>NW_025111128.1:0-600000 GCF_015476425.1 Leptopilina heterotoma | reverse complement strand
TTTAAATATGCATCAAAACTACAATTTTTTAGAACAAATTAAATAAATATTAATTTTTGTTAGTTTTATTTACATTCGGATTTTCTAGTTACTCTTGTCTGTTTGGACTGTCCACTCTCCTTCTATTTTTTTCAAATGTACTATGTTTCTTCTTAGTTTGAGTCCTGTTTCATCGTTTTTTACTTCAATTTCGTTTCCAGTTTTTCCAGTTACAGAGTACTGGGAATTATCGAAGGTCGGTGTTAGTTTTTTTTTGTTTGACCATTTTTTTATATAAACTTTTTCTCCAATATCAACGCTACTTTCTGTGGCTCGTCTCTTCTTGTTTTCTATTTCTTTTCCTCTCATTTTCATTTCCATGTCTTTCTCCCTGACTTCATGGTCAATTTCTGATTGCTCTAAATCTATTACGGAAGGTATTTTATCTCGAAGTTGACGACGAAAAAATAATTCTGATGGTGATTTTCCAGTTGTAGAATGCGGCGTACTGTTGTACATTGTCAGATACTTTAAAATTTCGGTCTTTCAGTCTTTTTTTTCCACTTGGATAATTTTTATTCTTTTTAGAACGTCTCGATTTTGTCGCTCGACTTCTCCATTTTGCTGAGGCCAGTAGGGGGTTGTAAAGAATAAGATAATGCCATATTCCAAACAAAATGATTTGAAATCTGCGCTGGTGAATTGCTTACCATTGTCGGTTGTTATCGAAACTGGTGCTCTTAATCTTGAAAATATCTCTTTTAATAAGTCGATCGTTACTTTGGCATCTGTTGTCTTTGTAATTTTTATTTCTTTGTAACGACTAAAATAGTCCACTATTAAGAAAAGTAATGTCCGCTCGGCAATGGCCCGAGAAAATCTATGGCTACATCTATCCATGGTTGTACTTGGAGTTCGCATCTCTTCATTGGATTAGGAGGGTTTGGTGCTGAAACCAGTGTGCAACCTTTACAGGACTTTACGAAATTTTCTGCATCTTTGTCGATTTTTGGTCACCAAACTTTTGTCCTCAATCTGAGGTTTATTGCGACAATTCCGGGGTGTCCTTCGTGAGCAGCCAATAATACTTTAGTGCGCAGTTCATCTTGAAAACAAAGCTCTTGCTCAAAAAGTTAATAATTTTTTACACTTTGATCCCAGTTATTTTCAAAAATTCCCTCTCAAACCCTCTGTAATTCGAGATCAGTTCTGCATGATTCTTTGATGTCACTTAGGGATATGGTCGACGGTAGAGATGTTTTGATAATTAAATGTACGTAATTACCATTTTCGAATGGATGATCATGATGGTTTGAAGCTAATTGAGAAAGCGAGTCTGCTATATTTTGTTTTCCGGGCTTGTAAATTATTTTATAATTGTAAGATTGCAACCGCAATAACCAACGCTCAATTCTGGCACACGGTTTGGAATTAGGACCAAATATTACTTCCAAAGGTTTATAATCGCTTACTAACTCGAAGTAATCTTTGCCATATAAGTACATTTTGAAGTTTATCACTGACCAAACTAATGCCAAAGCCTCTTTTTTAGTCTGGCAGTAGCGTTTTTCACAGTCTGTTAGACTTTTGCTAGAATAAGCAATAATTCGTGGTCCTTCCTTATCGTACTGAATTAGAACTGCTCCTAGTCCAATTAGATAAGCATCTGCAACTATTCGTGTTCTATCGTTAGGATCGTAGTATCCTAGAGTTTTGCTATTTGCCAACTCTTTTTTTAAACTATTAAATGCTTCGGTTTGCCTATCTTTCCAGTATGGCCTGATATCAGATGGGTCCAGTTACTGTAGCAAGATTTGGAATCCATTTACCTACATAATTTAGGAGCCCTAAAAAACTTTGTATCTCTTCTATTGTACGCGGTTCTCTGAAAAATTCAATTGTATTCTCGTACTTTGCAAGTGGTTTAATACCATCGGAAGACATCTCATAACCTAAGAATTCTACACGCTTGGTTTTAAATTTTCACTTTTCTGAGTTAAGAAGAATGTCGTTCTGTCGAAGTGTTTCGATCACTTTACGAAGTCTATCATCATGTTCGACTTCAGTACTTCCAAAAACCACTATATCATCAATAAAATTTACCACGCGTTCACATGGAATAAGTATTGTTTCGAGAATTTTTTGAAAATATTCAAGGGCACATAAAATGCCTAACATAAGGCGTTTATATCTGTTAAGGCCTTTGCTTGATATAAATGTAGTGATATCCCGACTGTTAACACTAATTTCAATTTGATGAAAAGCGTTTTTTATATCCAATTTTGAGAAAAATTTTGCTTTTCTACACTACCGTCCAAAAGTATCAGGACGATTACATTCGACTCTATGAAAAAACATGCCATCACTTTTTCAATCATATCTCGGAAATAAAAGGAGGTACAAAAAAAACTTAAATACGGTTAGAAAGCTGATTAAATTCTGCGTAAAATAAGCCATCTTTGAAGTCATTTCGTTAATTATTTTTTAAGTTGTAGAGTAAGAAAGAAATAAAAAAATCTATCAAATTTTCTCATTTTTGTCTCTTGACTTCAACTTTTTCAAAAATCTAGAAAAATTTAGATAAAATTTTTCTAAAAACACAGAAATCTTTGTTAGAATTTCAGCTTTAAAATAAGCCTTCGAAAATTAAAAAAGGTTAATCCGTCTTCGATATATCATTAAAAATGTGAAGCCGTGTTTCGACCGATTGGTGCATTGAAATTAAACAGTGACGACTCGATTCTGGCTTCGCGCGGCAGCGAATGAGAGAGAAAACAGGGTCGAATTTTTGCTGGAGAATAATAAATAATTATGTTTCACGAGTAATATAAAGAAACTCAAAAGTTCATCGTTCCCCCGCATCAATTCGTCCCTGCTTTCTCTCTCATTCGCTGCCGCGCGAAGCCACAATCGAGTGGTCACTGTTGAATTTCAATGCACCAATCGGTCGAAACACGGCTTTACATTTTCAATTATACATCAAAGACGGATTAACCTTTTTTAATTTTCGAAGGCTTATTTTAAAGCTGAAATTCTTACGAAGATTTCTGTGTTTCCAGAAAAATTTTATCTAAATTTTTTTTGATTTTTGAAAAAGTTGAAGTCAAGAGACAAAAATAAGAAAATATGATATTTTTTTTATTTCTTTCTCACTCTACAACTTAAAAAATAATAAACGAAATGACTTGAAAGACGGCTTATTTTACGCAGAATTTAATCAGCTTTCTAACCGTATTTAATTTTTTTGTACCTCCTTTTATTTCCGAGATATGATTGAAAAAGTGATGGCATGTTTTTTCATAGAGTTGAATGTAATCGTTCTGATACTTTTGGACGGTAGTGTAAATCTAGGAAGCAATTGCTCCATAGTTGGTAGAGCGTGGTTCTCTCTAATAATTGCTTTATTGGGTCGTCTCATGTCTACGTAAAGCCTAACATCTCTATTACCTTTGAGAAGTGGTACTTGAGCTGAAACCCAACGTTTAGGTTTTTCTACTTTTTCAATAATGTCAGCTTTTTCTAACTTATCTATTTTTCCATTCATCTTTTCTTCTAACGGGATAGGTACTCTGCGGTAGGGCTGACATACTGGATTGACAGATTTGTCTATATGAACTTGCAATTTTACTCCTTTAACTTTAGGAAATGGGGCCTCGATATTAATAGTGTTTACACCTAATCCTATTTTTAGAACACCGAGAGAAATAGCTGTGTCCTTTCCCAATAAATTTTTTGTACCATCTTTAATCACAAAAAATACTGCTTTGAGAATCTCTCGGCCTACTCTTATTTTAGACTCAAATGATCCTAAAATTTTTAGAGGGACTTGACTGCCATAAGCCATGAGACGTTTATTTGGATTTTTTACTTGATTAAAAACCTGAATTTTATTTTCTTTCATGATATCCCACGTACGGTCACTTACAATGTTGCATTTACAACCTGAATCAATGATCATATCGATACCTACGCCCCCTACATCACATGTTATTGTTTCGTCACTGTTTACATGGAATACGTAATCAACTTCAGATTGTTCTAGTTTTTTAATTTCACATTTTGGCTTACATTGTTTTATATTTTTATTTGCGCTATCATTTACTTTACGTTTTTTTGCTCTCGTTTTACATTAATTCCTAAAATGTCCTACAAAACCACATTTTAAACATTTTTTATTTTTTGCGGGACAGACTTCATTTTCGCCCAAGGGACTATCACTCCCACATTGACTGCAAGGGGGCGAACGTTTACTATTTTTTGCTTCAATTCTATTTACTCTATTTTGGGTTGTTTTATTATCTTTAAAATTATCCAGTTGCCTTTGTACTGACTCCAAAGCATTTGCTTCAGCAACAATTTTATCTAAAGTATCATTATCCCCAAGGGTTAATATTTTTTTCTTAAGGTCTACTGATTCGCATTTCTCTGTAATCTGGTCAATTGAGTTTTCGTCTAGATTTGTAAACTTACATTTATAACCTTGAAATCTTAATCTTACCAGAAACTTGTCGAATTTTTCCTCTGGTTCTTGTTTAAGAAGCCGAAATAAATGTCTCTCATATACCTTTCTTTGCTTTGGGGAGAAGTACTCGTCGAGCTTGGCAACTGTTGCTTTGTATACATCTTTTTCTCCTGTATCATCTGCATCAGTACCAGGAATGTTATAATAAATTTTCTGCAGGACTAAACCACCCATGTGTAATAGACAAGCTCTTTTTTTGCCAGATTTATCAACATTAGCGGGCAATAAATAAATTTCTAGAGCCCTTTTTCACTTTTCCCACCTAAGTCCTACTGAAGCAGGATCGCCTTCACAATCAAAAGTTTCGAGTGGAGATATTTAGGACATCTTGGAACTTTCTACAAAAGTAAATTTTTTTTGTTTTTTTTAGGTACCTGTGTCACATATGAGGCATTTTACGTGAAATGTCCTAAGTTGAAATTTCAATTTCTTGAAAAAAATTGAAACTCGAGGAATTTGTTGTTCTATCAAGTAGAAATGTGACCCAAAAAATATTTTTGATTTTTTCGAAAAATTGGAGGGGGTAGAGGGGGGTCAATTTGACCAATTTTGCCAACATCGGCTACTTTGTGAATTTTTTCTGAACATACTTGTAATGGGAAAAATTTTTTAGAATATGTTTCTGAAAGGTTTTTTCGTCCTCTTTCCAATGGTGTATTTTATTTTTTAATATTTTAAAAATTTACCCTAATTTTTGATAATTTATATTTAATTTTCAATTTCCCAAAAATCGGTCCGTTTTTTTTTTAAATAAATTATTGCAAACGAAAGCTGAGGTTTTTTCCTATCGGCGTGTAAATTTTCAGAATGCCCTTTTTTTTGTTTTTGAGTTATTGAATTTCAAAGAATAAATTGCGGCGCGCAGCGTCCCGGGCGCCTCGTCTCACGCCGGTTGCCATGGGTTGCCACGCGGCTCAGTGCAACCGCGACGCAGCGCGCCGCAATTTATTCTTTGAAATTCAATAACTCAAAAACAAAAAAAAAGAGCATTCTGAAAATTTACATGCCGATAGGAAAAAACCTCAGCTTTCGTTTGCAATAATTTATTTAAAAAAAAACGGACCGATTTTTGGGAAATTGAAAATTAAATATAAATTATCAAAAATTAGGGTAAATTTTTAAAATATTAAAAAATAAAATACACCATTGGAAAGAGGACGAAAAAACCTTTCAGAAACATATTCTAAAAAATTTTTCCCATTACAAGTATGTTCAGAAAAAATTCACAAAGTAGCCGATGTTGGCAAAATTGGTCAAATTGACCCCCCTCTACCCCCTCCAATTTTTCGAAAAAATCAAAAATATTTTTTGGGTCACATTTCTACTTGATAGAACAACAAATTCCTCGAGTTTCAATTTTTTTCAAGAAGTTGAAATTTCAACTTAGGACATTTCACGTTAAATGCCTCATATATGTAAACACAAACATTTTTTTCACAAAATACATATATGCACCCAACTCATCTCTCATTGGCTAAAGAGTAATATTTGTTATTCTAAAAATTATATGGATAAATTTTCAACATATCACTCTTTATTTAGGTACCCCTTTTTTACTATAAGTCTACCTATCGTATGAATGAAATTTTAATTACCTATTATTTTCGATAAGTTTTCTATGTATATAATTCTGCATTGAGTGTCTTAAATCCTCGTCGCCATTTGTGCCGTCTTGGGAAGGTGTAATAAAACTAATACTTTACTCGATACTACTCACGCTGGGGTTGGCCTGTAAGGCTATCGAATACTGAAGAACAGACCACGCGGTCTGATGGGTTTTCTCGACAGTAGAGAGGGAAACTGTAGAAAACCTCTCCTAAGTACAACCGGTTTGTCGACAGTCGAGTTCTAATGGTGTGTACCGGACAATAATCGACAGTGCACATCATTATACCTCGACGTCAAACCTCCCGCTCAGATTATCTCACGTGCCGGAAAAATACCAAGCCAAATGGGCGCGAACCAAGTAGCCTTGGTCCTAAAACCTCCGCCAAGCGCGGCATTTTTCCGACTGAGCTAATCTGAATAAAGACTATAAATATTATTAATTGACTTTAATAAAATATTGTTGATCTTACTTTTTTTGTTAAATTATGAAAAGAAATAAAAAAAAACATATTTATTAGAACAGCGCGTGCGCAAGAGACCATTTAATCGTATTCTGTAGATTATTCAGTACGGACAACCAAATTTTAGTAATCTCAACCAAAAGTGCTCAACAAAACGATTTTGTTAACATTACAATATTATTTTTCTCAGTGATAGAATATACTGTTTGCTCAGTATATCTTACTATCTTGCTAAACAGTGCAGTAGATGGCACTGTCTGTACCGTCAGTTGAAAACTAACGATTCTGTTTAGTATTTAACTGCCATGTCAGTGAAATCTACTACGATATTCTCTCCGTGTACTTATGTACTATATCCATTGTTAGTCTCCATCTTTAATACAATTTCATTAAGAAGAGGAATATTTTATGAATAATAACTATTTATTAATATTATTTACCATTTTATTGTTAAATTGTTTATAATTATTAATTTACAGCTATAAATAACAATACGGTATTTATTGCAGCAATATTTTCAGCCACCACTGATCCAGTACTGCGCCAGCGCTAAATAGCAGCACTGACAGCCCAAGTAACCTGTAAGTTTGCAGCAAGCTTGCAGCAAACTTACACCACAAGATTTGCAATCTTACACGTAAGCTTACTGCAAGTTTGCTCCAAGTACTAAAATGTCCTACTTGCTGCAAGATTGCACAGAAAGCTTAGGACAATTCAATACTGAAAGTTTCTTAAAAATTCCCAAATATTTCATTATATAATATTCAGCAAATTATTTAATATTTAGTTTTTATTTAATTTTAATATATTTAATATTTATTTAAAATAATATAATGGCAACAACGTTATAATAAAAATGTCATTAATTTCTCCAATCCACAGAATTGTAGTTGTGTACTATTATCCGTGATCAGTGGATAATAGTAAAAAATTGTAAATGTCGTGGCAGACATTAATTATTGATATTATGATCTAAGATACTATTGTGAAGCACCTGTTTAGGGGACTGATACTTATACTCTCCGCAAGACAAGTCGTGAGCGAGAGAGGTATTTCTCGCCATCTATCAGGGAATTGGAAAAGTAATAGAAGTTTCTCTTATAATTCTCAAACTCCGTGATAGATGACGAGAAATACCTCTCTCGCGCACGACTTGTCTCGCGGAGAGTATAAGTATCAGTCCCCTAAACAGGTGCTTCACAATAGTATCTTAGATCATAATATCAATAATTAATGTCTGCCACGACATTTACAATTTTTTACTATTATCCACTGATCACGGATAATAGTACACAACTACAATTTTGTGGATTGGAGAAATTAATGACATTTTTATTATAACGTTGTTGCCATTATATTATTTTAAATAAATATTAAATATATTAAAATTAAATAAAAACTAAATATTAAATAATTTGCTGAATATTATATAATTAAATATTTGGGAATTTTTAAGAAACTTGCAGTGTTGGCTTGTCCTAAGCTTGCTGTGCAATCCTGCAGCACGTAGGACCTTTTTGTACTTGCAGCCAACTTGCAGCAAGCTTACGTGTAAGATTGCAAATCTTGTGGTGTAAGTTTGCTGCAAACTCACAGGTTACTTGGCAGGCAGTAATGCGCCAGCTCTAGACAGCGTTATCATTTCAGCCTTATGCAAGTGCTGTCTGTCAACGTAGTACTGATTAAAATAAATGTTTAAAAAAAAGCTCGTCTTACCTAAAACTATTAAAAATTTACTTTCCCTTTGTTGGGAAATACATTTTAATAACTTAAATCCAAATTTCAAGGCGGCGCATCGGAATATGCCTTAGGGACCTGTCTTCTATACTTTTTTTAAACCAATTTCTTTTTGAGTACAAAATATACTCATAGTTTGAAAATAAGTTTTAAATTTGAAAATAAATGAAAAATTAATTAAAAATACAGATAAAAAAAGAAATATTTATTTATATTCCTAATGGGTGATTAAATTAGTTTTAAAAATTCCCTATGTAAATCTTTTTAATAATGCTTGAAAATAATTATTTTGTTGATATTCGAGCTTAAATTTTTTTAATTTTATATAAACAATTTTAAAAATTCAAATTTTATTCATTAATAATATAAATAGTGTAAAAAACAATTAAAATGTATTCTGAGCAAACTTATTAACTGTCAATTATGTAATATTATAAAATATTTAAAGACAAATCAATTTTTAATGATATATGGTAGAAAAAATAATTTTTCAAATAAATATAAACATTTTCATGGAAATTAACACATAATTTTCAAAACTCACGCCTCAATTCAAATGAATATGTATTGTATGTATTTATATTCATATAAATATGTATTGTGCTGTTATTATATATAAATATATATATTTTATTTATTTGGTTTATACACCTGTCTTCAGCCTTACATACTTGGCTATACAAGTGTTTGTTTATATCTCGTAAATTTCTCTTACAAATATTTCTTATATATACATTTCCTTAATACTAAGTTTTGCGCCTACAGAACGACTTGAAAATTAGGAGTACTCGCATTTGCCTGGACCACCCGTCTAATGGGTTTTTTCGCCAGTGGAGAGGGAAACTGTAGCAAACCTCTCCTGAGTACAACCGGTTTATCGACAGTCGAGTTCTACTATCGGCTCAAAAAGTATAGGCCCCTGTGTTTGAAAGCTCATAACTCAGGTAAAAAATTCACACGTTAATCGGACAACTTAGATTTAGAAGAGACACTATTTTTACGTTAGTATACGGAAAAGCAATAAATAAAAATTTTTTTTGCGTTATTTACGGATTTTCGAAAGTGAAAAATACATGGTTTTTTGAAGCATTTTGACAGGGGCCTACTTTGAAAGCTTGTAGCTTATTCAATAAGTATCGCATTGTTATGCTGAATTTTTTCTATGAAGTTTAAACCCTACTAAAACAATATATATAAAAATTTTTGAATTATTGCATTAACTTTTTGTTATTATTTAAAACAAAGATAAAAAGTCATCGCCTTTGCAAATAATAATACAGATTTAAGACAAACTGTAAATTACGTACAATATGGTATTGAAAATAATGCAATAAAAAGAAATTGTTTAAAAAATTTTTTTAATGAATTATTTAGAAAAAAGTTTTTAGTTTTTTGCTTCATTACCCTATTAAAGCAAGGTGCAGACGGTCATGAACTCTTTTGTCAGCAACAGGAAATTCAATAGCAGCGGTCCCAAGCGGTCCACTACTGTACCTTTTTTAAAAGATTTTTCTATTATAGCGAGTTATTTACAACTTTAAAACCTTTGTCGAGTGATCTGCACTAAAGGTATCGGCAAGACTGCCTGCACCTTGCTTTACAGCGGTTCCACATGGAGGCGAAATCGCAAAGTCGTTGCGACTGCCGTACCCCCACCAGCACTGTGAATCGTACCGACGCCAGTGGTTCTCTGCGCTGTGACAAGTAAATAGAGAAGTAGGAAAAGGGCACCATTATATAATAATATACAATATTATTATGCAATATAATAATAATAATATTTAATATACTGAATATATATTATATATTTATATATAATATAATAATTATATAATGTGTAAAAAATTTATTATTAAAGGAATACTTGAATAATAATTTTCCAGTTTTGCCATCAACAAAATTTTTAAGCTAATAATTATTTATGATTTTAATTCAATATTAATCATTATTATTGGTTATTAAATAAATATTTATTTACTAATATTAATTAATCATGAAATATCACTAAAAATTTATTTTTAGGTTATGCCAAAACAAAATTAAATTTATTTTTCCAGATATGGAATTCTACCTTCCATATGACCGGAAAAACTTTTTATAATTCTGGTTCAAAAATTGAAAAAATGAAATTTGGGGAATAATCGTGCGCCCCTTTAAAATTGTTTTGAATTTCCGTTTATTTATATAAATTTCTGAATGTTAACATTTCTGTCATCAAACATTTGTTTATAACATTAAAAAGGATACAGGGTTGCCACGCTTTTGCTCATTTCAAATGCCCTGACTTTCCCAGGTTTTCCAGGTTAAAAAACGGAATTTTTCGAGGTTTTTAAAACTACATTTTTATTTTACAATATTTTTAATTCTAACCTTTTTGAAAAAATTGCATACAATACATGACAAAATACACTCAAAATTGACATAAATTTTGAGGGTAGTGGATATTGTTTGTCAATTTTTGATGCGTAGGTCAACACTGCCCTTAAAATTGACCTAAATTTTGAGAATAGCGGAAATTGTTTGTCAAATTTTAACGTCTAGGTCAAAACTGCCCTCAAAATTGACCTAAATTTTGAGGGTAGTGGGAATTCTTTGTCAAATTTTGACGCCTAGGTCAAAACTGCCCTTAAAATTGACCTATATTAACGTAATATGAGGCCGCTATTTATCCTCTTTTTGACCTACAGGTCAAAAAATAGGTCAAATTAGACATTGATTTTGACGTAATGTAAGGCCGTTATTTATCCTCTTTTACTATTTTAATTCAATTGTTGTTTTTCACAATTTTTAACTAAAATTCTTCTTTATAAAGTGTAAATTAATTATTATTAATAATTTCTGAAAAATTTCTTTCAACATTTTGAAATCCTTTTTTTTACAATTCAATTTTACGAAATTTCATTGATTATTCAGGTATTCGGAAATTCTTCAATCAAATATATATTAGAAAATAAAAACTTTAAATAACTTCAAAAAAATTTAATTCAACTTTTACAAAAAAAATTAAATCTACACAATTTCAAGTTAAATGTATGAAAAATTCAAACATTTAAAGATTATAATTTGAGACCTGCTTTTCAAAACTCAATTATTATCTAAGGTTTTAACTAAAATTCATATTTAAATCAATTATTATTAGAAAATTCTACGGCAATTCAATTATTTAAATAAAAAAAAATAATTTATTGGAAAATTGAATGTTTTTTAAAAATTGAACTCTCATTTAAAGAATTTTATTAACAAATTTTCAAATAGGTAATTAAAATTCTTTTGACGAATTTCAATAAAATTTTTAAGAACAATTTCATTTATTGAGAAATTAGATTAAAAATGTATTAAAAATAATTGAATCTCTGTAAAAAAAATTTCATTAAATTGAGAAAAGTTTTTGAAAATGATTGAAATTTTGTCAAGAATGTTATTAAAATTTTTTTAAATATTTGAAATATTGCCAAGAATTTTATTAAAATTTTTAAAAATAATTGAATTTTAAAGAAAAATTTTAATATTTTTAAAAATAATTGAAATTTTGACTATAACTTTTGTTCAACTTTTGACCATAATTGAATTTCTGCTAAGAATTTTTTTACTTTTCAAAATAATTTAATTCTTGGGAAGAATTTTTTAATAATATTTCTTTTTAAATACCTAATTATTTTTAATATAAAAATAAATAATTTATTGAATAATTGAATGTTTATCAAAATTTAATTCTCATAAAGAATTTTATTAACAAATTTTTAAATAATTGAATTTTTTTGACGAATTTTAATAAAATTTGAAGTATAATTACATTTTTCGAGGAATTCAGTTGTATCAAAAATAATTGAAATTCTGCAATGAGTTTTATTATCTATGAAAATAAAAGAATTATTGCGAAGAAATTTATAAAAAAATTAAATAATTCATTTTTTTTTTAATTTTATTATAATAGTAGATATTAAAAATCATTGAAAATAACTAAATTTCTTTGATGAATTTTAATAAAATTTAAATAGTTTAAAATAATTTTAAATAATTGAATTATTGCGAAGAAAAATTGTAAAGGCAACTCTTTTAAAATTAAATTAAGAAATTTGAATTAAAGAAAAATTAAATTTCAGGAATAAGCACAATAACTTTAGAAAACAATAATTTTACAGGATTCCAATCAAAATTCCTGGACTTTTCCAGGTTTTTTCAAGGTTTATAAAAATTTCCTGACATTTCCAGGTTTTCAGGTTGCGTGGAAACCCTGGGATATTTATTTTCTTTCCGTATATAATTAATTGTACTCCTTCAAATAAAAAAGTGGTTGAATTTAAAGAGAAAATTTTTTGTCAAAAATCACGTGCATAATTCATTTTAGAAAAACTTCCGGAATTCGTACGAAAAATTAAACCAGAATTATAAAAAGTTTTTCCGGTCATATGGAAGGTAGAATTCCATATCTGGAAAAATAAATTTAATTTTGTTTTGGCATAACCTAAAAATAAATTTTTAGTGATATTTAATGATTAATTAATATTAGTAAATAAATATTCATTTAATAACCAATAATAATGATTAATATAGAATTAAAATCATAAATAATTATTAACTTTTTAAATTTTGTTGAAGGCAAAACTGGAAAATTATTATTCAAGTATGCCTTTAATAATAAATTTTTTACACATTATATAATTATTATATTATATATAAATATATAATATATATTCAGTATATTAAATATTATTATTATATTGCATAATAATATTGTATATTCTTATATAATGGTGCCCTTCTCCTACTTCTCTATTTACTTTTCACAGCGCAGAGAACCACTGGCGTCGGTACGATTCACAGTGCTGGTGGGGGTACGGCAGTCGCAACGACTTTGCGATTTCGCCTCCATGTGGAACCGCTGTTAATGGGATAATAAAGCAAAAAACTGAAAACTTTTTTCTAAATAATTTATTAAAAAATTTTTTTAAACCATTTATTTTTATTGCATTATTTTCAATACCATATTGTACGTAATTTACAGTTTGTCTTAAATCCGTATTATTATTTGCAAAGGCGATGACTTTTTATCTTTGTTTTAAATAATAACAAAAAGTTAATGCAATAATTCAAAAAATTTTATATATATTGTTTTAGTAGGGTTTAAACTTTATAGAAAAAATTCAGCATGACAATGCGATACTTATTGAATAAGCTACAAGCTTTCAAAGTAGGCCCCTGTCAAAATTCTTTAAAAAACCATGTATTTTTCACTTTCGAAAATCCGTAAATAACACAAAAAAATTTTTTATTTCTTGCTTTTCCGTATACTAACGTAAAAATAGTGTCTCTTCTAAATCTAAGTTGTCCGATTAACGTGTGAATTTTTTTACCTGAGTTATGAGCTTTCAAACACAGGGGCTATACTTTTTGAGCCGATAGTAATGGTGTGTACCGGACAATAATCGACGGTCACATCATTATACCTCGACGTCAAACCTCCTGCTCAGATTGTCTCACGTGCCGGAAAAATACCAAGCCAAATGAGCGCGAACCAAGGGTGCTTACCCTTGGTCCTTAAACGACCGCCAAGCGAGGCATCTATTCGACTGAGCTAATCTGTCGCTATATATATATATATATGTTAACAAAAAAAAATTTCTAATACTCGTTTTTTTATTTCTTAACTAATTTAATTAATAAATAAATAATTATTTTTACACATACACACACCTGCTATTGACATGACATGTTTTGTTTTAATAACATTTTTTCATAAAAACAAAACATTTTCATTATGCCAATCAAAATTAGGCACCGAAATTTACAAATTAAAGAAAAACCTTCGTGAAAATTAATAAAATCGAACAATCTTCACGGAATATTAAACAGATTTCTTTACTCTAAATCACCATTACTATTTTTTTTTATTTATTAAGAAATCTGTAGGGAAGACTGGGGCTAAATGTTAAACTGTCAAAACTGTTAAGGGGAAGTGACACCTTTGACCCAAAAAAATTGATTTTATTTTTTTTTTGCTTAAACAATACTTTATTAGGTGTAGAACAGAAATTATATCATGAGATGTAATTTCGAAGTTATTTTATGTGAAAGAATCGATATCTGAAAAGGTGTCCAAGAGCGCTTCGAGTTCTTTTTAGTGCCATTGGCTATTTTTTCTTTTATCGGATTGACTTAAGCCAAAGTTTTTTTTGTTCGTCATTTACTAATGCTTTCGAGCACGTAGCGGATTTTTTTTTGGTTTGTTTGTTTTTTTGGCAATAGATATTTTGAAAAAATTTCGCCCTAAAAATCGACTTTTTTCATCAAACAGCTGCCAAATACACAAAAATTAATATTTTTAAAATATCCTACGTACTCGAAAGATAAATCTATTACGGATTCAGAAAAACTTTGAATTATTGTTTTCCATTAAACGGTCTAACCAGAATATTGCCCACCGATTTGCCCTGCATAGAAACGAGACGAACTTCGGCGCTCTCTATAGGCAACAAATTAAAACTTTTTTTAAGTATAAATATATTTTCGTACACTTCAAAAGTTAAAAAATAAAGTCCTCGAAACCAAATTTTGTTTACTTTATTATTGTGTCTTAAAAAATTCATGAAAAACAGGTTTAAAAGGCACCTCAAAGGCGTCACTCCCTCTTAAAATTCATTATCTTTCGAACGGAAATAGTTAGAGCATTGCAATTTTAATTACACAGTGCAACATTTTTAAAGGTCATCGAATGTGCACTAAGTTTTGACTTCAGTTTCTGAAAGTACTTATCAAAACTAGCAAAAACCTATTTCAGTTTTGCTAGATTAGCTCGGATTTGAATTTTATCGATATTTGATTTTTTTTTTGAATTTTCACATTTTTCAGTTTTCTGATACAGGCGGATGGGAACACTGGCTATTAAAAGTTTATTAAAAAAATTTGCAATAGTCACAATTTGAAAAGCAATAATCCCTCTTTAATTACAGAGAAAGAAAAAAATTTTGGTCAAAAATTGTTCCAGTTACGAATTTTTTTTTGGCTTTTTTACATTTTTTGGTTTTATGAAAAGGGCGGGTGAGAAAGCTGGCTATTAAAAGATTATTAAAAAAAATTTCGCAGTGGTCACCATTTGAAGATCAATATCTCCTCTTTAATTTCTGACATTGAAAAAAAAATTTGGTCGAAAATTATTTGAGTTATGAATTTTTTTTGTAATTTTTTTAAATTTTTCGGTTTTTCTAATACGAGAGGGTGGGAACGGTATCTATTAAAAGTTTATTACACAAAATTCCCAATTGTCATAATTTGAAATGCAATAATTGCTCTTTAAATTCTGATAAAGAAAAAAAAATTTGGTCAAAAATTGTTCGAGTTATGAATTTTCTTTTGTCTTTTTCACATTTTTCGGTTTTTTGATAAAGCGGGTAGAAACGCTGGTTATTAGAAGTTTATAAAAAAAATTCGCAATGGTCACCATTTGAAGAGCAGTAATTCCAACCTAATTTCTGATATTG
This sequence comes from Leptopilina heterotoma, assembly GCF_015476425.1. Taxonomy (NCBI): domain Eukaryota; kingdom Metazoa; phylum Arthropoda; class Insecta; order Hymenoptera; family Figitidae; genus Leptopilina; species Leptopilina heterotoma. Next base: position 584,215 of record NW_025111128.1, on the reverse strand, counting down.
AAAAAAATTTGGTCAAAAATTGTTCGAGTTATGAATTTTTTTCGTACTTTTTCAAATTTTTTTTGTTTTTGATCCGGGCGGGTGAGAACGCTGGTTATAAAATTTTTCTTTTTAAAAAACGCAATGGTCACATTTTGGATAGCAATACTTCCTCTTTAATTTCTGACAAAGAAAACAAAATTTGGTCAAAAATTGTTCCACTTATTAATTTTTTTTGACTTTTTCACATTTTTCAATTTTTTGTTCAGGCGGGTGGGAACGCAGGCTATTAAAAATTTATAAAAAAATTTTGAATGATCACAATTTGAAGAGCATCAATCCGTCTTTAATTTCAGCCCAAGAAAAAAAATTTGGTCAAAAATTGTTCAAGTTATGAATTTTTTTTTACTTTTTTTTAATTTTCGGTTTTCTGATAACGGAAGTGGGAATACTGAATATTAAAAATATATAAAATGAATTCGTAATGGCACAATTTAAAGAGCAATAATCCCTATTTAATTTCTGCCCAAGATAAAACATTTGATTTGAAATATTTGGTTTCGAAAAAAGTCAGAAAAAAATCAAAACCCTCGTTTGCACAGGACGGCAGGTATACAAATGTACAGAAATAAATAAATAACACGAATAATTTTCTACCATTTTTTTTCTTTTATCAGAAATTAAAGAAGGATTATTGCATTTTAAAATTTGACCGTTGTGAATTTTTTAAATTCATTTCTAATAGCCAGCGTTCCCACCCGCCCGTATCAAAAAACTGAAAAATGTGAAAAAGTAAAAAAAAACCATAATTAGAACAATTTTTTAACAAATTTTTTTTCTTTGACAGAAATTGAAGAGGAATTATTGCTCTGCAAAATGTGACCATTGCGTTTTTAAAAAAGAAAAATTTAATAACCAGCGTTCTCACCCGCCCAGATCAAAAACAAAAAAAATTTGAAAAAGTACGAAAAAAATTCATAACTTGAAAAATTTTTGACCAAATTTTTTTTCAGTGGCAGAAACTAGGGAGGAATTACTGCTCTTCAAATGGTGACCATTGAAAATTTTTTTTATAAACTTTTAATAGCCAGCGTTTCCACCCGCTTTATCAAAAACCGAAAAATGTGAAAAAGTCAAAAAAAATTCATAACTCGAACAATTTTTGACCAAATTTTTTTTTCAAAGTCAGAAGTTAAAGAGGAATTATTGCTCTTCAAATGATTACCACTGCGAATTTTGTTTTATAATCTTTTAATAGCCAGCTTTCTCACCCACCCGTTTCATAAAACCAAAAAATGTAAAAAAGTTAAAAACAATTCGTAACTGGAACAATTTTCGACCAAATTTTTTTTCTTTCTCACTAATTAAAGAGGGATTATTGCTTTTCAAATTTTGACCATTGCGAATTTTTTTAATAAACTTTTTATAGCCAGTGTTCCCATCAGCCCGTATCAGAAAACTGAAAAATGTGAAAATTCAAAAAAAAAATCAAATGTCGATAAAATTTAAATCCGAGCTAATCTAGCAAAACTGAAATAGATTTTGCTAGTTTCGATAAGTACTTTCAGAAACTGAAGTCAAAACTTAGTACACATTTTATGTGTTGCACTGTGTTATAGGAGGGTGTTATCACTGTACATAAATGTCCGGAGTTACACTACCGTCCGTGAGTATCAGGATGCCCCTTTTTCATGAGTGGAAAAATGCTTAAAACGTAAAAAAAAGAATGACAAAAATTTTTCGTATTTTTTTCCTGAAAACTAATGAAATTATGAAAAGACTGACACCTGATCGAAGAATTTTCGTTAACTATTCTGTCAGATACAGAAAAAATACTGGATTTTGCATGCTTTTAGTAATTTTTTAATTTCTCGAAAACTAATTAACTTTTATTAGCGCTCTTGGTCTTGTTTTAATCTCTATTCAATGTAGAATCTAAATTATTAACTGGTATTGTGAAATAAATTTTTCCAAAAAAATTTGAAACCGTAAAAGTAGGATTAAAAAAATTCAAAAAATTATCATGAATATTACAGTGTCAAAAAGGTCAATGTAAAATATGTTTATTTAATAGATATAATAAAATTCAAAAAAGCTTTTCAATTACTTAATTATTTAATAAAAAAAAATTTTTTTTGTGGAAAAAGTGTCAATCTGTTTTTCAAAATTTTTTTATCCGACTTTCACAGTTTCAAATTTTTTTGGAAAAATTTATATCACAATGATATTAATTAATTTAGATTCTACATTGAATAGAGATTGAAACAAGACCAAGAACGCTAAAAAAAGTTAATTAGTTTTCGAAAAATTAAAAAATTACGAAAAGCATGCAAAATCTAGTATTTTTTCTGTATCTGACAGAATAGTCAACGAAAATTCTTCAATCAGGTGTCAGTCTTTTCATAATTTCATTAGCTTTCAGGAAAAAATACGAAAAATTTTTGTCATTCTTATTTTCTACGTTTTAAGCATTTTTCCACTCATGAAAAAAGGAGCGTCCTGATACTCACGGACGGTAGTGTATGTGACATTCTGTTCATTTCTGTGGTGTCCATATTTAAAGTTTGTTTTCACCCTACTTTTAAAAATTTTTTCGTAAAAGAAAATATCAACTTTTAATTATATTTTCTGAATTTATTCTCATCGAGATTTTTTTAGGTCCTTATGGGGGAGAGATGGCCAAAGTTTTTTTTAAAGTACTGTAAAAGTTATAAAAATGCGATTTTTGTCTAAACTTTTATTGATAATTGAACATTGAACACTTAACTTTAAAGTGACGAGAAGTAAAATGAAATATTTTCATAGAAACAATCTCAAAATTTACATTTTGTTAAAAGTGCATTTGGCCATCTCTCACGGAATGTCCGGGAGAGATGGCCACATGTATGTGGGAGAGATGGCCAATGCTTATAAATTTTTACTTTTAGCTTAAACTTAATTTTTAATTGTTCAAATTACTTTTCTCTTATTCTGGTCACATTTTAAACATTTATCATGGGATTCAATGCAGTTTTCATGTAGTCAAAAATTTCAAATCCAATCTTCAATCAATGTCGTTTGATTGTAACTTTCGACTCAACCTACAAATAGATCTCCATCTCTAGTGTCAATTAGATGAATTATTTTGTTCTCAGACATTTTTAATTTGTTTTTCTTTAATATTTGTAAAGAATCTAACATTAACATAAAAATTTTTAAATAAAAGTCATTAATGGCCATCTTACTTAACAATACACGACTAAAGTATGATACCGTCGATTTTGGGCTATAAAAATTTTTAAATAAAAGTCATTAATGGCCATCTTACCTAACAATATATGACTAAAGTATGATACTGTCGATTTTGGGCTTTGACAATACCAGCGAGTTTTGGACCCTTGTTAAACAAGTTTCCGAAAACTCGGTAAAAGGGTAATTTAGAGAGCAAATTTAAAGAGAAAGAAATTTCGGACCCTCCGTAAGTTTCCGAAGTTTTCTTTAATTGGGGAATTAATTTGACGCGCAAACCAAATTAAAGTATTAAAAAAATGAATGAAAAAAAGTATTGGGGAAAGAATCGCCGGGAAAAGAAATGACAGTTTCAGGACCCTCGGCGATTTTCCACGGAACCGTAATTTCTCTGTGATAAAGGAAAAATGAAGGGAATAAAGGAAAGAAACACAACCTCGGACCCTCCGGGAGTTTCCGAAGTTTGTGTTACTTGGAAAAAGGAAGTTTAAGAATTTTAGACCCTCAGAAAGTTTCAAAAAATTCTTAAAGGAAAGGAGAAAAAGAAAGGAAATTTTGGACCCTCGCAAGAGTTTCCAAAAATTTGTGGTGAATGAAAAAAACTAATAAAACAAAAAGCGCGTTGAATAAAACTTAAAAGTTAAATGGATGGAAAAAAACAAAAGTTGAAAATTAACTGAAATGATTTAAATTGAAAACAGAGTTGAATTTATTTTTGCCGTAACACTGTTAGCGGTAATTGGGAGCGATGCGACCAGGCAGGTCGGCTGCTTGAACGTAAGTGACGATGAGAGCTCTGTAGCGCCGTCGAGTGGAGAAACGCGCGCGGTGGGAGCGAGCGACGCTCTGATTGGCTAACGCGGCCTAGTGCGACCGGATGATGCCGCATTCCTGCAATTCGGAATTTTCGCTTATACTCGGTGACAGAAAAATACGAACTAGTCTTCGCGAATAATTGTAAAATTAACTTCGGTTAATTCATCGATTATCAAGTAAACATCAAAATATTAAATAAATAAACTTGGAATTGGGATCCTATTGAGCTCTTTGAAGGAGTAGATAATATGTGTCAATATCTTGATGAAGTAATTTTAAAACTTTTTCAAAAATATGTTCCACTATACGGTAATAATTACATAATTAAAGAAAAATATCCTTCTTGGTTTAGCCGAGACATAATTAATGACATTTATTTAAAAAATTCCATTTTTCGTAAATATCGTGCAAATAAATGTCAGCGATTATATGATCAAACACGGTGCCTTACTTCAAGTCTAAAAAAGAATTAGAGATAATAAAGAAAAATACTATAATGACATTGAATCTAACTTTATTACTGATCCAGGTGCCTTCTGGAAATTTATTAATCGGAATAAAACTTTTTTTCGTTTACCTATACTTCAATGAAATTGGATGGTATCGCTCTTGAGTCGCCACCAGATATTGTAAACGGTTTCGCCCAATATTTTAATAACGTCTATTCACCATCTACTTTGACTAGTACTAATGATCCTAATAATAACTCTATAACTTACCCTCCCGATTTTCTCTTAACATCTCGTGACATTATGTTTGCTTTAAAATCATTGCAAGATAAAAATACAGCAGGGGTTGATGATATACCAAGTTTTTCTTGAAGGCATGCTCTACAATTTTGTGTCAACCTCTTGTCACTGTTTTTAACAAAATAATTATTTCTCATTCCTTCCCCATAACTTGGAAATACACAAAAGTAGTGCCTGTGTTCAAATCAGGTGATAAAACCGACATAAAAAACTATAGACCGATTTCCGTTATTAATAATTTTGTAAAAGTTTTTGAAAAATCTATAGTTCGATATTTGTCTTTTCCCCTTCCATCTTTTCTAGCTGACGAACAACATGGATGTATTAATAAACGTTCTACAATTACTAATCTTGTTTGTATTACACAAAGTATAAACGATGCAATATCTTGTGGCTATCAACTTGACGTAATATACACTGATTTCTCGAAGGCGTTTGACAGTGTTGACCATCGCCTACTCTTTTCAAAGCTTTCCCTCCTAAATATTCCAAATAGCTTAATATCAATTCTATAATCCTAAAATATTTTATTATTATTTTATTTTATATTTTGATTTTCCTCTTTTATTTTATATTCATTCCTACTTCCGGAGTACCTCAGGGATCTGTTCTGGGATCGCTTCTCTTTACTATTTTTATCAACGATGTCACACTCTCTATTAAATCAAATTTTTTTTAAATACATTGATGCTTTGGAAAAAATCCAAAAAAGGTTTTTGAAGTATTTGACTTTCCGTAAGACACAAAAATATATCCACTTCCTGGTTCAGATTACATTGCTCTTTGTAATAATTTTAATTTCTTAACTCTAGCTGAACGATGATTAATTGATCAAACTATTTTTATATTTAAACTACTTAACAATAACATCTCTTGCCCGAACCTTTTGAATTATATAGATTTCAGAGTACCTAGAATAACTTTTCACGCTATCATCAACCATTTTCTTTACCTATGCCTGGATCTGCAATTGGCTTCACAGCACCAATACATTCAATGTGTAACATAATTAACATAATGTACTTACGTTCTGAACAAATTATCGGTTTAAATAACAACGCACACAAACTTCAAAAAAGCATTGTTAGGATACATCATGTCTATTAGATAACTTCTGATATTAATTTTTAATTTATTATATTTAGGGGAGACCGGGGCTAAACCGGACGGATTTGGTCTTTGACCAGAAAACTCATCCAAAAAAATATTTTTTGCTAAAGAGTAATATACCGTTTTGAAGCTTGTACCTTCACCTATAAATCGCACTTGTTTGATTTAAAAAAACTACAGAAGCTTTAGAGATATATTGCTTCAAAGGTGACTACCTCAAAAACGAAAATCCGAAAATTGGTGGGACTAAACCGGACACCCCATTATGGGGCTAAATCGGACACGGCTAATTACTTAAAGAATGAGACACAAATTTTTCTTTTTTTTTGTAGACAAGTCAAATCAATTCTTCATTTATTTATTTGTAGATAGTTCTATACAAAGAATATAATATAAAATGTAAAATCGGTAATTAATATAATATAAAATGAATTAGTGTTTTCAGACTTGTCTGTTTGTAGCATCTCGCTTGCGAATTCGAGTTTTAAAATAAATTCTTTATTTATTTATTTATAAAGTGGTTTTATGCAAAGAATATAATATAAAATAGTTAATTAATATAAAATAAATTAAAGAATTCAAAGATTTGGTTGTTCTTTATCACGATGTCCGATTCAGACCCACATCGTCATCTAATAATTAACCTGCAATATATTTTTTCTTCTTAACGTTTTCCATTAAACTTTTTTCTACTAAAATCAGTACACCTTGGGCTATAAGAAAAATTGCCGTATGATATTTGCACTCTAATTATAACGATAAAAACCCAAAAAAATGAGAAAAAAAAATTTTTACTTTTCAAAAAATGACATTTTCACACATTAACGGCAATTATTATTACAAGAAAAATGACACGTCCCTAAAACCTCATGCAGCATATGCATCACGAAATTGCGCGTTCATAGGTTATTTACACGATTTGAAATTCTTCACGGTTTCGGAAATATTTGACTTGTTCAGTTTAGCCCCGGTCTCCCCTAATGATTATGCTTTCGAATATGATACTTATTTACACGCTGTATTTCTACCAATATTGTATTATTATGTAGTGTCCTTTAATGGTTTTATACCGTGGGCTATCTTTTTGCAAATAAAAAAAAATTTTTCTTTCATCTTTTTCATTTTTTGTTTACATCGAAGCGTGGGTCATGCACTGCTCAATAAAACTTAAAATTAAAAAATATATTAAAAAATAACAATATTGCAATAAGAAATCTGAAATTCTCAAATTATTTTGGACCCATGCAAAAAAAATGTAGATGGATTACACTTACATTTTCATTATTTTTCGACAATTTGTTGCTGACATTTATTAGTAGTCACAAAAGGTTAAAGAATAACCCATAATAAGTAATATTTATTATTAAATTCTGTAAAACATTTGAACTGGCCATCTCCCCCGGCCTTACCCTAAATGTTAAATGTTACATGTTGTTAAAAATGTTTTTTTTACATTTTTCGTTTTTTTCAGGTTTATTTGTTTAAAAATGATTAATTTGACATTAGGCAAGTACTCTGTCAAAAAACAAGACCGTTCACGTGAAATAAACCAAAAAATTTTTTTTTTTTGAAATTTTAATTTATTAACTTTATAACTGTTATAAAGCTTATAAAAATTTTTTTTTTTGAAATTTTAATTTATTAACTTTATAGCTGTTATAAAGCTTTTGTTAAATAAACACAGATCTTTTATTAACTAAATTACTTGTTTACGTATATTTTAACTTATCTACTACTTAACACCTATCAGAAAATAGTTTTAGTAGGCTAGAAGTAGAATTTAACATATAGCCCCAGCATGAGGCGAAATATTAAAAAAACAAAATTTTCCAAAAAGGACAAAACATGTATTTTACGAGAAAATATCAGAAACTTTTTGATTGAAAGTTGTAGAGGACAAGTTGTCCTACAATATTGATATATAAATATTTGCATCTAAGCGGATTATATTGTCTAAAAAAATCATTTATGCAAAATTTAACCTTTCGCCCCATTTCCCCCTAATTTTTTCGAAACCATAGTTTACATACCATTAAAACTTGCCGTACAATACTACACGGAAAAAAGGTTTGGTTTGGCACTTCAAACTGATGAGGTTTATGGTTCAACATGTGGTCAATTTTTAGTCAAGACCGCATTAAATGTCTTTTGAGACATTTATTTCACTAAGAATTTTTATTATTTTTACGAACGTAACATTATAAAATGTTTAAAAATTAAAATCATTTTTAGCGCTTATGTTTCAAAGCGAAATAGAATTTATATTAATATTATTTTTTTGTTTTTATCGGGTAATATCACCTTGAAAGGACCGCCTGAGCTTTTAAGTTATCTGACAGCGGAAGCGAGAAATAAATAGTGCGAATAGCTGCACTGCACCTAGAAACCCTAAGAAATTAAGTTCCGCGATAAACATTATACGTTAGCGTATATTAACAAAATAGTGGAGAAAGTATTAAAAAATATTTTTACACAAATTTATCAATGAAAATTGTAAAACAATACAAAAAAATTTTGTTTTGGAGATGAATTATCGAATAGAATAAATAAAAACACTGTTACGTCCGTAACTACTTATTTAATATTCTTGATTCAACTACGTATTTTCTTATTAATATTCTTGATTGAACTATGCATTTTCTATAATATTCACGTGTGTATGTGTATGTCATATATTATTACATTGTATTCAGTACATTTTCTATGAATATGATATTTGTTATTATATATTTTCTATGTATTTCCAACAAATTAATAAGTTATAACAAATCCAAGAAAGAGAAGTTATATTTTAAATAATGTAAAAGGAATAACGATTATGCATCAATTTAACAACCTTCTGCAAACTAGACCACACATAAAGAAAGAAGAATGCACTCCGAAAGAGAGAGAAACGACACATACCAGAATCAAGTCCGGTGAGACCTATCCAAATACATGGGAATGAAGAAAACCCTATTGATATTAGTCCGGTGAGGTATCGCTGCACCTACCTGCACGTGTAGCTTTTCGGCACGTGTAATATTCGTGAACCACCTTGCATTAGAAATTTGATATAAAAAGGGGTAGCAACATCGATAGAGCAGAGAGTATTTTTCTGAACATCAACCATAACACATCGAAGTCAACTTAAGTGCAATCCCAGTATACAGTTTAGAAGTTAACTAAACTACATCCCCAAGTATATTTATGAGACCAAGTTCGGTATAACAATTAATAAATTCACTTATTCAACTACTAGCAATAAGTGATAACCCAAGAAGAACTAAATTGTTTTCAAGTTTTAAAATCAAATATTGAAACACTATTTCTAATTTCTAAACATCGAGATTTGCTTTGGAGGCGACAGTCTGGAAGAAGATTAAAATCCCCAAGAATACAATACACTAAATCTCATTAGTGTAAACAACAAGGCTAATATACAACCACTGAGGACACCAACCACAGGCTCCTTTGTGTCTACTTCTCATAATCACTTCAGATCGGAAATCGAGATAACAATCACCAGTTTTTCAACAGCTGCAATAATCGTTATTCCAAAAGTAAGATTTTTATACTCATTGTATTTTTGTACTATGGTCAATTCTTTTCTTTCTTGGTTTTAAATAAATATTCTCTCACAACATTTAGTAGGCTAATTGACTTATCCTCATCACAAATTAGATTCAATTTCTGAAACTAATTTAAAACGAGGAATGTTAGGTATATTTAAAAAGGTTTCAGTTTTGACGTACCAACACTATTAAAATATGCTTTGTGTAAAATAAACCAATAAACTTGATGATTTCTGAGTGGAGAGTCGAGAAAAGTGCATTTTTAAGTCTTTTACAATTAAATCATAACTTTTGTTTAAAAAAATAAATTTTTTTCGATAGTGATACAGCCGAACCTGGATAAGCGAGAGTTTAAGGGACCGGCAATTTTCTTTCGCTTATAGAATTTTCCCTTACTTATCCAGTTTCTCACTTACATAGGTCTAAGAGCGATTTCTCTCGCTTATAAAGGTTTATGAATTAATATTGTTTTTTCAAATTAATTTAATTAATTAATATACAATGAATAAGTGTCACAATATATGAGTTAAACTGAAATATTTTATTTATTTAATTTTAAAAAAGTTTGTCATTTTTGTATATGCAATCTTTACAAGTAAAAAAATAGGCACATTGGTTTTCAGAGGCCAAAAGTAAATATTTCTCTGCTTGATATTTTTTAAATAATTAATAGACCTTTATACTTAACAAAGTAAACTTTTTAATATGATTTCTATGAGGATTAAGCTTCCTAGGCGGAAATTTCCTACTGGCGCGGTACCACGGCTGTACCGACGTCGGTATGACTGTACTAGCATTCGTCCGCCTGGCAACTGGTCGGGAACGGGCATTCTACTGGAACATGACTACACTGAGAGAAAAAAAACACAGATTCTGAAATGGAAAAGTTCAGCATCTGTCTCCAATTGAACGCAGCAGCAGTGCCACTATATGACTGATACCTAACTAAAATGTGAAACGGAGACCCTGTAATTATTAGATTACACCGCGTCGGGGGGGTGGGCTCAAAGCCATTCTTACGTAATATTTTATACTTAAAGTCGACATTCGCCCGGGAGCGAATTTATACACAGACTTCACTCAATCGATTAATTTGATTAATTAATTAAGCATTTAAAAAAAATAATAGAATTATTTATCGTACAGGATAGAAGAAATACCTGTTTTTACTTTTAATTTGCAATTGCTTAAACAAATTAATAATCAATAATAATTAATATTAATTAATTATTTTTTTAACAATTTTTGAAAACTGTTAACGCGAATCGATTCTGTGTAAAAAATTAAGAAATTTTAGTACCTATGGATTTTTTTTGTCCAAGTCGTATTTTGTTCACAAAGTTGTTTTAAACAAATTATGCTGAACAATTATGGTGTTTCATCCCAAGCAAAAGCAATTGGAAATTAAAATCAAAAAACAGGTATATAATAATTTTTACAATTTGCCTATGAATCTAATTGTTAATTTTACTTTAAAACAATTTCTTTATCCTTGGAGTGAAACACCATTTATGCAGCATGATTTGTTTAAAACAATTTTGTGCACAAAATACGACTTGGACAAAAAAATAATCCATAGGTACTAAAATTTCTTAATTTTTTGCACAGAATTGATTGGCGACAACAGTTTTTAAAAATAATAGTTCATTATGCAACAAGGGAGGTATGTTTGAGTTTATGTACCGAGCACAATATTGAAAAACGAGTCGTAGCACGAGCACGTTTTTCAATATTGTGCAAGGTCATAAACAAGGTTACCTCCCTTGTTGCATACTTTGCTTTATACAACAAAGGCGTATTATGGTTACTCTATGCTACCTGTACCGGTACATGCTAAGTTCTTCCATATAACCCAGCAGGTCAATAAAATAACCATTATTGCCCTAGGGAGAGCCTATACAGGTAGATAAAGTGACCATAATACGCCTTTGTATTGTATAAAATGTATTGTTGTATAAAATGTGTTTATTAATTTGTTTCAACAATTATTGTTAAAAAATTGAAAATTATAAACAAAAAACCTTTTTTTTAAGTTTGCCTGTTAATCCAATTTTTAATTTTTTAATGCAATGATTGATTTCTTCATAAGACTTAGGGTTAAATACTGAAATTAATATTTTTTAGCATTTGTTAATTAATATTGTTTAAATAATCGATTATTGAATTGTTATATTTTTATTCTACTACTTTTAAATGTAAGTTTGTTATATTAAAATGATCTTGTGTAAAAAATGATGACTTCCTTGTAAAAATTAACAATATGAGGCATTTGTTAATTAAAATTGTTTAAATAATTTAAAGGTGTTATTTCATTCTTTTAATTTTAGAATAAAATATGTTGAAAGGTTTTATTAGTAAACTGCATAAAAAATAAAGAATTACTTATAAGATAAACAATTCTATTATTTATTTGTTTATGAAAAATGCTTAATTGATTAGGGTAAGGGTCCCCAAGTTGGCCACCCATCTTTTGAACGACTGTAAATAAAACTTAGGCGATTTCTGAAAAACAGATGAAATTTCGACTTTCAAAAAAGTGTCCCCAAACCGTTTTTAACGATATTTCATTATTTGACGCTTGTTAGACAAGCTTGTTGTAAAATCTTACGTAAGTAGGGGGGGGGTCCAAGAAATCTTATGTATCCTTACATGGGGGTGGAGGGGTGGTCAAAATTGCCTAAAACGTAATCATTACGTAATTAATGAATGGCCCCCAACTGCAAAATGGTATTTTATACCTGGAAACGAAAATCCAGCTGATCTTGATACTCGAGGTATCAGCCCTGTCGAACTCGCTGAAAACAAACATTGGTGGACTGGTCCAGATTGGATTCAAGAATCTGTCGAATCGTGGCCCAGAACTTCAGAACTACCTGCAGAGCAAGATAACTTGGAAGAACGTCCAGCTGCCGTACATCTCAATAATACAGCACCAAATGACAAGATTTGGAATTTATAGACTCAATTTTCAGACTTGAACTAGCTTCTAAGAATCACGGCTCTTTGAAAGAGATATTCACTTATCTTGAGGAAGAAAGCAAACAACATTGTGAAAACACCAATCATCACTCAAGAACTTGATGATTTTCCGTCGTTAGAGGGACAAGGAAGGATTTATCGGATTTGCGTGTCCTTAGGACAAGGACAGAAATTCCGGCGTCTCAATTACATTCGTTTACCGGCGTGCTTTTGAGAATGTTCGTTTACTCGAAAGTGTGTAATTTCTTTGGTGGTTTTTAATAAATAGGTGTTAGTTAATTTTGTTTTTTATTGTGGTGTTGTTAAGAGTATTTGAACCTCTTCCACAGGGAATATTTCTATTGGCGTCGCTGGTAAATTGTTTCACATTTTCTCTCTGTTTTTCAACGTCTAAGCATCAGCGTCGTCTTGGCGGGAAAGTTCCACATCTTTGAGGAAGTATTGTTTCGTTGGTGTTGTTGTTAGTCGAGTTGTTTGGGTAAAATTACAGGAAAGCGAACTAACGAACGGATTAGATGCTCGAATTAAAAATATTATTTTAAATTAAAATATCCGTTCGCAAAACATATTGCAACAAGTTCGTACATAAAAACTAAACATTTTTTCCTTTGGAACTCCATCGTTATGTGTCTTTCCGAATAAGGGGGACCTCCGATTTTAATAAAAATTGGAATACCAACGTATTTTGATGCGCTGATTACGAAAGTGATAATGAAAATTGGCGCAAATTTTATACTCATGGTGAAAATCATAAAAACCATAAAATTGTGGTTTTTTGCGTATAATTCGTAAAAACAAAAAATTTTGAAAAACTTTTTAAACAAAAGTTATAGATATCACCAAAATACACATTTTATGTTGTTATCATTATTTGCTAAAATCTATTTTTTTCCGAGAAAAATGTAAAAAACCATAAAATACCATAAAAACGGGTTAAAATATACTTTCGCTCAAAAGAACATCCAATGTTAACAAAATACAGTTTTACGTATTTTGATGCTCTGATCACGAAAATCATACTGAAAATTGATGCAAATTTAATGTTTAGGGGAGAGTCTCCAGTTGTGAGACACCTCTAGTTGTGAGACAGTCAATTTTTTTTAACATTCAATATTAAAAAGCCGATTAGTTTATATAAAACATATCTTTTAATATGAGCCAACTTTTTCGTGTACGCCGAAGCGGATATATAAACTGTTTTTGTTAAATACCTTCACTGTGTGTGATAATCGACTAAAAAGCGTTTTTTCAATAAATGCAAAGTACTTTTTTTCAAGTTAATTAATTGGAAAAAGTAAATGTAATGCATTTTCTTTTAGTGTTTTCCTTATATTTTGTGATGCAATATTGTATTGTTCCAATCTACGGTTGAATAGTATATTAAGCAACAAGAGGAGAAAGGCAGCCATTTCTTTACGGTGATTTTTATGACACGAGTGGAGGTCGAGGGCGCCGTTGGCGCCCCGAGACCGGAACGAGTGTCACAAAAATCATTGTAAAGAAATTGGCTGCCTTTATTCTCGTGTTACTTACGATATTTTTTATTCCTAATGCACAAAAGCGGCGATTTCAGATAGCAGACGACAGGGAGTAAAAGTCATTCACTTGTTCGATTTGTATGAAAATGGCGGCCGATTTCTCCCTTGGGCAAGAAAAATGCATGTGAACAGCTAATTTTCTTGCCCTTGGGAGAACACGGCCGCCATTTTCATGCGGTCGAAGAAATGAATGACTTTTCTCCCTGTCGGCTGCTATCAGAAAGCGCCGTTTTTGTGCATGTGGGATAAAAAATAATTTAATTTTCCTTTTTTAAAATAGCGTCAATTTCTGGGTGTGAGACACAGCATATCACCAGTTGTGAGACGGTGTCAACACTAATCTGGTCAGCATAAAAAATACGACTTTGCAGGCATACTATTTAAATGTTGTTTTGATTTTTTTTTCTAGTATTTTTGGGCATGTCAAGTGGAATAAAGTCAATTGATTCAGAAGAAATCAATTTTAATCCTCTTCTTGAAGCTATTAAATTGTGGTTATTTGATAGTCATATTTTTGCGAATAAATATTAATATTTAGTATATAATAATATATATTATTAATATATTTATATATTTCTACTAAACATAACGTTTTATGTCAAACTTATTAAATTTTAGAAATTTTTAATAAGTGTCTCACAACTGGAGACATTTTTTTTTGACAAAAGCGATGTGCTCGGAAAATGTATCGTAAAATTTTTTGAGTTTATCGAAACACTATACTTTCTTTTAATAAAAGTTGCGTATTTCTCTCACCTGTCAAACGGTGTATTTTATTTACAATTTCGTTTACCCGTTTACAATTTACGGGTAAAAATAAAACCCGTCTCACAACTGGAGACTCTCCCCTATGGTAAAAACCATAAATTAACCATAACATAGTGATTTTTTTAGTATAAATAATAAAAAACACAAAATTTAAAAAAAAAATTCTTAACAAAACTTATAGATCTCACCAAAATACACATTTTATAATGTCATAATTACTTTCTAAAATCTATTATTTTCCGAGAAAAATGTAAAAAAACATAAAATACCATAAAAACGGGAAATCTAAGACTTCGCCCGCCACACCTCATGTAGTCTCGCTCTGTGCATATAGAAAGGGAGTCAAATTTACTTTCTAGTTAGTACTAGAAGGTACACAACCGAGACCTACCCCCCTACAACCTTTTGTTAAAGGCCCAAGGAGAGAACAGCTGGGAGGCGCACAGTGGGACCAAACTGCAATTTATTGTTCATAATAGTCTAGAGCCTTTATTTTTTAACCGATTTTACTGAACTTTGTCTTGAATGAAAGATTATTAAATTTGGAAGAGATTTGTTGAGGCCGAGTTTTAAATTTCAATTTGTTTATATTTATTTTTTTATTGTAAAGTTTAACAAAAGCATCAATTTTTCAAAAAAAGTTATCTCCAGCCTCTATAATCGAATGGCACGTGCTAAAAACTTTTTAGAAACACACCGAGAGTACTTTGTAAATTGTAGAAAATTTGTGCAGGTAAATATTTGAATGTTATAAACAAATCATATTAACAAATAATTAAGTTTACAACAAATTGTTAATGTGGATAAACGCTTTGATAGATTTTGATGAAATTGTATACTTAAAGGTTTTTGGGTCGATGATTGCGAATCCAATGTTGGTTTCTTAATATTCAAAATGGCGGATCCAATATGGCGGATGCTTTTTTTAAATCGATTCAATTTGTCTAAAAATCGTTACTCGGGGGTTTTTGGGGTCGCTGATTACAAATATGACGTCAGATTTTTAAGAATACAAAATGACGTTGATGATATGATAAAAATCAAATTTTAATGATGTTTTATGCGTTAATTCTTAAATTTATTTTATATACGTTTTTAAATAAAGGTTATAAAATTTACTGAAGATTTTTATTGTCTTGTTTTGACAATTTTATTCATTTATACTTATTTTGATACTGAATAATTCAAAAAAGTAATAATTTTTTACAAATTGTGATTAATTTGTACACTTTAAAGTATGTTTAAATCCATCAATATATAATAAATTTTTTAGCAAATTTAAAAAATATTATTGCTTTAAACAATTTTATAACATCATCGTATTTTTAAATTTTTTACAATAATTCTGCATAGTGTAAGGATTTTTAGCAGAGATTGTTAGTCTTATTAGTGATTTAAATTTCGCGGTAAAAGTAAGCTTGGAGATGGCTTGGAGCTTTTTCACCTATAAGAGAGAACAATTCGTTTTTCATTATAAGAGCTTATAACATTTGTAAATTAATAATGTAAAAGATTTTGATATACTAAAAATATTAATTATACTTAAAAAATCCAAAAAAAACCTCTCCGAGTAACAAGTTTCAAGTACATCTAATCAATTTTTTAGAAAAGCGCCTTACACATTATATCATTCATTAAAAATTTTGAAAAACTAATTACATATTCGTAATCAGCGACCCCAAAAACCCCCGAGTAACGATTTCTAGCCAAAATGAATCGATTTAAAAAAAAAACATCCGCCATATTGGATCCGCCATTTTGAATTTTGAGAAACTAACATTGGATTCGTAATCAGTGACCCCAAGAACCCTTATGTATACAATTTTATCAAAATCTATCAAAGCGTTTGTCCACATTAACAATTTGTTGTAAACTTAATTATTTGTTAATATAAATTGTTTATAACATTCGAATATTTACATGTAAATTTTTTTTACTATTTACAGAGTAATCTAGTTGTGTTTCTAAAAAGTTTTTAGCACGTGCCATTCGATTATAGAGGCTAAAGATAACTTTTTCTTGAAAATAGATGCTTCTGTTAAACTTTGCAGTAAAAAAATAAATATAAACAAATTGAAATTTAAAATTCGGCCTCAACAAATCTTTTCCAAATTTAATAATCTTTCATTTAAAACAAAGTTCAGTAAAATCGGTTAAAAAATTAAGGCTCTAGACTATTATGAACAGTAAATTGCAGTTTGGTCCCACTGTGAAACGCTTTGATAGATTTTGATGAAATTATATACTTAAGGATTTTTGGGGTCGCTGATTACGAATCCAATGTTGGTTTCTCAATATTCAAAATGGCGGATCCAATATGGCAGATGTTTTTTTTTAATCGATTCATTTTGGCTAAAAATCGTTACTCGGGGGTTTTTGGGGTCGCTGATTACGAATCTGTAATTAGTTTTTCAAAATTTTCCATGAATGATATAATGTGTAAGGCGCTATCTAAAAAAATTGATTAGATGTACTTGAAACTTGTTACTCGGAGAAGTTTTTTTTGGGTTTTTTAAGTATAATTAATATTTTTAGTATATCAAAATCTTTTACATTATTAATTCACAAATGTTATTAGCTCTTATAATAAAAAACGAATGGTTCTCTCTTATAGGTGAAAAAGCACTAAGCCATCTCGCGGCAAAGATGAAAAGCTTACTTTTACCGCAAAATTTAAATCACTAATAAGACTAACAATCTGTGCTAAAAATCCTTACAGTATGCAAAATTATTGTAAAAAATTGAAAAATACGATGACGTTAAAAAATTGTTTAAAGCAATTAACGTTCGTCTTGTATAAGCAATGTGTGACTTAAATGATTTATAATTTTTTCTTACGGTAATAATTGTATTTTATTTTTTTGTAAATTAAATTTTGTAAAAATGTTTATAATTCGCATCCAAAAATTTTTTTTTAATAAATTATAGTTTCTGAAGAGGACAGCCGTGCTGTTGAAACGTTAAAAGAAATTACTTCTTTTTTGTTTTTTGAATCCTGACTCGAAGTGATCGATTTTTTTCATCATCTTAATATTTTATCGACCGAGTGATAGCATCATTACTATATATATTTAACGACCATGGATCTATAAGGGTCATTTCTTGAATCTACAAATATTTTTCATTTTACCACCAATGACCATCAAAGGAACATCTTAAAATATTCTGCCAGGTTTTCAACGCAGTTGCAGTTTTTATTAAATTGTCGCACTTATGATATTATACCAAAACACATTGACACTATCAATAATAGCTTAAATCATTTTTTCTTTTATAGCAAAACTGATAATGCTAAATTTAATTCACTTCTTACATATGTTAAAACCAAAATGTTAAACATTATTATTGAGGATAAATGTATTCATATTGATTATTTAGAAAAGAAAATTAATGAACTTAAGATCTTTCTTAATGATACATTTACTCCTAGCGTTTTAAAATCTTTACTTCATGTTCATAATCTAAAAAATTCTAATTTTATTAATAATCTTAAAAGCCATTCTCAAAAGAAATTTAATTTTTTAAAGGATAGAAGTTCTAATTTAAATATTAATAATCCTTTTAATTCTCAACCAAATTGGTTTGTGAACTTGTCTGATTGTGAGTTTCCTAATGAGGTTTCTAATGTTATTTCATTAGGTAATAATTTTAAATTTGACAATAATAATAATAAGATGGATTTAAGCACCACAATAGAATATGTAAAATCTGTTGAATGTTTTATTAAATCTTACGACTTAAATGATCGAATCTCGAATGTTATTATAAATAAGTTAATTAAAAGTTTGCGTTTATATGAAAGTGATAATCCACGACATATTGATATTAGAGATAGAATTTTTTCAAAAAAACTTAATGATACTAAAATATTTCTCAAAAACCATAATAATATTATAATTACTATCGCAGACAAGGGAAATGTCACAGTAGTGTTGAACAAAACTGAGTATACTCACAAACTCGAAACTCTACTTTCTGATAAAAAAAACATATAAAATTATAAAACGTGACCCACTTCCTGCATTAAGAAACAAATTTTAAAACATTTAAATAATAATGGTTTTCTTTATAGAAAGTACAAAGATTTAGAGCTTACACAAACAAATACTAATATCTCCAAAATTTATGGTCTACCAAAGATTCATAAAGATGGTAATCCTTTAAGACCTGTTGTCTCTACTATTGGATCACCAACGTATTTTCTATCTAAACAATTATTTATCTTACTTAATAATTCCATACCAAAATCATATATACGCAATAGTGATGATTTCATCAATAAGATCAAACCTTTTATCATTCCAGATGATCATATTTTAATTAGTTTGGATGTGTCTTCTGTTTACTAACGTCGGATCTGTACACGTGCGTGATTCTCTCATTAGACGTTACTCTACAATTTCTCAGTGTCGGAACATTACTCTGGATGACTTACTTGACTCATGCTAATTTCTTTTTGACAATACTTTTCTTAAATTTAATGACAAATATTATCAACAAATTTACGGGACACCCATGGGTTCATCTATTTCTGGATTGTTCTCGGACATTGTTGTAGATGACTTGGAAACATTCCGTGTTACAAAACTTTCTTTTAATCTATTATTTTTCTACAGATATGTCGATGATATAATCACGTGCATACCAAAGACAAAAATCGATGAAATAATCAATGTTTTTAACAATTATGACGAGAGATTAAAATTTACTTTTGAAATTGAGAAGGATATGTGTATTAATTTTCTTGATGTTCATATTATTAATGACAATGGAAATATTATCACTGACTGGTATAAAAAACCTACTTTTTCGGGACGCACTATTAATTATTTTTCAAAACATCCTCTTTCTCAAAAGATTGCCATAATATATTATTTGGTTGATAGAGCAGTTAAACTTTCTGATAAAAAATTTCACAATAAAAACATCGAGTTGGTTGAAGAAATTTTAATGAAAAATAATTATCCCTTAGGTTTTATTGATAAATATATCACTAAGCGTATCTGTTCTATTGGTTCTACTTCTAATATAAAAATTAGTAATAATAATGTAATGTATAAAATGCTCCCCAAAGTCTTACCTTATGTTCCAATTCTTTATGAGAACACTTTAATATTTCTAAAAAATTATAATATCTTGACAGTTCCCATAGATAATAAAAAAATGAGTCATAACCTCGTCAAAAAAGCTAAGGACAAAAGCAAAAAAACTGAAAATGTTAACACCGTTTATAAAATTAACTGTGGTAATTGCTCTGCTTCTTATGTTGGTCAGTCAAAAAGAAATGTTGGTGTGCGTATTAATGAACATAAAAACTCTACGACTAATGTAATTGCTGATCATAATAACAAGCTAAATCACAATTTCGATTGGAATAATTTTTTAATACTCGACAAAGAGTCTAATTATAATAAACGTTTAATATCAGAAATGATCTACATTAATTTGCAAAAAAACTTTGTTAACAAAAAAGATGATACACAAAATCTCAATAACTACTACATCCATTTTCTCAATGAAAAGAAACACGTGTGACTCTTATCTGCTTTGATTAACCTTGGTATTTCTTTTATTCTATTATTTTTATTCTTTGTTTACTGGTGGGTCAGTCACCTCATCTTCATCGATTTTACTTGCGTTGCTTATTTTGAACTAGTGTCTAATCGTTCTTGCTTCGACGAAGAAGTTCGTTTTGTATAAGCAATGTGTGACTTAAATGATTTATAATTTTTTCTTACGGTAATAATTGTATTTTATTTTTTTGTGAATTATTTTTTGTAAAAATGTTTATAATTCGCATCAAAAAATTCTTTTTAATAAATTATAGTTTCTGAAGAGGACAGCCGTGCTGTTGAAACGTTAAAAGAAATTACTTCTTTTTTGTTTTTTGAATCCTGACTCGGACTGATCGATTTTTTTCATCATCTTAATATTTTATCGACCGAGTGATAGCACCATTACTATATATAATATTTTTTAAATTTGCTAAAAAATTTATTATATATTGATGGATTTAAACATACTTTAAAGTGTACAAATTAATCACAATTTGTAAAAAATTATTACTTTTTTGAATTATTCAGTATCAAAATAAGTATAAATGAATAAAATTGTCAAAACAAGACAATAAAAATCTTCAGTAAATTTTATAACCTTTATTTAAAAACGTATATAAAATAAATTTAAGAATTAACGCATAAAACATCATTAAAATTTGATTTTTATCATATCATCAACGTCATTTTGTATTCTTAAAAATCTGACGTCATATTTGTAATCAGCGACCCCAAAAACCCCCGAGTAACGATTTTTAGACAAATTGAATCGATTTAAAAAAAGCATCCGCCATATTGGATCCGCCATTTTGAATATTAAGAAACCAACATTGGATTCGCAATCATCGACCCAAAAACCTTTAAGTATACAATTTCATCAAAATCTATCAAAGCGTTTATCCACATTAACAATTTGTTGTAAACTTAATTATTTGTTAATATGATTTGTTTATAACATTCAAATATTTACCTGCACAAATTTTCTACAATTTACAAAGTACTCTCGGTGTGTTTCTAAAAAGTTTTTAGCACGTGCCATTCGATTATAGAGGCTTGAGATAACTTTTTTTGAAAAATTGATGCTTTTGTTAAACTTTGCAATAAAAAAAAATATAAACAAATTGAAATTTAAAATTCGGCCTCAACAAATCTCTTCCAAATTTAATAATCTTTCATTCAAGACAAAGTTCAGTAAAATCGGTTAAAAAATAAAGGCTCTAGACTATTATGAACAGTAAATTGCAGTTTGGTCCCACTGTGCGCAGGTCGTATGCTCTTGCTCTGTGCATATAGAAAGGGAGTCAAATTTACTTCCTAGTTGGTACTAGAAAGTAAACAACCTAAAAAAAAACCCCCTACAACGTGCCCACCCCAAAAAACCTTTTTTTAAGGGCCCAAGGAGAGATCATCTGAAAGGCGGGCGAAGCCCGCCTCAGGTTTAGACTCTCGCTCTGTGCATATAGAAAGGGAGTCAAATTTACTTCCTAATTGGTACTAGAAGGTACACAACCCAGACCCGACCCCCCTACAACGTGCCCCCCAAAAAAAACCTTTTTTTAAGGCCCCAAAGATAGAACAGCTGGGAGACGTGCGAAGCCCGCCTTAGGTGTTGTGCTCTCGCTCTGTGCATATAGAAAGGGAGTCAAATTTACTTTCTAGTTGGTACTAGAAGGTACACAACCCAGACCCGACCCCCCTACAACGTGTCTTCTTCAAAAAACCACAATTTTATGGTTTTTTTAATGGTTTTTACCATGAAGAATAAATTTAAGCTAATTTTAATTATTATTATTTTTCTGATTAGGGCATCAAAATAATTAAAAAGAAACTGTATTTTGTTAAAATTGGATGTTCTTTTGAGCGAAAGTATATTTTAACCCGTTTTTATGGTATTTTATGGTTTTTTTACATTTTTCTCGGAAAATAATACATTTGAGCAAATAATGATAACAACATAAAATGTGTATTTTGGTGATATCTATAACTTTTGTTTAAAAAGTTTTTCAAAATTTTTCGTTTTTTACTAATTATACGCAAAAATCACAATTTTATGGTTTTTTATGGTTTTCACCATGAACATCAAATTTACGCCAATTTTCATTATCATTTTCGTAATTAGCGCATCAAAATACGTTGGTATACCAATTTTTATTGAAATCGGAGGTCCCCCTTATTCGGAAATATATCCGCTATAATTAACTGTCTCTGAGATATTCCATTTGTAACAACTGCACACTGTAACAACCGCACCTAGTCTCCCTTACTTGAAAGTTCTAGACTTTTTTTCAAAAATACTGCATTTTTTTCTTTAAATCTATTTAACTTTTGCCCTAATAATACTATTAAGGCTTTCTTTGTGAATTCTTATGTGTATTTTTGTACTCTTTCATAATCCACAAAAAATTTTCAAAAATATTCAGAATTATCAAAAGAGAAGAGCAAGCAGAAGTCGATAGTATTTTTCAGGTATCGTAACACCCTTTTCGCCGCTGCCCAGTGTTGATCATCGTGACAGGAGTTAAATTGACTCACGCAACTTACTGCAAACGAGATGTCCGGCCTCGTTGTCACCGCCAAGTAGCTGAGCGCGAAGATGAGATCTCTGTAAGGTCTTTCATTTGCTTTTCCTGATGATTCGGGTGGTTCTTTCGTTAGTTTAAGACCTTGTTCTATTGGAGTGGAGGCTGGTTTCGAATTTTCCATGTTAAAGCGAGTTAAGATCTCTTGAATGTATCCCCCTTGAGACATCGTTGCGTAGTTTTGATCCTTTTTGATTTCAATTCCCAAGCAATATTTGACATGTCCGAGATTCTTGATATCGAACTCTTCTGAAAGTTTGTCGTTGATGTGTTTTAGATCCGATTCACTTCGATAGGCGATTAAAATATCATCGACATAGACAAGTAATATGATGATGTTGCTCCCTGACTTCATCGTGTACACACAGGGATCTGATTTAGTCGGGAAAAATCCGATGTTTAGTAATTTCTCGTTAAGCCTTTTGTTCCATTGACGGCCTGCTTGCTTAAGGCCGTAAATGGCCTTGTTTAATCTGCAAACTTTATTAGAATCCTCGATCTTTCGAAGCATATCAGCAGCTGATTTTTCAATGTGTTTGTCGACGTTTCGTTCTCGAATTATTTCTTTGAGAGATTGTTTCAGCATTTTTGGAAGCTCCATATGAATCTCTTCTTCTATGTCTCCGTTTAGGTAAGCAGCAGTCACGTCAAGTTGATGAATTTTTAGGTCGAATTGTACCAATAGTGCCAGGAGTATTCGAATCGAGCTGATTCTCGCGACTGGAGAGAATGTGTCATTATAATCGACTCCAGGTCGTTGGTTGAAGCCCTGAGCGACGATTCTTGCTTTTCGTCGCTCTATTGTACCGTCAGAATTGTGTTTGTTTCTGAGTATAATTCTGCTACCGATGATCTCTTTATCCACTGGTCGATCCACGATGGTCCAGGTATTATTTTTCAAAATCGATACAATTTCTTTGGAAATGGCGTGTTTCCATTCTTCGGAGTGTGGACCTTCTACAGCCTGATTCCATGGGACTTCGGTCAGATTTGCTGATTCGTAGTCGGTATCCGGGTCTGAAGAACTTATTTCGCTGAGCTCGGGGTGAGCGTTTGAGTTGGTTTCGAGTTCTATTTCCTCATTGGAAGTTGTTGAATTGTCACGTAACGGGATTTCGTTGTATTTTTTCTTTGGTCGGCCTCTTCTTCCAGTTCTAAGTATAGTTGGTCTTCCTCGACCAATTTTCACTGTGGGTTCAGGTTGGACTTCCTTCTCCGATTCTGTTACATGATCATTTAAAGATTGATCATCTTCTACGGGAATTTCGTTTTGCTTGATGTCTAGAGGTGTGAGGATTTCCATGAAGGCCGGTTCGGGATTTCCACGTTTGTGATCCAGCGTCATCTGTAAATCAGAATTGCTAATGAATTTAACGTCACGTGAGACGATTACCTTGTTTTCTTTAGGTAAAAGTAGCCGATATCCTTTCGATGTGTCATCGTAGCCAAGGAGTTTTCCTTTCAATCCTCGTCCATCGAATTTTCCTCGTTTCGGCGATTTGTCCAATGAAAATACAGTTTCTCCAAATGTTCGAAGGTGGGCTACATCAGGACGTTTTCCGGTAATGGCTTCGAAAGGAGTTTTTGTGCCTAAAGACGTAGAGATGCACCGATTTCTTAAATAATTTGCGGTTGCGATTGCCTCTGCCCAGAAAGATGCAGGAAGTTCCGATTCGATGATCATACACCTCCCCATTTCCACCAGCGTCCGATTTTTTCTTTCGGCGATGCCGTTTTGTTGAGGCGTGTGTGGAATTGTCGTTCGTCGTTTTATTCCTTCAGCTTTTAAAAAATCGTCGAATTCTGTATTAATGAACTCCCCACCATTGTCTGATTGGATGGATTTGATGACTTCACCGGTCTGTTTTTCTATGAGATTCTTAAATTCCTTAAAGGCCTGAAAAGCTTGTCCTTTATTACTTAGAAATCTGACTTCGCACCAGCGAGAATTATCGTCAATGAAAGTTAAGAAATATCTGGCCTTACCTCTGGATTCCGTTCTTGCAGGTCCCCAAATGTCCAGATGAATTAATTCCAGTAATTTAGTGCTTCTGTCGGATTTCTTTGGAAAGGGAAGGGCAGTCAGTTTGCTCTTTAAACAAGTTTCGCACGGTGCTAATTGATTGTCACTTCCTATGTCCAAATTCAACACGCATTCCTGTTTAGCCATTTTGAGGAGGTCTGCTTTATTTAGGTGCCCGAACCTTTCGTGCCAAGTCTTTAACTTTTCTCCTTTCGTTGTGGATGAGGCAC
Source organism: Leptopilina heterotoma (assembly GCF_015476425.1). Classification (NCBI taxonomy): domain Eukaryota; kingdom Metazoa; phylum Arthropoda; class Insecta; order Hymenoptera; family Figitidae; genus Leptopilina; species Leptopilina heterotoma. Next base: position 559,107 of record NW_025111128.1, on the reverse strand, counting down.
AAACTTCACTACGGGCTTCCTGGAGATAATATAAATCGCCAATTCTTTCACCTGTCACTAAAGGATTCTTGTTTTTATCGAGTATTTTCACTTGAGATTTGTCGAACACCACTTGATAACCAACGTCGGTTATTTTCGAAACCGACATTAAATTATTTCTGAGGTCGGGGACATGCAGAGTGTTATCCAGTCGAATTACTTGATTTTCATCTTCGTGGGCCGTAATTATTTGGACCGTTCCTCTCGCCTTTACTTCAGTGGAGTTATGACTCGCCAAATTTAATTTAGTGTGATCGGATGGTTGTAAGTCGTCAAAACAATTTGCGTCGTTGCATAAGTGAGCTGTACAGCCACTATCGATGCACCATTTCCGTTCCTGGTCACAATTGTCTACATTGTTCACTGCAAATTCACTGGTGACGGTAAGAAAACCTATTTCCTCGACGACTGATGCTTTATTTGTTTTGTTTTGACAGCTGGCAGCCTTGTGTCCATGTCGACCACAACGGTGACATCTATATTTAAATTTCCCTTTATTTTGGTGAGTATTTCCTTCCTTATCGGAGTTGATTTGTGACGAGTTTGATTTATCATAGTAAGATTTGTTGTAATCTGCCTTACCGACCCTTCGATTCTCTGAGCGGTTTGTCCAATTTCGAGCAAACATGGCGTCTGCTTCTTCGTTTTTGTTGCGCTGTTTTCGAGTACTATTTTCGTCAATTATTTTTACCTTTAGTGTTTCAGGATCGGGGAGATTGTCCCTGGACTCTATGGCGCATCTGAAATTGTCGAAACTATCCGGCAGACTGTGTAATAACATAATAGTTTGTAGTTCGTCTGGAACATTGATGGCCAATTCGGATAATTTGTTTACTAAATCGAAAAATGAATCGATGTGTTTCTGAAAGTCGCCATTTTCATTTACTCGATGCGTTGTCAGCTGTCGCCAAAGAGACACCTTTCTAGCTGGTCCTTTAGATTCGAAAATTGTTTGTAATTTAGTCCAAATTTCTTTGGAAGTTTCACAATTTCTGACTTGCTTTAATTCCGCGTCGTTGATTGCAAGGTATAGATCTGCTTTAGCCTTTTCGTCTTCTTCTGTCCACGCAGCCGCTTGTTCAACGCCTTCGGGTTTAGTTTTAGATCCGCTAACATATCCCCAAGTTTTGTTTTTTGTCATAACTGCTTGAATTCTCATATTCCATGTGTCGTAGTTCTCTCGAGTCAAAAGGGGATAACGAGCAATAGTTCCTGTCGATGATTCCATGAATTTACTTCCGTTTTAAGCGTTATATTTCCACGTGATTTCCACTTAAAATTTTTCACTACACACGCGATTCCTCTGGGCCCATAACCTGATAAACTTAATAACAGAGCGAAGGCAGGTAGAGAAATAAGATCAGTTCCACAGGTATCGAACACAAAGTAATATATTCAAACAACTAGAAAAAGAGACAATACAATGGATATTGGTCGTTCAAGAGACGCCATAATACTGTAAAGTTGTAAAGTGATTTGCCGTAGTTATAGGTGTCGTTAATGTAAGAAGGCGCAAATATTTGAATATTATAACATGTTTTTTTTAATTTACATAGATTTTTATTAGAGAAAAATTTTTTTTCTCTTTTTTAATTTTTATCTACTGTAAAAATAGTTTAGCGAATCTGGTTTTCACATATTATATTTCTAATAGCAAGACAATGTTGATAAAAAATCACAAAAAAATATAAAGGTGGGGTTTTTGAGAAAATCAACTTTATAATTTTTTTAAAAAATCGTTGCCATTTTGATAATTCTAAATATTTTTGAAAAATTCTTGTGGATTATGAAAGAGTACAAAAATACACATTAGAATTCACAAAGAAAGCCTTAATAGTATAATTAGGGCAAAAGTTAAATAGATTTGAAGAAAAAGATTTTTTTGAAAAAAGTCTATAAATTTCAAGTAGGTACTGATAACTTCAAGGGAAATTTTTTTTTTCCAAATCGGGAAAATACGTGTCTCTTAATTTCTCGAGAAAAACAACATATTTCATTTCCGTAGCATTCTGTGATGTGAAGTGGAGAATCTGCCTGATTTTAAATGGAACCCGCCTCATTCTCTAAAAAAGTTATCATTCTCTCAAAGTGTTGAGTAAAAATTCCTGAAGTGGCCCCCCCTATTTTCGCAAAGTTGCAAAATTTAAAACAAGTATTTGTATTTGAAAGTACCAGTATCTAGTAATATTTTCACGGAGTATTTCAAAAATATTTAAATTATTTATATTTTTTATTGTTAATTAAAGATTTTTGAACCGTTTTAATAAAATAATTTTAACTAATTAAGTTTTTGCATAAATTGAACAAAAATTTATGGTTATATCAGTGAGTAAATGTACTTTCGAAAAATCAAATCAAAATTTGAAAAAAAAATTTTTTTATTTTTTAATAATTTTTTTATAAACAAATGCAGTTTTAAGTGCTTTCTACACGCGATTAAAAAAATTTTGTATTGCTAAATATTCTTTAGAATGTAGGTAAACAAGAACTGAAAAGAAATCTTAGTGCAAATGAAAAGCTTTTTCATAATTTGACTATTTCTCAAGCGCTGCATACTGCGCGTAAGCACCGCACAGTAGAATTTTTTTACAATTTACTGTTTAAAAATGTCTACAGCCTATAGGTAATTTTTAACCGATTTGAGTGTTCATTGTTTTAAATTAAAAGAGAACTAGCCACACTATCCGCGCGCGGGAATGTTGTGTGGAACTGCTTACTTTGAACTATTTAAAAAATTTTAAAGAAATAATTATTATTACCTAACAAAGAGATTTAACTAACTAAAATTCAAATAATTTCACTCAATGGTCTCAATTTAAATAGAATTTACATTACTAGACTTAAACTATAGATAGAACAATTCCAATTAGTATCTGGGTCATCTTTTGCATTGCTTATTTTATAAACCCATTTTAATTTAAATACTTTTTTAAGAAATAATAATTATTACACACTGAAAAAAGTTTTACTTGAAATAGCGATAAGTTTCTCTAGAATAACGAAAGTATTAATTGAAGCACTGAAAAATTTCGCTACTAAAGTGAAATCTGTAGTTTATCCAGCTAAATATTTTTTTCCGTGCATAACGAAAAAAGAATTAAATTAACATCAGATTTTCTAAATTAAAGAAAACGAATTCAAATAGAAATTAATCATTTTAAAACTTAACCAAATTCACCCCAGAAATAACTGAATTCGATAATTTAGAAGAAAGTCAGACAAAAGCAGGGTTCCTACAGAATCTGGAAATCATAGAAATCATGGAAATGGTATGGAATTTTTAAAAGGCTTCTGGAAATCAGGAAAATCATGGAAAAGGCCCGAAATTTTTAAAAGTTTCTAAATTTTTCAGTTTTCCATTTTTTCTCTTGAATAGAAATTCAAATAATAATTAAGCTAAATTCCATAAAAGAGAGGAAAAAATATTGAATTTTAAGAAATTCGGATTTTTGAATTTTTGATAATTTTTAATAATTTTAGATTTTTAATTAAAGAGTCGAGACTATTTAATAAGTAAAGTATTTTCCAAGAGCACGAAAATAATGAAGTTAAATCCCATAAAAGAGAAGAAAAAATGTTGAATTTTAAGAAATATTGAAATTAGATTTAAAATTCCACTGGAATTTCGTAAAAATTTGACCTGGAAATCATCGAAAAGGTATGGAATTTTAAATTCGGATTTTTGTAGGAATCCTGAAAAGGAAGTTCTATTTTGAATTTCTAAAATTTAATGTCAAATTTAACGCATTAGAAACGAATTACAAGTTAATCCGATAAATTTTGTTAAAATGCTATTACTGCTATTAAACTTTCTTGTTGTACGAAGAAAATTGAATATCGCAAAAATTGTTACATATTTTATACTTTTATTTTCAAAATAATTTAAACATTAAAAATAATTTTGATAACGAAACTTTTAATTATTCTAAAAATTAAAAAAATAATTATTCATTTAGCTTTTTAAACAAAGAATTTCGTATCTTTCGAATCTAACATAACTGCAAAATATTAAATTAATTGAAAATGATAAAGTTAAACAACTTTTAATTCTAATTTCTTTAGAAAACAAAAAATCTGTAGTAAAAATACTAATTATAACTTGCATTAATTATTTCATTACAAGATGTAATATAATATAATGAAGCATCAAATTAAAAAAAATTCTAAATTCGTTTTTAGAAACAACGAAAAAAAAAATCCTGGTAAATTTTAGGCGTACCATAGCCCCAAAATTTTAATTCTATACATTGGTTGTTTAATTGAATTTTTAACTTTATAATTATCATTTACTCGGCAGGTATGTGTCCATAATTTACTGTAAGCATTATTTAAATATAGAGAAAAGATATTTGATGTAATATATTTTTAATTGAAAAAATTGACAATATATTTTCATTGATTAGTTGAATATTCTATGAATCACGTATTAATTTAAAACATAAAAAAATGTTAAAAGTTTATAAAATTAACATTATATTAAACAATATTTTTATGTAATAAAAATTATAAGAAATAAAAATTGTATTAAATTACTATTTTGTAAAATATACTTTGATAATTTAAATTTATGTTGTAGTCTTTAATAATATAGTAATTATTTCTAATAATAATTATATCTGTCAAAAATTATGAAAAATAAATATGATATTTTTAATAAGTACAGTATTTAGAGTTTTGCAAGTTAAAAAATTATTAAAAAGTTAAAAAACTAAATATTCTGTAATTAAGCAATTTATGAAAATAAAATTCAATCGAATGTTATAACAAATAACTTTTTTTAATAATATTGAAATAATGTTAACATTAAATTATATAGGCAAATCTCTGGAAACTTTAACATTCGAATTTTAATTTTAAAAAAAAAATTTTTGTGTGCACAATTTTGATATTTTTGGTATTACATCTTCGACCAAAATGAATTTCATTTTTATTAATATACAACCATTATTTGGTTGCTTTCTATTTTAAAATATAAATTTTTGGAAAGAAAATAATGTTAGGTTATCTAAATCTGTAACAAGATATACATAAACATTTTATCTCCTACACTTAAGTAAGTTATTTCTCAGTATCACAAAAACATAATTAAACATGAAAATAAATATATTAAACGTCTAATACAACTAATAAGGACAAAATCCCAATAAAAAAATTTAATGAAAATTTTTTACGTATAATTATTTGAATTAGTAACATGAAATTTTCTAATTATTTGATTGGCTGAATTGTTTTGAAGAAATATCGAGGATCTTAATATAACCTTGAAAAAACACTAACAGTTTTATGAACGTTTAATAAAAAATAAATAAATATTACTTAAGTGCCTTCCGTTGATAAATTTTTCATTCCGCGTTTCCTTTTTCTCGCTTTTTATTTTCTTTTCTTTGATTTTCTTTTATTTTGTCACTTTTTATTACATTTTTGGTTATTTCGCGATAAATAACATGGAACAAATAAATGCGAAACTTCAGATTGATTGGAAAACGATTGATTTGACCAAGCGACATATTTGACGAGCGACAATTTGAATATTCACGTAAAAAAATAATTAAATAAGAATTAGAATAAATAAAAACATATGCACAGTTTTAAATACATCTAAAGTAATATGTGCCTAAATTTCGCAGCAAATTAAATAAGAAACTTTGGAGAAATTAATGATTTGACCAGCGACATATTTTTCGTACATCACCAGTATCACAAGTATCCAACAATTATTTTGCTTAAAATATAGTTGAAAATAAAAATAAAAATCACGCACATAAAATTTGAATTACTATTCAATTGTGCCTCTTGTTTCAAATTTTTTCATTTAGTTTTTAAATGTTTATTTTATAAAACCATTTTGATTTGACCAGCGACACAAAAACTGAGGGACACTTTTTAGAAGATTATATCTTTCATAATTTTTACTTTTTATTTTTTTTATGTTTATTTATGGAATTCTTAAGATATTTTTAAATAGTTTATAACAGTAAAAAACGTGTTATCCAAAAAAATCTTATTTAAACAGTTAAAATATTTTTAGAAAAAGTGAAAGTGACACTTGCAAAATCACGGTATTGTGAACTTTAATAAAGAAAAACATAGAAAAAATAAACAAAATAATTTATATCAATGATTAAATCTTAATCCTTATTTTCTTTTTAAAAACATGTAAATATTTAAAAATAGTTAGTTTTTATATTTAGGCTATTTGAGTGAAAATAATGTGAGGGACATAAAGGTTAAAAGTTCCAGAGATTCGCCCATATACATTTAATTAAATTATAAAAAAGTATTTACCTTAAGAATGAATGAGAATGAATGAATGATAGTTGAAAAGTTAAAAATTGAATTAAACACTGTGATGTGAACAATTTGGCACGTCACATCCGATATATAAAAATATGGAAATAAGTAATATAACCTTCCTTTCAAACACTTCGCTACGCAAGTCTCAGCTCCACAATTCGATCTTGGAAAATTATAAAATTTATTTTGCGTTTCGTTTACTGCTTTCATTTTTTTTTATGTTGCGACGAGCGATTCTTGGATTATGTGTTACTTCGAGACGAGGAGGAACTGCTTTTCGAATTGGGATGTCTTGGGAAAAAACCATTCTCTACACTTTGCTGTTCGACGTTTAATTTTGGGCTGAAGATGACATTCCACACACACTCTCGGCTGATGACGCCACTCGACATTTATTCTGTGGCCTGCTGACCTGGCTTGTTCGTTTTAAATATTGGAGACCTGCTGTCGTCCAATTTTTACTCATTTGGTTGTCGCTGACACCAAGTTTATTTTCTGGCTGTTTGGACGCCGCTATATTTTTGGTTTATGGGACCAAATACGCTGTTTGGATGCCGCTATATTTTTGGTTTATGGGACCAAATACGCTGTTTGGATGCCGCTATATTTTTGGTTTACGGGACCAAATATGCCGTTTTATTGAATAACACACACACACACACTCACACATACGGTTGCCAGGCGTCACCACTTTTGGTTGTTATCATCTGTTGCCGCAGGAATTCCAATTGGATTCCATTTGAATTGCCGATTTTGCATTAATCGACATATTTTGCCGTCGAACGCCTCGAAATTTATTAGGCGTTATCACTTTTGCCGTCAACCAATTTGGAAGACGATACCCAAGGAGAAAACTACAGTTCCGACGCTAAAAGAAGAGTTCCAGTTCCCACATTTGTAAATCGCTCGATTTTGCGTTTTTTTTTGTTTAATTTATCTCTATTATCTTCTTATTAGAGTAGTTTTAATTTAAAATATCAAAGTTACTTCCGTTTAACAAAAACCACATATTCTCGATAAAATAGTATTGTACTATTGAAGGCTTTTGCGCGGACCGATTACAAATTACTTTAAAATTAATTTTAATTAACTAGATTAATTATTTCGCGATTTTGTATAATTAATATTCGATTACCGAAAATTCACTGATTTTAAATTTAAAAAGATTTGCCGCCGCGGCGCCCTCGCTAACTATCTGCGCGCGCGAGCACCGTCAAGCTTAGGTTAGCTCTCCTTCCCGACGCTACCGGCAAATTTCCGAAAAACGTGTTCGACACTTGCGTTGCGAATCCTGAAGCGAAACCACTGTCATTGTCTCCGTCTCCAACTTCAGGGAAAAGTGCCGAAAGGAAGACGACCCTCGGCGATTCTTGTTGGCGTCTCCAAAATAGTATTCCTTCTATAACTGGTGAGTCGGCAATATTATTATTCAAGGGAACACATAATCTCCTCTATTAAACTTTAGCTCGCTATTTTCAAAATAAACTGTGGAGATTGTGAGTTCTCGTCTCTGTTCGAAATGACGCCTTGTTTCATTTTTCGATTTTTTTTGTTATTCGCGGTTCTAATTTTCTAAGAATATTTTGCTGATTGTTTTTACTTCGCTCTAAGGCGTTCATTTCCGAATTGAAGTTTATATATTGTGTGCCAATTTGCCGAATTGTAGCTTATCTCAAGCGCCGTGTGCTCTGTCCGTGAATTTTTCCCTTTTGTGTTTCGCTGCCTCGTGTTTTGTCGACAATTTCCGAAAGCCAATTTCCTTTATTTTATTTATTAAAGTAGGTAGATTCGCGTTCCGTAATTTTATATTACAAATGATTAGACCCGGTAAGCTATTTTTATCTTGTCGCGGGAGCTGAATCGCGTTCAACTAAAATTTTTGTCTTTAATTTCTGAAAAATCATGTAAATCTTAAACGAAGAATTTTCTAAATATATTAGTATGTTATTAGATATGAATTCTGTTTTATTTTTTTTTTCTAGCGAGAATTATTCTCAACATTACCCTAACCCAATGCTCTCCCTTTTGAGTGAACCATTTACTACTTCGAGTTGATTTTCCGGTAAACTATGCTCAGCTATTAATGGTTAATTGTTATTTGGCCTACTTTGTGGTTAAACTATTTTTTTTGTCTCGCTTCTGTTCGAGGTTTCGCGAGTTTTGAATTTACATATTTTATTGTTGGTATTGCTGTCGTTGGTTCATCGGTGAACCTGGCGCCCAACATTTGTTGTGATTTTTTGATTATTTTTGATAGTAAAGCATAGTTCCGAAGGTGGTTGCGCCAAATCTCTATTCGGCAGGGTGATTGCAAATAATTGATCATTCCGTCTGGCGAATTAATCAATTTTATCACAATGGCGCCCAACGTGGGGCCGGCTGCCGAAAAATATTGTTGAGAATAAGTTTCAACGCTATTAAAAATTATTTTGTTCGTAGTTTTATTAGAAGTTAAAGTTTGATATTTCGAAAATTTGTTTCAGGTTTTATTTTTCGCTATTTCGTAATTATCCAAGTTTTTTTTTGTCCCATTGTATACTGATTAGTTTGTTTACATTTCGTGAATCCCATGACTCACCGACATTGAAACTTGAGATCTGCTACATTCGAAGCCTGTCTCGAGAAATATTATTTGGGAAAATGTGCTGAAATAATATTTCTCATATTAAAATATTTATTTTAATTTGCTATTTGAAATTTCATGATGATCTTTTGGTATTATTATTTATTATTGTGATCATTATTACTGTTACTATTGTGTGAATTTATTTATGTATTTTTAACTGTTATATCACATTTGTGAAAATTCGCTAAATATTACTACCTTCCAGAATTATTAAATTTATTCCCTTTCCAAAATTTTCAAAAACTCTCGCGAATACATTCTGAAAATTTTGCTACTTGAGCCAAGAATTTTTAAATTTTCGCGAACCTATTTATGAAAGTAAATTAAAATTAATCTCTTAACCTCAAAAAAAAAAAAAGTGGGGATATAAATTAATAATAAATAAAAAGAAAAATATTTCTACAAAATGAATTTGTCTCCGAAAAGAATTCGCGAATGGGTCTATTTCCTTCGGAAAGCAGATCTAGCGTTCGAACTAGAGTCCCGTAATTTATCCATTGCCGGTATTGTGCCAGTACTCCGCGAGAGACTGTTCCGCTTCGAAAAGGATCGTATTCCCGCCTTAGCAGATTCTGGTATAGAATCTACTGTTCATCATGAATTATCTACTATAAACGAAGAAAACATTCTCGAATCGCCTACACGGGAAAATGCCCAAGCTTTAAATCGCGACAATATTACGGAAAATCTCGGAAGTGTTGCTGATACCGGTAGTACTATTCCTCAAAATTCTAACACAGTCAGGGAACCTCTCTCCCTTCCTTCCACACCGATTACGACTTCGATCCCCGCTTCCTTCGCCCCCCCTTCTCATACGACTGTAGTCTCCTCTCTCTCCACCCCTCTCGCGGCCACCGCTCCTCACTACACCGGCACGATCCGTAGAGCTCAAGCGTACGATGAACACAGGGAAGAGAATTGTGAAAATAGGTACAGAGAGCGAAGAAACCGAAACCCACAAATTAGAGATGACTTTCTTGAACGGAATCGCGAAATACAACGTTCTAGGAATCGATACAACGAAACCCCTATGCTAGACAAATTTGACAGATTGAATTTAGGGTTAAATAATCCCGACCGAAGATTAGAGCCAACTAACCCCTCTCCTCACACTGAAATTTTTCAACCTACGAGAACTCGACGAGACAATTACTCTTTTTCCCGTAGACGAAACGACGATAGATACGATACTTCTTCGAGAACTCGCGCCTATGAAAATTTCGAACCTTTTGCCGAAACTTTTGTTCCTGAAAATTATAGAGAGGCAACTCACCACGTCCCTCGTCCATTGCCAGGGACAAATAACGCGCGCTTTCAGGAAAATATTCCCCCAAGTTATGACGAATACGTGGAACCTCGCCACTATAACCCTAGATATTATAGAGAAAATAAAATTCGTCAGGATTCACGTGGAAATAATTCGTACCAAGACCAACGAGAAAATTATTTTCGTCGAGATTTACGCGAAAATTATTTTCGTCGAGACCCACAAGAAAATTACTCTTATCGACACTCTCGAGAAGACTATCCCTTTCTCGATCGAGAAAACGACCAGTACAGAAATCCATACGACTTCGATCGTTATCTTTCCGATTCAAGTAGTCGTTCTTCAGATCGTGACGATTATTATCAATTTAGACCCCGCCCATATCGAGTTTCTGCCGCTTCTGCATGTGAAACCATGCGCAAATTGAGAATTTCCTTTTCCGGTTCGAGTCAGGAAGATGCCGAGTCTTTTCTGCGTCGAATAGAGGAGGGGAGAGATTTCTTGCCTTGCTGAGACGAAGATCTATTGAGAATTCTTCCTTTCTTTTTATCGGGCATTGCCCTTAATTGGTATCGCGGTTGTAGACATCAATGGCGTTCCTTCATACAATTCAAATACGCTTTCAGAACTCGTTTTGCTGACGCCGATTTCCAATTCGAGCTTAGACAAGAATTATATCGCCGAACGCAAGGTGAAAATGAGAGGGTGGCAGATTACTTGACGTGCATGTGGTCTCTCTTCGAACGCGTGCTTCCCCCACTCACCGAAGCGGAAGAGATTAGTTACGCGCACCGTAACCTACTCCCCCGCCTGCAAGTAGCCGTTCGTAGGCACGAAATTGCATCTCGAGAACACTTCCGAGCGATCCTTACTGCCTGACCTTGCATATCGAGAGCCCCGTAGTCGCGGCGCTCATAAGAGAAAAGAAAATTTAAACTTTATTTCGGAATCTTCTTCTTCCGATACTGAGGAAACTGACCGCTTTTTCCTTACTAATGAAAAATCGGGTGCTAAGGAAAAGAAGTCGTCCACTAAACCTTCCGATAGAAACAAAAATTCTAAAAAGATTTCTACCCCTAGTAGCGAAAATAAACCGAAGTCGAATACTCACGAAAAAGAAAAGGTATCTACGAGTATCACTACCGAAAATTCGAAACCTATCACCACCGTTTGTTGGAATTGCGACCAAGAAGGACATCGCAATTACGATTGTAAAGAATCACGGAACATTTTCTGTTTCGGTTGCGGCAAAAAGGATGTCACCCGTCCCAATTGTTCTGTTTGTCAGGAAAACCGAAACGGGAGCCGTTAATTAGGGCCGACGCGGTTCCGCCTATCGTTTTAGAGCCCGCTTTAAATTTGTTAGAGTTAGATAATTTAGATCTTGAAGTATATAGCGACGCTTCTTTGCCTTTCGATTCTGAAGACGAATTCAGCAATCTCGTAGTCGATAGCTTAATTACCGAAAAACTTGGAGTAGATATTGACGAAGTAAAATTTAAATTTACAAGTAAATGTTTAAAGACTGCAGAATTATCTTACAATGCTATATTGTTGAACCGTACCGAATCCTTGCTCTTTATTACTATGGAAATACAAGGTGTCGTGTTTAAAGCTCTCGTAGATAGTGGAGCCTCGCGTACCTTTATTGGCTCCAAAGGTATCGAATTAATAAAAAAATTAAATCTCGACATTTTCGAAAGTACTGGCAGAGTTCAGTTCGCAAATGGCGATATTGAAGCCGTTTCAAAAGAAGTTCTGTTGCCGATCCACCTACACGGTCAAAATAAACAGATCAACGCTCGCGTTTTAAATAGTTCACCGTATTCTTTAATCGTCGGTTTAGACTTTTTGCGTAATTTCCAGATAGTGACTGATTTCGAAAACAGATCTTGGTTTTTTCAGTCAAGACCCGATGATACTCATTATTTCGAATTTGACGACGACACTGACAATATATGTTTCGGAATACGCGAACTTACTAAAGAACAAGTCGAAGAATTAGCCGATTTTCTCAAACGCGAACTTCCTCCCCCCTCTGACAAATTAGGATTGACTGACAAAGCGCTACACGTTATCAACACCGGTGACGCTTCCCCAATTAAGCAGAGATACTATATCGTTTCGCCGAAAGTACTCGCAGAAATGCACAAAGAGATTGACGAGATGATTAGAGATGACGTCATCGAGCCGTCAAACTCAGACTGGTCCTCTCCTATCATCATGACCAGGAAACCAGATGGTACTTATCGCGTTTGTCTAGACTTTAGGAAAGTAAACGGCGTCACAAAAAAGGATGCATATCCGATACCTTATATTAGCGGAATACTCGATAGATTACGTCACGCGAAATTTATTACCAAATTAGACATGCAAAAGGGATTCCTACAAGTTCCTTTACATCCCGATAGCCGACCAAAAACAGCTTTTACTGTTCCCGGTCGCGGATTATTCCAGTTTAAAAGGATGCCGTTCGGGCTGACTAACGCGCCCGCCACTTTTCAGCGTTTATTAGATGAAGTCGTTAAAGGCATGGAACCTTATGTTTTTGTTTATTTAGATGACGTAATCATCGTCACCGAGACTTTTGCCGAACACTTACACTGGCTGAAGAAGGTTCTCGACGGTCTTCAACCGGATCCCAAAAAGATCGAACCCGTTGTAAACTACCCCGCCCCTCGTACCGTAAAGCAGTTGCGTAGATTCTTAGGTATGGCCTCGTGGTATCGTCGTTTCATACCCGACTTCGCCACCATAGCGTCACCTCTCACTTCTTTGTTGAAAAAGAATTCGAAATGGTCTTGGGGTGAAAGTCAACAGGCCGGTTTCGAGAAATTAAAAAAATGTTTGACCACATCTCCCGTACTCGCTTGCCCCGATTTCGATCTCGATTTTGTTTTACAGACGGATGCTAGTGACACCGGCATCGGAGCAGTTTTGACACAGAATATCGACGGCGAAGAGCGCGTCATCGCGTATGCTAGCCGATCAATGATTGACGCCGAACGCAATTACTCTGTCACTGAGAAGGAGTGCCTTGCCGTGAAATGGGCCATAGAAAAATTCGATTATTATCTCGCGCCTTCCCATTTTACCGTAGTAACCGATCACGCCAGCCTGAAGTGGCTCGATAATCTAAAAAAGCCTACTGGTAGATTAGGTCGATGGGCCCTAGCTTTGATGGGCTATAATTACGAAATCGTTTACCGAAAGGGTTCTCTTAACCACGTGCCGGATGCACTTTCACGCATTAGCGAATGTCGAAATTCCGAACCCCTGAACTTAACTATCGATCCTGAAAAATCCTGGTATGTCCAACGTTTTATGGCAGTTACCGATTTTCCTGAAAAATTCCCCCTTTGGCAGATAGTAGATAAACGACTATATTACTATCGCCCTGATTTGTACCTTGAATCCCTAGATAAAGATTTAGACTCTTGGAAATATGTCCCCGCTGATGGAGAATTAGAAACTGTTATTGCCGAAGCTCATAACGACCCGCAATCCGGTCACCTCGGGGTCCAAAAGACATACATGAGAATTTGTAAGAATTATTATTGGCCTCATTGTTTCCGTCATGTTGTTGCGTATATTAGAAACTGTAAAACCTGCCGCTCTTGTAAAGTGGACCAATGCACTCCACCAGGTTTGATGGGCCGTCGCGTTGCTGAAGAACCATGGGTTGTCGTCGCCGCCGACATTATAGGTCCCCTCCCACGGAGTAAAGCGCAACACCAATATATTTTGGTCATTCAAGATCTTTTTACTAAGTGGATAGAGTGTGCACCACTTCGAGCCGCAAATGGTAAAAAGATTAGTGAATTATTCCGCGAACTCGTGATAAATAGATGGGGAGTTCCCCGAGTAATCTTAACCGATAACGGTACGGAGTTCGTGAATAACGTTATCCGATCGTTGGCCAAAGAATTCAATATCGTTCACTCCACCACCCCTCCTTACCACCCTCAGGCTAACCCAGTCGAAAGGGTTAACCGAGTCTTAAAAACGATGATAATCTCTTATCTGAAAAAGGATCACCGAGATTGGGACCAAAATCTTGCCGAATTTAGATTCGCGTATAACACCGCGTTTCACTCCAGCCTAAAGGCCACCCCCGCCTTTTTGAACCTAGGTCGCGAGCCTAAATCCATCAACGAATTGCGTAGACGAGTCGAAAATACTACTGAAGTTGAGACTCAAACCCCTTCTAATTGGAATGATAGGATGAAAAAAATGAGTACCGTCCGCGATTGGATTGTCAAGAACCTCGACGATGCTTTCACTAGACAGTCTAAGTATTACAACCTTCGAAGGAGAGAATTCCGTTATAAGATCGGCGATTTAGTCCTAGCGCGTACTCGACAACTCTCATCCAAAGAAAAAAATATTGCCGCGAAATTATGTCCACCTTTTTCTGGTCCTTATAAAATATCAAAAGTTCACTCTTCCCTTGTTTACGATATTTGCGACCTCAACGGTAAAAAGATAAGAAAAATCCATATTGAAGATTTAAAGTATTATGAACCACCCACAAATTAACTTGATTGATCTTTGACGAGTTTTCCTCGCTGAGCGTTATTATTAGTCACATACAAAAAAAAAAAAAAAAAACAATTAAATAAATGAATAATTAAACGAATAAATTTTATTTTTTTATTTATTTTTACTAAAAGTTTGATTTCACTGAGCGAATTATAATTTTTTTTGTATATAAAATTTTGTTTATAACTTGTCTAAATGTATAAAATTTGTTTAAGATAAAAACAAAATATAGAGCTATTATTAATTTCACCGTGTATATTGCAGGATATATCGCTGAGACCTTTCAACATGGCCGAAGCCAAACCTAATAACGATATCGTCGCGGAATCCGCTTATTCGACGCCAGTAACCCGAGAACATTTACTGGATGCGTTAGTACGGTCTCGCGCCGAGTCTTCCCGACTTGCCATATCGCTACACAAGTTAGTCGCCGTTCTGGAACAAGAACGTGCTCATGTAATCAAGTTGAAAGCCAAACTACAAGAGTTGAAGGACGAACGAAAGATATTCGCCAATCCGACCACGGCTCCACTGGTCTTAACAACAATCAACGCCGACGGAATCTTATGTGTCCGTTGCTCCGCCCCCATATTGCCGAGCGAATCAGACGAAATCACCGTGACCAATTCAGCCGTCACCATCGAGGACCAACCAGCTAGCCCGAGATCAATCATCGTCGACGATGATCCGGAGTCTCCAGTCAGCAGCGTCTCCGACTGCTCAACTCTGATGTCTGCTTTCGAGCCTCCAGTTTTCCAGCCCGCAGACGAAAGTGCCGATGAATCTTTGGCTCGTTCACTCGAGTCTCAGGCAACCAGATACGAGTCGAACTCCGAAGTTCTACTCCTCAACACCGAAGCTATGGCCTGCTCCAGTCAATCTGTCCCCCCGTCAAATGTCCTTGCTCACCAAGAAACATGCGATATCGTCGAAGAAACCCAAACATCCGTGGAAAGTATCCCGTTGCCACCAGAGAAAAACGTCGCTGGTGAGACAGAAATCGCTATCTCGGTTCCAGCCACCAAATACACTGGTACCATCAAAAAAATTCTCGTCTCACGACCCACTAAGCATAAAGATCTCCTCCTTGAGCAAATTAATATCGCTCCTTCCGAGCAAATCAACATCGCTCCTTCCGAGCAATTCGATGTCGCTCCTTCCAAGCAAATCAACATCGCTCCTTCCGAGCAAATTGATATCGTCCCTTCCAAGCAAGTCAACATCGCTCCTTCCGAGCAGATCAACATTGCTCCCCCCGAGCAAATCATTATCGTTCCTCCCGAACAAATCGACATTGCTCCCCCCGAGCAAATCATTATCGTTCCTCCCGAACAAATCAACATTGCCCCCCCCCCCAGAAACGAAGTCGTGATCGAGAGAAACGAACCTCGAGAGCCCCGCCGTCGCGAAGTCGCTCCCGCAACCCCTCGGAAACGAAAGGAGCCTCCTTCTCGAAACTGCGTTACCTATTTCCCTGCAGGTGCCCCGTCAATTTATGGACCAATTCCCATCATTGGATGCTGGAATTGCGCAGATATTAATCACCGGTACCCTTCTTGCCCTGAGCCGTTTCTCAAGAAATTTTGCTTCCATTGCGGTTGTCCCGGTTACGTGTCGACCAATTGCCCTAACTGCGATGGCAAAAATATGAAAGAAGGTCGAGACTATTTCCGCAAGTCCCGTAAATAATCTGGACAGAATTTTTTTATTTACTCTAATTGATTCCTTATATCTATCTTATTCATTATAACTATATTTTTTATATTGACCACAAAACTATATTTTGTTTAATACCTGATTTTGCGAAAATCAGCCAATTCACATGTTATTATTTTGTTGATTTACTATGATCACGTGATTAGTAATTATGTCGGACACAAACATGCCCACCCTTTTGTTAACTCTTTTACTCCAGTTCCAAATCGCGAAACGAAAAATGCTGTTTATTTTTATTATGATTGTCGAATCGCGTACTCCGATGTTACTACTCGTGATAGAAAACTAGATATAATTTCGTTTGAACAGCGTCGACCAAATCCCCTAGTCGTGAGAAGCTAAGATTGACCTATTCGCGCTGTATAAAAAGAAACTTAGGTCATTCCACAGTATTACGTTTACTGTAGATTTAAATAAGAAAGAAAATATAATTATTTTTCTACGTTTGTTTTTCCCAAAGTTGAATAAAGCATCTTATTCTTGATATTAACTTCTGTCTCTTATTAATTTTGTTTGCCACTCATACAAAATTTTTTTATTTTTCTAATTACAGGATAATCTTGTATCGTTGCCGTTAAATTGAGAAAGAAAATAGCGAATGATCATCATGACGTAAAGTTTTAAAGCTGTACATTGCCATAATAAATTTTGCTTCCAGAGAACTATCTCAGTATCGGGATAGCACGCTTTGCCAAATAATATTACAATAGTTTTGACTTACAAAAAAAAAATTTTGGAATTGATTGCTGATTAGAGAATAATTAATGTAGAGTTCATTTTGTCGTGTCCCGATTTTAGAAGCTTATGATACCATTTACCACAACTATTAAAATTTCAATTTGGAATTAAAACTAATTATGAAATATTTTACGCATGATGTGAATCGTTTGCTATTACCTATTGTTTAGTTTATGTTAATTTCTTTTGATCGAAGAGTGGAACCATGCGTTTCGAATGGAAGCTTAATCTGATTTTGTTGCCGTCTCCCGTTATATTGGAAAACTCCAAACCTTGTTTTGAGTTTTTAAAAAGAAATAAATAAATAAAATATATTATTAAAAATATTAAATAAAAAAATATTAAAATATAAAATAAATATATATATATATATATATATATATATATATATATATATATATATATATTTAAATATTAAAATATATTGAATTTCGTTTTGTACTCTACAGGGCGTGGCGGACTGACCCGCTCACGTTGTGTAGAGAAAGTAGTTGTGACGTGAACAATTTGGCACGTCACATCCGATATATAAAAATATGGAAATAAGTAATATAACCTTCCTTTCAAACACTTCGCTACGCAAGTCTCAGCTCCACAATTCGATCTTGGAAAATTATAAAATTTATTTTGCGTTTCGTTTACTGCTTTCATTTTTTTTTATGTTGCGACGAGCGATTCTTGGATTATGTGTTACTTCGAGACGAGGAGGAACTGCTTTTCGAATTGGGATGTCTTGGGAAAAAACCATTCTCTACACTTTGCTGTTCGACGTTTAATTTTGGGCTGAAGATGCCATTCCACACACACTCTCGGCTGATGACGCCACTCGACATTTATTCTGTGGCCTGCTGACCTGGCTTGTTCGTTTTAAATATTGGAGACCTGCTGTCGTCCAATTTTTACTCATTTGGTTGTCGCTGACACCAAGTTTATTTTCTGGCTGTTTGGACGCCGCTATATTTTTGGTTTATGGGACCAAATACGCTGTTTGGATGCCGCTATATTTTTGGTTTATGGGACCAAATACGCTGTTTGGATGCCGCTATATTTTTGGTTTACGGGACCAAATATGCCGTTTTATTGAATAACACACACACACACTCACACATACGGTTGCCAGGCGTCACCACTTTTGGTTGTTATCATCTGTTGCCGCAGGAATTCCAATTGGATTCCATTTGAATTGCCGATTTTGCATTAATCGACATATTTTGCCGTCGAACGCCTCGAAATTTATTAGGCGTTATCACTTTTGCCGTCAACCAATTTGGAAGACGATACCCAAGGAGAAAACTACAGTTCCGACGCTAAAAGAAGAGTTCCAGTTCCCACATTTGTAAATCGCTCGATTTTGCGTTTTTTTTTGTTTAATTTATCTCTATTATCTTCTTATTAGAGTAGTTTTAATTTAAAATATCAAAGTTACTTCCGTTTAACAAAAACCACATATTCTCGATAAAATAGTATTGTACTATTAAAGGCTTTTGCGCGGACCGATTACAAATTACTTTAAAATTAATTTTAATTAACTAGATTAATTATTTCGCGATTTTGTATAATTAATATTCGATTACCGAAAATTCACTGATTTTGAATTTAAAAAGATTTGCCGCCGCGGCGCCCTCGCTAACTATCTGCGCGCGCGAGCACCGTCAAGCTTAGGTTAGCTCTCCTTCCCGACGCTACCGGCAAATTTCCGAAAAACGTGTTCGACACTTGCGTTGCGAATCCTGAAGCGAAACCACTGTCATTGTCTCCGTCTCCAACTTCAGGGAAAAGTGCCGAAAGGAAGACGACCCTCGGCGATTCTTGTTGGCGTCTCCAAAATAGTATTCCTTCTATAACTGGTGAGTCGGCAATATTATTATTCAAGGGAACACATAATCTCCTCTATTAAACTTTAGCTCGCTATTTTCAAAATAAACTGTGGAGATTGTGAGTTCTCGTCTCTGTTCGAAATGACGCCTTGTTTCATTTTTCGATTTTTTTTGTTATTCGCGGTTCTAATTTTCTAAGAATATTTTGCTGATTGTTTTTACTTCGCTCTAAGGCGTTCATTTCCGAATTGAAGTTTATATATTGTGTGCCAATTTGCCGAATTGTAGCTTATCTCAAGCGCCGTGTGCTCTGTCCGTGAATTTTTCCCTTTTGTGTTTCGCTGCCTCGTGTTTTGTCGACAATTTCCGAAAGCCAATTTCCTTTATTTTATTTATTAAAGTAGGTAGATTCGCGTTCCGTAATTTTATATTACAAATGATTAGACCCGGTAAGCTATTTTTATCTTGTCGCGGGAGCTGAATCGCGTTCAACTAAAATTTTTGTCTTTAATTTCTGAAAAATCATGTAAATCTTAAACGAAGAATTTTCTAAATATATTAGTATGTTATTAGATATGAATTCTGTTTTATTTTTTTTAACTAGCGAGAATTATTCTCAACATTACCCTAACCCAATGCTCTCCCTTTTGAGTGAACCATTTACTACTTCGAGTTGATTTTCCGGTAAACTATGCTCAGCTATTAATGGTTAATTGTTATTTGGCCTACTTTGTGGTTAAACTATTTTTTTGTCTCGCTTCTGTTCGAGGTTTCGCGAGTTTTGAATTTACATATTTTATTGTTGGTATTGCTGTCGTTGGTTCATCGGTGAACCTGGCGCCCAACATTTGTTGTGATTTTTTGATTATTTTTGATAGTAAAGCATAGTTCCGAAGGTGGTTGCGCCAAATCTCCATTCGGCAGGGAGATTGCAAATAATTGATCATTCCGTCTGGCGAATTAATCAATTTCATCACAACACATAATAATATAAAACATAACCATTGAAACACATCAAAACCCATTAAAAAGTTTGACATTAAAAAATATAAAAAATGCCAATACTTAACCCACAAAATTTAATTTTCAAAACTTACGATTATTATAATGTATAAATTTTTAAGACATCCCTCAAGGCCGATTTTTGAGATATTAATTGTTTATAATTTTTTATTTTAAACAAATTAATACAATTTTTTTAAAAAGGACGTATATTTTCTTATTCCGTTATTGCGCATGATCTAAATCAGTTCAAATTAATCTAATATCACCACCAAACAATTAATAAAACATAAACAGATTGGCATTATTTATACAGATTTTGCGAAGGCCTTTGATAGAGTTGATCATGGTGTTTTGGTGAAGAAGCTAATTAACATGGGAGTTCATGGCAATTTTTTAAACTTAATTATTGACTATCTCTCTGATCAACCTCCTGTTGTAAGAGTTAACTATAAATTTTCTAATGCTTTCATGGCTACCTCTGGAGTGCCTCAAGGCTCCGTATTGGGCCCTCTGCTGTTTGTTCTTCACATTAATGATATTTGTACCGTCCTCAGAGATTGTTCATTTTCCTTGTATGCTGATGACCTTAAAATTTATAGGGTGATTCATGCGCATGAGGATTTTGAGCGGCTGCAGCTTAGTTTAAATGGTTTAATGACTTGGTGTGATGATAATAACTTCAGTTTAAATATTAAAAAATGTTCGATTTTATCAATCTCTAAGAAAAAATTTTTAATTAGACACAAATATTTAACAGGCAGCACTGAGCTCTTCAGAGTTAGTACTATACGTGACCTTGGTGTTATATTTAATGAGAAATTGTTCTTTAACGAACATATCTCGTCTACAGTGAGCAAAGCTCTTAAAGTACTTGGCTTCATCACCAGAAACGCAAGTCTATTTAAAAAACCATTAGTTTTTAAAATATTATTTTTTTCTTTGGTTAGGCCAATATTGGAATTTGCTTCTTTAATCTGGTTCCCCTATTATGAGGTGCACATTCAACGTATTGAAAGAGTCCAGAATCGCTTTCTTCGATTTGCTGCGTATTGTTTGGGTATTTTTTATGAACGAAATAGTCATGATTACACTAATGTCAGAATGGCCTTGAGTATTCCAAAGTTGTTAGCGCGTTTTTTATATATAGATTTGTTATTTTTTTATAAAATAATCAAGGGTTTTGTTAATTGCTCATCATTGGTATCTAAGGTGAACTTATTCGCTCCACCTGTAAATTTACGATCTTACAATTTAATTCGTGTACCATCCCATAGAACTAACTATTGTAAAAACTCAGCTATTTCTAGAATCGCTGCTGAGTTAAATGAATATTGTGATAGAATTGATGTCTTTGAGCAAAACGAGAACATATTTTACATATTAACATAAACATAACATTTTAACATATTTTTATTTTACATATTTACTATTTATTTAATTTGCGGAAATAAGTCTTATTGACAAACTAATTTGCGACAGTACTTACTTATTTTTATAACCGTTTTTTGTATTAAGGGCTCTGCCCGTATAAGTATCTTAAATAAATAAAATAATTTATTTAAATTGTTTTAAACAATATTACTTAACAAATAGATGACTTTGATTCTTCTTCACTAAAAAATGTTTTTTTTACACATTTTCTTTTTAATTTAAGTTCATTTCAAGAATATGTATGTCCTTTTTGTTTAAAAAGTAACTTATTTAAATTGTTTTAGACAATATTAATTAACAAATAGTTAACTTTGATTCCTCTTAAATAAAAATTTTTTTCATCCTTACTTTTTTTATTTAGGTTCATTTAAAGAATATATTATGTC
Source organism: Leptopilina heterotoma (assembly GCF_015476425.1). NCBI lineage: Eukaryota > Metazoa > Arthropoda > Insecta > Hymenoptera > Figitidae > Leptopilina > Leptopilina heterotoma. Next base: position 537,246 of record NW_025111128.1, on the reverse strand, counting down.
CTCCTTGTTTAAAAAACTTATTTAAATTGTTATAAACATTATAAATTAACAAACAGTTAACTTCGGTTCCTCTCCACCAACAAATTTTTTTCACGTTTACTTTTTTTATTTAGGTTCATTTGATTAATATAGAAATGTAAGTATAAGTACTTATATAGTTTTTTTTAAACAAGGAGGACATATTATATTCTTTAGATGAACCTAAATAAAAATGTAAGCATGAAAAGCGGCAAAAGATTTTTTTGTATTACAGAATTAATATAATACCTCTTCTATAAATGAAACTTACTGCATGAACGGTAACGGAGGGGAGTTTTTATGCTATATAAATACGTGTTTCTTTAAATATTTCAAATTTTCCATTTATTTTTCATGGGTGATTTGCACGTAACTGTAATATTTGGCGGCGTCACAGAAAACACATTCAAAACAAAAAATTTTTGCTTGGGTATGGATACATTTCACAGGTATATATAAAACCTATTCGCAACCACAAATATGTACAAATAGATATTATAATTTTTGATAAATTGCGGAATTCTCTCCAAAATTTCAGCTCCGTGGCGTGTCCGTTTTTAAAAATTTTAAGTTAAAATTCAGAAATTTTATTGAAAACGCCGAAACTGGAAACGAGAATTTTTGTAATATGAATTATGTATATAGGTGAACAATTTGTACATATAATGCATCTTTTAATACACTCGACTCTCGGATCTTTTGCACTTACGGGACCAAATCCTCTCATACCTTTTAATAAAACAAATGCCATGGTAACGCAAAACAAAACAATATGTATAACCAAATATGTAAATTAATGACAGTATTTATGTTTTAGTTTTAATATTTATATTTATAATAATTAAAATTTTAATATAATTTTAATCAAATAATGGAGGAGCTGTTCTAATTTACTTTAGATAACCAAAGTTATCGCGAAATAAATGTTTTGACAATTTGATAATCATTTATTTATTTAATATAAAAGGTAAAAGGTGCGGGAGAATAATTGCAAAAGAAGCGAGAGTGTAAAAGAACTGAATGCAAAAGATCCGAGAGTCGAGTGTACTTTTTATAGAATTATAAAATGTAAAATAGTTTTGTCCACAAATTTTTTCAATTTTGTAGTAAGATTTTTTTCCCTATAATTTAACTGTTAAAGGCACATTTTAATGTTATCTGAGAATTACAATCTAAAATAAGATCCATTAGCAACAAATATCAGTAAAAAAAAGGTTCAAAAATTGGAAGTTCTACACTCAAAAACAATTTTTTTTGTAAAAATGTGAAGGTCACAAAAAAGTGATCAGTACCGTGGTATTACTATTCTTTTAATCTAAACACTCTCTGTTGTAATTATTACGATTTTTTTTGAAGATTACAATAGAAACAAATTATCTGCCCAAAGAAAAGAATTATTTTTCAGAATTGTCGGCGTTAGGTTAGTTTAAATGTCAAATTTCAGCTCCGTGGTGTCACATAAAATATCAGCTCCGTGGCCCCTGTGGCGTGCAGTGTGAAGGTGCAAATTCATGGATCAACAGTTGCTACAATAACACATATTATAGAAGAGGACAGACATAGTTGTGTCCTTTTATATTTCAGTGCTTCGGCAACCGTTGACTTATTAAAAAACACCTTAATATTCGAAAAAACTCGCCTTTACTTTTGGTGCTTAATTTAAAATGTCTTTATGTCAACCATGCAGAAGCACAGTATTACTGTTGATCGTAACGCTTTTATTTGTGAATACTTTACTGAAATTAGTTTTATGCGCTAATTTCATAATGTTATGAAAATAAAATTCTCTGGTTATGTCAAGCTGGTAGTAAATAGTAAATATTTTTGCTGGGGCTATTTTGTGCATCAAAATGCTTTTTTTAACTCAGTGATTTATTCAAATTCAGAATTAAAAGAAAATCAACTTTTGCTTATGTTATACTTCCTTCTGAAGGTCTCCTATGAGTTAGTCAATGAAATAATTTTTTTTGTCGGAGTTGTAGTCATTAAAAGTTGTGCACAAAATAGACCCCGGGATGGGGCTACTTTGTGCATTGATCTTTCTGTTTTTATAATGTTACGTAAACATTTTTTTGATCCTTTCTTATTCATTAAATCTTTTGTGTAGATATTTCAGAGTAAATTAAAGAAGAATAAGATATTAAACAAAAAATTTTGTAAATATTATACAACAAAATGTAAAATAAAACATTAAGATTTTGCTAAAACCATGATTTATTAAAAATTAACAACCTTTCTTCAAATTTTATATTACTCAGAAAATAAATAACATTTTTTCTTTTTAAATATACATTTTACAATAATACATTATGATAATTATAATACTATCATTTAAACACATGTAAATAACTTTGAATCTCATCATTTCAATAGGAGCTTTTTTAAACGTTTTGAATATGATATTTTTCAAAAACTTGAAATTGATATTTTAAGGTTCAATGAATAACAATTTAATATTTAATACACTTTTCAAGTTATTAGAGAAACGAGAGAAATAGTTTTAAAACTAATTTGAAAAACTTATAAATATTAATTAAAGTTAATTTTTTGCCGTTATGTTCCTCACCGGTTGAAGTTTTAATCGTTTTAAGGATTTTAATTAAATTATTTTTGGTTTTTTGACAAAGAAGTTCTTTTTAATAATTTTATTTATTAAATATACCTCGTACATAAAGTAGCCCCAGTTGACGGCAGTATTATTCAATGCATAGGGTGGTCAGCTCCGTGGCAGCCAATTTTCGAAAATTTGTTATAATTTTTTTATAATAATTATAGCTGTAGTAAAACCATTCAAATTACAACTATATTATGCCCTAATGATGAGGAAAAGTGATATTTAACATTAAAAAACAAAATTTTTTTTCTTTTAAAACTGATCTTGAAATTGCACAGTTACGTGAAAATCATAGGATCATGTACTCGCGTTTGCCTGAACCACCCGTCTAATGGGTTTTCTCGCCAGTGGAGAGGGAAACTGTAGAAAACCTCTCCGAGTACAACCGGTTTATCGACAGTCGAGTTCTAATTGTGTGTACCGGACAATAATCGACAGTGTACATCATTATACCTCGACGTCAAACCTCCCACTCAGATTATCTTACGTGCCGGAAAAATCCCAGGTCAAATGGGCGCGAACCAAGTGCCCTTGGTTCTAAAACGTCCGCCAAGCGAGGCATCTATCCGACCAAGCTAATCTGTCGGTATAACAAAATTAATATATTGAAAAATGCGTTTCTTATTGTTTATAATCATTATAAACAATTTGTAAGTGTATTTGTTATTTGTAAGTGTAAAAAAATATTCTATGTTTAGACTTAGAAATTTTTGCAGGTCAACGATGTGGGCGACCCATACGTGCTCCTCGTGTGGGCCCTCAAGGATTTGCCCTTACGTAAGTTCAATGTTTTCAAAAAAGTAACATTAAATTATTGTTAAAAACTTGTTTATCATTGTTTAAAATGTTTAAAAACATTAATTTTTGATGTAAAAACTTATTTGAGGTTTGGACTTAGAAAATTTTGCTAGTCAAAGATGTGGGCAGTCTATAAGGGCCCCTCGCCAAACCCCGAAACAGCGATTAATTCTCGCAATTATAGTATTTTCTTGCATTTTTTTGGTTTAAATAATCTTTTTTAAACTGATCTGAAAAAGGAAAAAAATTTTTCAATAGATTTGTTAAATTTGAAGACAAATTATTTATTTTCTAAAAAGTATTAGGGGCAAAACTTTTCAAACTGCGTTCAAAAATTTTATACAAAATTAATTAACAATTAACTGTGGAAAAAGTAAAAAGTGCAACATTACATATTAAAAATTGTTATTTTTAGAGTAGGGGAGATTGGGGTATTGTGGGCCACACTCTTTCTTATCTCAATATCTTACACCAAAAATTTTTTTTTTCAAATTTTCGAATTTTTCGTGTCAGTAGGAGGTCTAAACTATCATATATCGTAGTCAGTTTACCAAAATTATCACTTATCTAAAAGAAATTTCAGTTTTACCAAAGAGTGCACTTTTATGATTTTTAAAAATGATGGGGAATTGTGAGTTACTGTCTAAATTGAGTTACAAATAAAAAATAACGATGAAATAAATTTATTAAATGGTTAGAAATATTAATAATGTTATAAATGTTTAATTATTAGTTTAAAATTAGAAAACAAAAAGTAAGAAAATGAAATTAATCGGCATTACAATTTAGACAAGTAAAATAGGCTTAATTGATTACACATTTTAAGTGAACAGCTTTATTGCTTGAATTGCAGTGAATATAATTGTTTTTGTTAAATTACTATAACTATGAGTTATTTTAATAATATTTGCAATTAAATCGCCCACAATTCCCCAATCTCCCCTAAATTTTATAAACTGCAAAATAAATTTTAATAAAAATTAGTAAAATGTACTTTTAATTTAATAAAATTTATTCTGAAATAATATAAAAAGATTTTTAATTTTTAGAAAACTAAAATTTTTCAAGAGTTTGTAAAAAGTAGAAACTTGTATTCTTAAAAAAACGTTACTGTAAATAAAAAAAAAATTTCTGTGCTAAAGGTATTCAAAATTTTATGTTTATACTTTGGGAATTTTCACCCTTTTTGATTCGAACTTATTTATCTCAAGTAAATTATTTAAAGATTCTCTTCTTTTACTAGCGGCTCTAATATATTTTTATTATAAATAATTATCGATTCAATGATTCCTTTTAATATGCTTTCGATCAAAATAAAAGTATATCTTGCTTGTTAGATGTAAACGAATATCTAAAAATAATGTTTGACATTTAAAATTTAATCAATAATAATCTCGCGTTATAATTTGTTACAATCTGCATATTGGTCGTACAGTATATTGACACAATATTACAAAACTTTTGCTTTCAATTGATATTCTCACACAATTTTCCATTTTTCAAAAAATAAAAAATTTATAGAAAAAGTATTCTTGTAATTATCTTGATCATGAAATTAATTAAATTAAAACCTTTAAATCCTAATATTTATTTTAAAATTTTGAAGAGAAATAATTTATTGATAGAAAAAATAAATATTTCCTATCAATTCAATTAAAATTGAATTGATAAAATATCCCATGTGGAAATTGTCTAATGGCCCTTTACAGGTTCTACATAGATTTCCCCTTTATTAACTTGGTCCTAGCTTATTTATTATTATAGGCCCTATGTTGAAACGTCACTCATTTTCTACCTTGGTCCTACCTAGAGAATCTAGTTAGGCCCAATCAAGAAGACTAGAGACAGGAGGTAAAACTTCGGTAGTGGGGGTATGGCAATGCTGAGTCGCTCAGCTGATGTATGGTGAGGCGTTTACTTTCAAAAAAAGTTTTCGCCGCAATAGACCACACGGACTTCTGCGCAGCTACACACGTAAACACAGGAAAATATATTCTATACAAATACAATATGAAATATAAGTGTTTATATTTTCAAACATCTTACAGTTATTAAAAAAACGTTTTAAAAACAAAAAAATGTGTAAACTGTAGCATGAAGTGTATTAAAAGTTAACAAAAAGTAATAGTCATAGTGTTGTGTAGGTTTATCTTTCTTCTTGTTACAACTTTTCACACAGCACGTTTTCGGAATTTTTAACTATTTGAATAACACTTAATTTAATAATCACTCACATTAATTCTATATATCCGTTATGACACACATTGTCAATTGTGTCTCGATTGCACTGGTTGCACTTTAAAGTTAAGCTCAAATTAAAATCATATCATACACATATGTAAAACATATGGTATACAAGAATTTGAATGTGTGAGTGATGTGCAGAAGCACCGCGCCGGCGAATTTTCGAAACGAAAAACGCCTGGTTAATGAAAGGCTTTTGACTCATCCCCACTATCGAAGTTTCACCTCCTGTCTCTAGCCTTCTTGGGCCCAATAAAAGGAACAGTTTATTTAACTATTTTAAAAAAATTATTTATTTTTATTTATTATTATTGAGATTCATTATTTCATCTTTTTTTACCTACTTTGTTATCGTGTAATTTATAATACTTAATTCCTATAAACTAACAGAGAAAAAATCCCCACACGTTGGGAGTTGAACGCACGACCCTAACATTCGTAAACCGATAACTTTTTTTTCATTTATTTATAAAAACAAAGAATAAACTTTTTACAAGAAGTAACGCATAAATAAATATAAAAGAGCATTTTGTACACTTATTTACGTGACTTGGGTATTGTGCATGATTATGAAAAAACGTCGAACAGATTTAATCTTTTCGTCGACTTACATCTTGGATCCCGGATATAATGTTTTTTTCGCGCTAAGCAATGGCTACTCGTCTCAATATTTTGCATGGAGCAAAAACGATGATAGTGATTTAAATATCAGTAAAAATTATTGCAATTGATATGCAGTATAAAAAACTGATATGTTCGCAAAGGTTTATAAAAAAAAGAAAATATAATTATAGAAGGACAATTTTTTGTTTGTTTATGTATATAGATTTTATGTTTTAACAATGACATTTATTTCAATATTTCGTAAGAATTTATTACATTGTTTATATTAAATTATCTTTGTTTCTACAATAGATTGCTTCAAGTTAATACAAATAAGATATTTTTAGACGCTTTTTTTTATTTATTTTTATAAGTTTCAACTGAAGTGTAAACATTTTCGCGGACATAGTCATTAGACGAATAGATTGGCCCCCCTGGAGGGGAACGGAGGGCTGATCATCCGACAATGGCATGTCGCAAACATTTTACCTTGAGTTTTAGATATTTATTTACAAAATAAATCGTGTGATATAAAATGATCATTTGTATAATACGTAGTTCGGAATAAAGATAAGAAGGAGAAAGAGAAAAAAAGAGAGACCAATTAGTATCTACTATATGGGGCATTTTCAGTAAAAGTTTCACTCAAAAATTTTTTTTGTATTAAAACAATTTTTTTTGAATTCTATATGAAAAATAAGTAAATCGTGTTTTTTTATTTTTTTATTTGATCAAAATTATAATAGTTATGATTTTTATAAATTTAACATCTTCGGAACAACACTTTTAACTCCGTTATACCAAAAGATAAAAAATAATGTAATATATGAAAATGACTTGTTTTTTCTTTAATATTTCAAATATGTAACAAAAAATAACTTTAATAAAGCGAAAACATTAAATAAATTGAAATTTCGTCTAAAATGTGACTTTTCTCTTCGCTTTTCTCAAAAGCGAAGTAATTGATTTTCGATTTTTTTCTTCCATTACAACCACTGATAAATATAGAAATTTTTCCCACTTATGCCAAAGTGGTGTTCTTTAGGGTTTAAATTATGTCAGTAGTTGCAGAGTTTTAATCGATTTTTACACTTTTTCAAAATTTAATCTTCAAAAACAAAAGTTTTGTGGTTAATTTTTCAATTTCCTTCTGTAAAATCTGTGCAACGACTGATACAATTTTAAATATAATTTGAACCCTAAAGAACATCACTTTGGCGTAAGTGGGAAAAATTTCTTTATTTATCAGTGGTTGTAATGGAAGAAAAAAATCGAAAATCAATTCATAACTTTTATAATTTTGATCAAATAAAAAATACGTATTTACTTATTTTTCATATAGAATTCGAAAAAAATTGTTTTAATACAAAAAAATTTTTGAGTGAAACTTTTACTGAAAATGCCCTATATATACCTAGTATTTGATTTTTGTCTTAATTAATATTGATAGTTCTTATTATTTTACGGTGTGCGATTCATTATACAAGTTATACGGTGCAGCTATTTTACCAAAAGAGGACAAATAAGATGTTATGTACATTACTATTCGTTATTTAGCCATGTGTATTTGCGAGATGCTCTCGCCCTTCTCATTGTATTAATATCTCTATTTGGTATAGACATTGAGTATCAAGTTTCGACTAATCCTTAATTTAAATGGTTTTTATCATATCTAATTTTTTGTCCCTTGCTTGGCGCAAAACATGGTATAGTATCGGGATACCGCCCTCGCCCATGATGAATCCGTTCTTGTCAAGATATAAAAATGTCTCCGGGGTGAGATTTCCACAGTTTATCGATTTGATTATCTCATTTTCGTTTCGGAAAAAAGGAAGTGAGATATTAGGATTGACGCCGTTCCTCATTGACCTCGAGATATGATCTCTAATGAGGCCAATGCCGAAAACGTCAATCCTAGTAATATTTGGTAATTTATACAGTTTGTTGTTAGAAACATGTTTTTCAAAATCCGACTCCGCATCCCTGAATAATTTCAGGCAAGTGCGGAGGCAGTCCCTTTCGAATATTCTTAATTTCTCCATGTACGAGAGCGATATTCCGAACCATATCTGACAGCTATATGTTAGTATGGACCGAATTAGCAGCAGATAACATATGATCTTTACTTTAGAGTTTAATTTGCTAGATAAAAAAATATTTTTATGGTGGAAAAAGGCCTTCTTGGCCTTTTCCAAAGCTAATTCAATGTGTTGGTTATATTTAATGCGGTCATCAATATGAACCCCCAAGTACTTTACTACTTTTGCGTGTGATATTGTGGTCCCACTTTCAGGTTCCGCAACTAATTTGAAATCACTTCACCCTTCCCTGTTTTTTTGACATGTTATCCACTAGAGGTCTAAAGAGTATTGTTTCGCATTTGTCAAAATTACATTTTAGTTTCCATGTTTTAAAAAAGTTAATTATTTTGTAAAATATATCTTGAAGTTCTGTTTTTGCTCTATTGACATTTTTATTTTGACAGTATATCACCAGATCGTCCGCAAATCCTATGCCCTTCAGCCGGGGGAGACGTTAATGCCGTATACGTTCAATACATCGCTCATGAATATATTGAACAATAACGGCGAACTGACAGCCCCCTGCTGAAGGCCACACTTCAGTAGATATTGTCTACTATTTGTTTTATTGGCCGTAAATTTACTGCCATATGCCGTGTTTTGGTTTGTGAATTCAATTAGAGGGTTTTATTGTTTTTTTATCTATTTTATTTCGAGTTATGAAATTATTTACAGTTTTTTTTAATTATTTTCTCAAGGCGTGGGCTATCTGAGATTCTTTCTGTATTATTGATATCGGCTAAGTATTTTGCTAAAACGTTAGCTTTGTCTTGGGGGTCGGATACAATAATATTATCATTATACTTATAACATTTGTCTATATTTATAGTTTCATTATTAATTAGATTTTCATTATTAGTTTTTATTATTAAATTTGGTATTTCGGAAAAACTATTATTATTAAAGACAGATTTTATTTCTGGAAACATATTTTAAATGCTTTCCTTAATTTGTTTCTTATTATTTCGAGTGCATTTTTATATATTAAAATAGGTTGCCACTGTGTACAAATTGATTGGGGTACAAAAGATCCAATCTGAAAGGTCCAAGACAAAAGGTCCAATCCATAAGGTCCAAAAATTTATTTATCCAAAGTACAAAAAATCCAAGAGTACAAAAAGTCCAAAATTGCAAATTGTCCAAAATATGTATAATTACACAGGCCTGCAAATTTTGGCTTAGTTCTGTTACAGAAAAAGTGGTAGGTGATTCTTATAGCTTTTTTGACGTAGAATACGAATCCGATTTCCAAAATGGCCCATCACGTCAGGATTTCTTGTAATATTGACTGAAATAGCCAAAAAATGGCTATTTTGGCCACTTTTCGGAATTTTTTTTTGGTTAACCAAAAATTTTTTTTCAATTTGCGAAATTGCATCGTATAGTACTATATCTAAGCTTTAAAACCCATTTTTCAAAATTGCTTTACGTTTTTTTAAAAAACAGTTATGTAGATTTGAAATTAAATGCCATTTTGAGCTTCTTTATACCTACATTTGTCTAAATAAAAAAATATCAAATATACATAACTTTTTTTTAAAAAATCGTAAAGCAATTTTAAAAAATGGGTTTTATAAGGAAGCAATAAAAACAATAGAACATATCTTTTTTTGCACTTTTTATCTTTTTGAATTTTTAAATTAAATAAAATGAAATAAAAACAATAGAAAATATATTTTTTTGTTTGGACTTTTTGCCCTTTTGGATTTTTAATTTTTTGGATCTTTTGGTTTGGACCTTTTGTACCAGAACGATAAATTTTATAAAATAAAGTTCATATTCGTAATCAGCGACACCGAAAACCGCCCGAGTAACAAAAATCAGGCGAATCCATTCACTTTTGGGCAATATGAAGAATATTGCCCAAAATTTTTAAATTTTACTTTAGATTTGACGCCATATTGGCCAGCCATCTTAAAATTTTAAATTCTACTTTACTTTTCTCGAAAGTGTATAATTTTTATGCACCGATGGTTGAAAATAAAATTTTATTTTTACACTTTTTCAAGGTTAAAAAAATGTCAAACTTGAAAAAATGAAATTTTTTTTTTTTTTTTGACATTAAAACCGCTATATTTAATTTTGGTTTAAACAAAATTTATTTTTAACACCGGAATCGGAAAGAGCACATCCAAAACCCTTAGAAAATGTACCTCTGGTATAAATTGTCAACCGTTTTATTTATAATTACGTAGCTTGAAAATTACCAAAGAATTTTCACGTGTTGGGCGTTATTGGTTAATGGGGCCATTCATTAATTACGTAAGGGTTTTTAGGGAAGCAGGGAGTTTGGAAAATCTATACATGGCCTTACGTCGGGGTGGGGGCTTAAAGCCATTCTTACGTAATATCTTATACTTAAAGTCGACATTTTCAAGGGAGCGAATTTTTACACAGACTACACTCAATCAATCAATTAATTTGCTTAATTAATTAAGCATTTATAATATAAAAAAATAAATAATAGAATAATTTATCGTATAGGATTAAAATTAACAAACAATTGGATTCATAGGCATATTGAATAGAAGAAATACCTGTTTTTTGCTTTCAATTTGCAATTGCTTAAACAAATTAATAATCATTTAACAATTTTTGAAAACTGTTGACGCGAATCGATTCTGTGTAAAAAATTAAGAAATTTTAGTACCTATGGATTATTTTTTTATCCAATTCGTATTTTGTTCACAAAATTGTTTTAAACAAATTATGCTGAATAAATATGGTGTTTCATCCCAAGCAAAAGCAATTGGAAATTAAAACTAAAAAACAGGTTTATAATAATTTTTACAATTTGCCTACGAATCTAATTGTTAATTTTACTTTAAATCCATTTCTTTATCCTTGGAGTGAAACACCATTTATGCAGCATAATTTGTTTAAAACAATTTTGTGAATAAAATACGACTTGGACAAAAAAATAATCCATAGGTCTAAAATTTCTTAATTTTTTGCACAGTATCGATTGGCGACAACAGTTTTTAAAAATAAAATTTTTTTTTATTAATTTGTTTCAACAATTATTGTTAAAAAATTGGAAATTATAAACAAAAAACCTCTTTTTTTAAGTTTGCCTGTTAATCTAATTTTTAATTTTTTAATGCAATGATTGATTTCTTCATAAGACTTAATGGGTTAAATACTGAAATTAATATTTTTTAGCATTTGTTAATTAATATTGTTTAAATAATCGATTACTGAATTGTTATATTTTTATTCTACTACTTTTAAATGTAAGTTGGTTATATTAAAATGATCTTGTGTAAAAAATGATTACTTCCTTGTAAAAATTAACAATAAGAGGCATTTGTTAATTAAAATTGTTTAAATAACTTAAAGGAGTAATTTTATTGTTTTAACTTTAGAATAAAATATGTTGAAAGGTTTTATTAGTAAACTGCATAAAAAATAAAGAATTACTTATAAAATAAACAATTCTATTATTTATTTGTTTTTTAAAAATGCTTAATTGATTAGGGTAACGGTCCCCAAGGTGGCCACCCATCTTTTGAACGACTGTAAATAAAACTTAGTCGATTTCTGAAAAGCAGAAGAAATTTCGACTTTCAAAAAAGTGTCCCCGAACCGTTTTTAACGATATTTCATTATTTGACGCTTGTTAGACAAGCTCGTAGTAAAATCTTACGTAAGATGGGGGAGGGGGGGTCCGAGAAATCTTATTTATTCTTACATGGAGGAGGGAGGGTCAAAATTGCCTAAATTAATGGCAATTAATTAATCTATGTGTCGCAATGTTTACAAGTAAAACCATTTTTAATAATTTTGGCACATATCACATCAAAATCACAAAAAAATTAATAAAGAATATAAAACATAGTTTGAAACCAATTTATTGTCAATTTATTTTCATAAAAATGGCAAACTGACATTAAAAATATAAAAAACAGGCGGACCACTCATGGTTATAAACAGTGGTCCACTCATGGTGACATGTAACTTTTTATGGCAGCCACCACAATTTTTTTTTGAGTCAAAATTATCACTTAATTAAACTAAGACAATCAATTTCATTGTCTAAAGGAGCCATGCACATAATACCCCGAGACAACATTTTCAGCCTACTTTCAACATGCTTTGAAACTACAATTCTTTACCCCTTAAAAATCTTATAATATTCATTTGAAACCGACTTATAATAGATATTTGCTCCTAACGAAGCTACAATCAGGCTAAATTTTGTCACTTTCGTTCAGTTTTTCCTATTTTCTGGTTGATTATAGTGTTGTAAGGTTTATTTTGCAGCCTCAAAAGTTTGATAGAAGGTTCGACAGTGCGATTTATACCTGTTAATGAAGCACGTACTTGTAGGGTTAAGATTCCTTAAGGTAGCGTCTGGAGTGTTTTCATATTTATGGCCTATTTTATTGCCAAGCAGGATTAAGGAGGTTGTTTACAGGTATGCAGACCTTCAGAAAAAATATTGAATTGACATTAAAGAATTTTTTAATATTATTGTTATTCATATCTTCTGGAAGAATAAATATCAATTTTCAAGAAAAAAATTTCAAACTTGCAAAAATCGTTTATTTAGTCATTTTGCATATAATCAAATTTTTCTTCATATTAAAAAGTTGAACTTTTTCAAAATTGATTCGATTTAAGTCAATGATGGCTTATTTTCTTCAGAAAATGGTTCTCTATAACTTGACCGCTCAGATTTATAAACAAATTTACCGTTTTGAAAATATGCTTATTTGTTTTAAAAAAGTGATTTAATTTAAAAAAAATTTTTTAAACAAATAAGCATATTTTCGAAACGGTGAATTTGTTTATAAATCTGAGCGGTCAAGTTATAGAGAACCATTTTCTGAAGAAAATAAGCCATTATTGACTTAAATCGAATCAATTTTGAAAAAGTTTAACTTTTTAATATGAAGAAAACTTTGATCATATGCAAAATGACTAAATAAACAATTTTTATAAGTTTAAAATTTTTTTCTTGAAAATTGATATTTGTTCTTCCAGAAGATACGAATAACAATAATATTAAAAAATTCTTTAATGTCAATTCAATATTTTTTTGAAGGTCTGCATACCTGTAAACAACCTCCTTAAATAAAAGAAAATGACGTTTTTCAGATTTATGAATTTTTTATTTGTAACTTTTACAATTATAGTATTTACATTTTAAATTAAACTTTAGACGTTACAACAAACATTATTATTAAGTTTCTCACATAATTCGAATTTTTTTATATTATTGCTCTTTTTTCTTTTTGTATTTTATATATATTGATAATCGGCCTTAATGTTGCCATAATCTGCCCTTGTCAGCTTTACATCGTCCATTTAACAATCTTCTTGTCCATTCTAAACAATAAAAAAAATAGATTATTATTGCATAAAAATATTGCTAATATTTTTACAAATGTTATATTCGACTTGAAGCAATAAAGCATGGCAACATTGTAGTGTCGATGCTTGGAAATATTCAGGTAATATTGTCATTTAATACAGCGGTAATTTTTATTGTGATGATTTGGAGACAACGTTGAAATAATTTATAATATTTGTTCTGAATATAAAATATTTAATACAATGCGAAAATGCTAGGTATAATATCGTTTCATTATTGCCTCAGTAATATAACATTTGATTCAAATAATTTTTTTAATGTAGGGTTAACAATGAATATTAGGTTTTTACGCCTAAAACCCGTGATATTTGAAGTTATTTAATATTATTACACAAAAAAAATATCACTTATCTACAAACATTACAATCCTTGCTAATTAACCTTTTGATTTCTGTTCATTATAGTCCACCTACTCCTTGATAGTTTTAATCTTACTTGTCACCCACAACACAAGCACAAAATTGTTTTTTATATTTTTATTACATAAATTTTGTTTAAATCAATTTTTATTCGACACTTTTGAAAAGTGAGTGCAAACTTTGTCGTACGGTGTATAACGAACTTCAGATTACTGGCGATGGGTGTGTAAAGATTATAAAACTTATAAAAGGTAGTTTGAACTTCATTGGGTCGGTGAATTTTTCTCATTCTTATATGTTTCGATAGCGTATGATGGTACAATAAAAACCTGAAATAGTTTTTCGAAAATCGACTATTTGTCAAAGCTATTCAAAGTCAAAATTATTTGTAGCGTTTTAGTAAATAGCCAACTACTCGCGATTGGGTGAACCGATTTTAATAAAAATTGGAGGAGAAATTACCTGAAGAATTGTACTTTGCATAAATGATCAAAATTCTAATTGAAAAATATAATTTATTCAAATAAATTAACTTTTTAATTTTTGGGGTTAAAAAAAATTTGTTCCTAATCTTTTTTTGGATTTTTTTTAATAATCAAATAGAGAATACTTTTATGATTTTATTTAAACAATAAAAAAGTAGGATTCTTTATCACTTTAGAAAATATAATATTTTTAGTTACAAAATTTTTTAAAAAGTTAAAGAGATTTGAAGCAAAACAACTTTTTAGCTCAAATATTTTTGAATGTTGTACTGGATATTTTACATTTTGTCGCAAAGCTGTATCTTTATTCTAAAGCCAGATAGTACATTAGCATAAAAATGCTCATTACAACGATAATTAACATAATTTTAGGATTTTTTAGACTTCTTTATAAACGTTAACTAGTGAAAGTACATACATTTCATAAAGTCTCATTTTTATGAAACATTTGTATACATATTTGATTTTAAAAAAGGAACAAAATTTTTTCCATTTATGAATAGCATATATTTATTTGCACAGATACACTACGCTTTATTAACTGTTTATTCCAAAATTAAAATTTTTTTTTAAGAGTTATAAGCTTGCAAAGTCAACAAATTCTGAGGGGCAAAGACTTTCTGTGCGGACATTAGTTCGTAGCGCTAAAAGTAAGCCCTGTGTAGGGGGGTTAGAGATACCTATGGCTTTAAATGAAAAGTCTCCTCCCTTACATCAGCACTCCTTGGTGAAAATATAAACTACTTAAAACAATATTTATGTTTAATTGCAATCAGACTGCAATACAATAATTTTATTAAATATCTTATTTAATTTCTATTTAACGCAATCTGATATGCATGTATTTATGAAATTCACTTTTATTTACTACAACACTATGAAATAATATTTTTTACACAAATACTAACATGCAAGCAGGAGTGTCGACCGCTTGACATAACCTCAAACTAAAAAGTAATTTTTAACAGCAAATGAAACCATAATTAAAATGATTTAACCAAATTCTGAAAGATTCAGTTGTACAAATTAGGTTATGAGGTTATGTCAAGTGGTTGACACTCCTTAAAACACCAAAACAGTAGGAAAATAGTTCTCTATTTTCACGAAAGAGGCGCAAATGTTAGGAAGGAGAAAAAAAATATGTACCTTCGAGAAAGAGCATTTTTTAAAATAACTTTCTAAACAAATTATGTAAATAAGTCAAAGTTGTGAAAAAAATTATGTTATATTTAGGAACAGTTCTTTAATTTAATTTGGCATGAGGAGATATTCACGTTTATTAATAAAAGACTTTTTTCTTTCATATACGTGTGAATTTCAACTTCGCAAACATTAGGGTTAGTTTGCGATGTCAGGTGATGGACTCTGTGATGCTCGGGCGAAATCGGTTTAGTCCGCTTGCAGTCCGTCTAAAATTGGTATGTTATGTCAATGTCGACAATGTCCAAAATCGTTGGTCACTGTCGACAATGTCCTGTAAAATTTACCAATGTTAAAAAAAAAATCTTTAACAATGTCCGGTCATTGTTAACATTGCCCAGTCATGTTTGGGCAAAGTAATTTACTATCTTATTCAATAACAAAAAGAAAATATAATTAAGATAAGAAAATATTTATTTATTGTTACATGACCGATATTCACTAGAACCTTTTTTTGGCTTTGATTTAAACAAGTTCACTTTTTCAATATTAATTTTGTCTATATCATCAACAACATATTCTATGTCTACTGTTTTCAAAAATTATTTCCGATTAATTACAGAATTAATAATTTTTAAAAATAATTGTAACGTATTTTTTAATCATTTTCAAGTTGTAAAAGTGAAGAATGTGAAGCATTGCAATATATGTAATACGAATGCATTTAATTTAATTTAATCAGTTCGTTTTTTATTTTAGTTCAGTTTACGAAAAAAAATTGGCTGTCAGTTATGAATAAACTGTTGTCAATTGATGTTATCAAGAAGATTAAATAAAGTTTTTATAAGTTTGAAATCGAGTCTCAATTATCAATTCTTTACAATAATAAAATAATTAATTCAATTTTTATCAATTTTACCCAATTTGTATCGCGGTCTGTTACGTTCAAAACGCAACTACTTTAATTTTTTTATTAATACATTTTAATTTTATTAAGATTATATAGAATCTAATAAATGGGTAAGCTTGTTAATTTAAATTAAATAACACATACACATAAAACAAGTTGTAAATCCAGATGTTCATTACATGAACATTTTGCTTCCTCTTTACGATCAGCAAAAAAAATTTGCTTCCTCGTGGAGGAAGCATTAACAATAAGAATATTTAATTTTTAAATAACTTTTAATACAATTTAACATCTATAAAATAAAGTGCATTCGTCTTAATAGAAAGAATAAAATTTTCTTAAACAGTAATATGAATCTAAATAAATAAAAAAAATTTTAGTAAAAAAGTGAATTTTTCAAATTTGATTGTAATTAATTCTATATTTTTCAATAGATTATATACTTTATATACATCAATCGATTCGTCTTGATGCAAAGAATAAGATTTTTGATTTATTTCTCAATAAATAATAACATTTTATTGTACAGCAACATGATTTTTAAGAAAAAATGAATTTCTATTAAAAGTGCAAATTTTTTGTCTATAATTGGTTTTAATTCTATAAATTTAAATACAATATATACTTTATATATACCAATCGATCCGTCTTGGTGCAAAGAATAAGATTTTAGAAATAAATGAGTAAGATTTTCTTATACGGCAACATAATTTTGCGGAAAGCACTCATTTTTTGATAAAAACGCGAATTTTTCAGCTTTAATTGTGATTAACTCTGCAAATTCTCATACAATTTATACTTTTTATATACTAATCGATTCGTCTTGATGCAAAGAATAAGATTTTATTATTTATTAATTTCAATAACCAACTTAAGTCAAAAAAAAAGTCTCTTAAAAGTCAAAAAAAATTTTTTTTTTGAGAATTTTTTAAAGTCTATCAATCCATTTCGAGATATTTTTAGGATAAATATACCTGGTAAATTTTAGCCAAATTCGTTAAAACCTCTTCGAGTTATCGTGTTCACAAAAATCGGGATCCACATACACACACACACACACACACACACATACACACACACATACACACACACATACATACATCCGGACAATTGTTCAGGGTCTTATATAACATAGTCCCATATAGAAGAAAATTTGTTAAAAGGATTTTTAAAAATTTTGTAAATTAAACGACTACAAAGCTTCCTCACGAGGAAGCAAAAGGGGTAAAAAGAATTCTTTATATGATTCTCTCATCAATTATTTACTTGTATTTATCAAATATTTTATTTATTATACCTGAATTTGAGAAAATTCGAAATTAAACATTTTTTTTAATGGTTTTTACCTAAATATTGGGTGATTAGGAAATACAAAATAAATGTTATCAAGTATGGAAATCGTCTACAACCCTTGGTAATTTATCGACTCCCTTAAATTAAAAAGATATTTCTCTAAAAAAGGAGTTTCTTTTTTTTAATAATATTGTGGAGAATACCTAAATTGAATGCATATTGGCGAAACAGGATACAAAGTATCAAACTATATCACGCCATTCTTGAGGAATTTGCAAGTTTGCTAAAAGCTTACTTGACAACAGCAAGGTTTGGTGGGCCGTGTGCAACGGATTCTCCCACTTTACCGATTTTAGTCGATTTTCCAGGGTGTGACCGATTGTCCACGATAATTAATCGAGGAGTCTTAATGAGTATTTCCCGCAGAGCGGACGTTACCATTTTTTTATATTTTGTGATTTATTCCCGCAAAAAGGTGGAGGTTTTGTATTTTTTTCCCCTAATTTTAAGGGTTGATTTTATATAATTTGAATCAATTGAGTTTAATTGTTTACTATTGTGAAAATATATAATATTGAGTGAAGTAATGATTATTTAAAGTTGATTATAGAAGATTATAATAGAAACAAAGTGATTTATTTAAAAATATAAAGATAAAAGGAAATATTAAAGAAGTTATTTGAGATAAATTGAACTAAAAGTGAAAAATATTTGAGAAAGCAGTTTGTGTGAGAAAAAGAATAAATTGATAAAGATTATTAACAAAGAAAAGAGAATTTTAAAAGAAGAAAAAAGTAATAAAAATATTGAACCTCGTTTTTTGTGGTTTGAAGATTTAGTTCTTTCATTCTACGTATAATAAAGGATTTCAGAATTGATTACAAACTTAAAATTTGGTGACCCCAAAATTTTAAATATTAAAATCAGTTTTGATTTTTTGATTTTTTCTAAAATAAAAAAGGAATTTATTTAAAGACCATTAAAAAGAAAAAGAATATAAGAGATAAAAAAAAGAGAAGTAAAAGTGAATACGTGAATATTACTACAGGTGTAACTGGAAGACTAGGAATAAGAGACTTTTCTGTCTAAAAAAAAAGAGATATAAATTTTAATAAGTTATAATTGGTGAGTTAATTAATAATTATTCTGTAATTACTTTTACACATTTACACACACATACACTTATTAGTTAATTTCTTTAAATATCATTTTCTGTCTAAAACAGAGGTATATTCATAAGTTATAATTTTTTCAATTGTCACAATTCTAAGTATTGGATTTTATTTTATTAAATGTAATGTCATAAAGGGTATTTTTTTAAGACCTAATTAATATAAATTAAAAGAAGTACACATTGTAATAATGATAAGACAATATCAATTGTAATAAAATTAATATTAATCTATTTAAACGTACTGAATAAACAGACTCTTGTGACATCATATTACACATATTACTCAGTGTCTTTATTGAAATTCTACCTTACTATTGCCACCTTTTCCTTTTTTCTTTCAACTAAAAAATACCGTCTAATCGGAGACGTTGAACTGATAACGTACTTAAAGGGGGGATCCTAAATTTTTAATAACAGTATTTATTTTGAAATAAATTTAACATCCATTTCTTACTATAAAATACTGAGCGTTTTATTGATTTAAGACTATTAAAAATTCTTTTTAATACAGTTAAGTCCGAATTCGATTAAATTATAAAATCTTTTAAATTAATAATAATTAAATCATAAACTATCGAATTCAAACATAACATTAATGGTGGCAGCGGTGGGATTTCTTTTTTATATTTTATTGAAAGAATAAAAATTTATAAAGGTAGGAAATAGTTATTTTTAGAAGAAAATATTTTTTTTGACACTTATACAATTACACAAAGCGCAAATACACATTGAATTGAATTTTGTGCTTACGCACCATATATGATGTGAATGATTTTATTGTTAATGGATTTTTTCTTTTCAGAAATAAATAAACCTTTTGAATTCAGAAATACTGATTTTTTTTAATAGTGCGAGTTTTAGAATTTTTTTTTATACTCGCTAAAGTCGAGTTTCAGAGAACGGTAATTACTCTTGCTATCGGCAAGCTCTGGTTTCCTCAATAAAATCGGCTCTTTTTTTCTCGAATAAAAAAACAACCTTGTCGGAAGTGTGTAGCCACTTGGACAAGTGAGAGGATTAAAAAAAAATAATTTACGAAAATTGATGTCGAACAACTTAGGAGTGACTCAAAGTTAAAAATAAAGTAAATAAAAAAGGGTTTATAAACCTATACATAAAGGAATAAGTATTCAAGATTTTTTAAAAAAAATATTTTTGCAACAAAGTTTAATTTAAATAATTAAGATATTCTTATTCTTGTTATCGAATAGTAAATTTAAATCTCATAAAAAAGGCAGAATTAGTCGGCGTAAGCATGCTATAGAAGAAATTTGAGACTTTACTGAAACAATTTTATTTATGTTAATTTCTTTATTTTTTAAAATAATAATTAATTAATATTTATAAACTTTTTTTTGGGTTTATTTTAATATAAAGATTGAATAAATAAAAGGGAATTGTTAATTTAAAATAAAAAAAGTTTTGAATTTTTTTTTTATTAATAAATAATCAAGTTTAAAATAAAATAAACCAATCATAATTTTGTTGACTTTTAAAAATTAATTGACTAAATATTGATAATTGATCATTATTGGCATAAATGTGATTAATGCACCTTGAGTCATGAAATAACATACAAAATAATTCCAAGATTGAGGAAGAGTGCTGACGATTCAAATTGGGTAGAACTGCAAAGTCAAGGCCGGTCACAACTAGCAAAGAATTAAAACGGACAATATATATAAATTTATTTCAAACAAAACTGTTGGCATTTTTTTTATTGAAAGATAATTAAAATAATAATTGTAATTTTAATTTCCATTTTGAAATAATAAATTATAATAATTAAATAAATTTAAAAATTTTGTTTTTTGAATAAAATAATTTATTTAAAAATAAATCAACAAATTAGTGTTAAAATTCAAAAAATAATTGATCAATCAATACAGTAAAAAAAACTGCAAAAAAATTTTTTTTCAAGTAATTATGTCGGTCAAGCAGTTCTATAAATTATCAAAAACGGTCAAATGGTATAAACTTAAAAAAGCAGTAGAATTTTGTAACATGAGCGGATATAAGAAAATAGTGTTACCGCACTACGCTTCAAAAAAAATTGTTATCGATATTTTAAATTGAAAATCTGTTCCAACTAAAGAGAAGTTAAACGAATCACTTATTTTTCATTGTTTATGTTTGAATTGTATTAATTAAAAATGAAATCACTATATGAAGTACTATTACAAGAAGGCCACATAGAAAAATTGAAATCGGAGGGATATAATGTTGAAATAAAGGACTATGAAAGTATTTTTAGAGATCAATGTTACAAAAATGTGTACCAAGAAAACTGTAACATTAGGCAGGATAGTCACAGGATGGAAGAAAGTGATTATGATCCAGATTTTGATTATTTTAATTATATTAAACCACAAATGGATCATGAGAATCGGTACTACCATAAAAATGCGAAAAACCAAGGTAAAATGTATGAACTAGATGCATCGAAAAAATACGAACAACCATGTAACTGACAGCGGAAAAGAGGAAACCAACGACAAAGGCAACGAGTTCGTAAAAGGGTCCATGACCGTAATGAATTTAATAACCAAAATAGCAACACGAATTTTGAAGAACATTGTCAAAATATGGACATGACATCGGAAGGTTATGAAAGAGAAAAGTTTTACAACAGGGATCAGAATTTGCAAGAATATAACGTTGAATCCAGAAATTTACAGCACAGATTTATCGACGAAGAAGAAAGTATTTATCTCAGAGACGAATGTAGAAGACACAACAACATACAGTATGATTACGGAAGAGAGGTACATATAAACTATGAATGCACTAACCATGATGACTTGTATGTGAACTATGAGGAACCATACTTTGTAAATGACAATTTCGAAACAAATGATTTTATAGAAACCAGGCCTAAAAATAAAAAAATATATGATCATGATTTCACAATACCACCAATTATTTTTAAAGATTCGCCCAGAAACCAAAGCCCTTTAAAGGACAAAAAACAATTGAATCATAATGTATCACACTCCGTAAGTGAACTACATTTTCAAACAGAAGGCGAAAAATCAAGTGACGAGAAAGTAATTAATAATCCAGAGGAATCTTCAAAAAAAATACAAACAGAGTTGTATATGAGTCCCATTAGAGATACTTCCGAAGAAAATATAAGTATCAATGAAAAACTTCCAGATAATAAAATAGTAGATAGAATCAGGGATTGTATCATAAAAGTCGATTTCTTAAAAGCGGAAAACCAAAATTATATCCTGGACAACAAAATTTTGGAAGGCAGTGAAAAAAATAAAGAGGTGACTTCAAAAAATACTGATTCGAAAAGCAGCAAACTTACAATTGAGATAGGGAAAGAAAATCAATTGAAAAACTATACCTGTCCTAACAACGAAACTTTACTACTAAAAAATGATATTTCGGAATCTAAAGTTATCCATGGACTAAATGAAATAAAACCAGATAAAAAAAGAAATGAAAAAGTAATTAAGAAGAAGAAAAAACTTTTAGATAATAAAGAGACTAATTATGAGAATATCACAGATATAAATAATTCATATCCAATAATAAAACATGTAAATTCAGACAGTCCTATTATCAAACTAAGAAAGGGAAAACCCCCGGGTAAAATCAAATCATTAGGTGAAAAACAATTTGATGTGAAAAGTGCAGAAGGAAGAAAAGAAGAAGAATTTAGTGGTCAAATGGTAAATGAAAACGTCATCATTTTAGCAGATACATATGCTCAGGAAGAAGAATTTCCCATAAATAAGACTTTTTCATCTCACAAAAGTGTTAATCAAGAAAGTTTAGAAATGATTGAAAGAAATAGCAAATTATCAGAAAAACATCAAAAACATTTTTTGAATAAATTTTTACTCGAATTAAATGAGAAAAACAAAATAAAAAATGAAGAAATATACAAATTAGAAAGGAAAACAGATACTATAAACATAGAGAAGAAAAAGAAGACAATGACACTAAACACTCTTACTCAGCAAAATTTTCGCACAGCAAGACTATTGCCATTTACACAGAAGAACATTTTGGTGAACCTGAATTCAGAAATATATGACAAAGGAATGAATCTTAGTAGAAATTTAAAGCACAAGTTAAATGTGCATTATTTTCAAGAAAATAAAATATTACGAAGCAAAACACCAAAAATACTAGAAACAAAACTTAACTTCAACAGGTTGGGCATTGGTTAAGCATAAGAAAGCTTCATTTTTTTTTATTTGGCTATAAATATCATAAACGAACTATATAATAATCGTTTAATTTAAAATAAAGGGTACTTATAAAAAACGTAATAGTAAACATAGAACATAGAAAAAAAAAGTATATCATAGCTTATTATACTTATTGCTTCATTAAATGGGATATAGAATTTAAATGGGTTTTTCTCAATGTTACAAGGGATGCATTTGAAGTTATTAAGTGACGCACATAGTAAAAGAAAATAAATACATAGGTACAAATACAAAATATGCATGCTTTATAAATGTTGACTAATAACAGAAGTAAAAGGTTAATTTTTTGTGTAAAATTTTTATAGATTTTTTTTACATGTGAGTGATATTGGGGTAAATTTCAGTAAATATCTTTTGTCCCGAAATAATCTCTGTATAAAAAAATTAACAATATAAATTAAATTACTTGTAAATATTCAGATTGTTGCTATAAATAGACATAAACTTCATTTAATACATCATTAATGTTTTAAAATAAGGGTAAAACTAGATTCCAATTTTTAGTAATATTGGCAAGGAAGTCAAATTATAACTTAACTATAACACTTGTCCTTTTCAAGTAATTTATGTTGAGCAATTTTTTTACAACCAACTATATTAAATTCGTAATTGAATATATTTAATAAAATTATTAAAATTAAAAGTCTTACATACAACTTTTTTTACAAGGAAATATCGAATACTATTATTTTATTGAATAACCATCGAAATTTCAAGCTGAATTACTAATAATACCAATGACATTTAAGCTCTAATCAGATTATGCTTTTGACTAACTTGTAAAATGTAAAATATTTGCAAATAATATTTTTAAGAGCATTCTTTAATACTACAAAGCACTAAATCAAATAAGCCTGAAAGTTAAAAAACAGTAAACATATGTCACTAACATTAAACTACTGATATTAACAAAATTTTCTAATGACTTAATCATAAAGAAAGACAAATATACTGAAATATTGTTTGATATTATTAAAAAAAAATTAAACTAAGAGGATATAATCATGTTCAATTAAATTTTACAAAGACTCAATTGATACAAAAGATAATTTTCGAAAGGTTTGCTTATAGTCATTGGTCATACTAAAAAAAATTAAATTTAGATTTTCAAAGATTTCAATGTTTTTGAGATCCATACTATAATGTTTTTATTGTTCAATATTATTCATAATTAAAACTAAAATTAATTTCTGGATCAATTTTTTGGAAGATCGTACCACAGTATAATTTTTAAATACAAAAATTAATAATTGAGAATTGAAATAAAATACAGAGAAAATGTATAAAATTAGACAGGTGTACGAACTTGGTTACGCGACACTGTGTAAGGTTACATATCAGGTGACTAGGTCAGTAGCAAGAAAACATTTATAAATGAAATACCTGCGTAGACAATTAAATTCTCATTCACTTTTATGTAATTTAAATAAAATATATATTTCTTATTATTTCTTGATCTCCAAAAATTATATCCAACAAATTAAAAAAGTATATTTTAATGAAATTAGTAAACAAATTATTACAATGTCTAAGAAGCGAAGTTATAAATAACGCATAGAACAAATAAAAGCTATCTTAACATTTTATTAAACTTCGAAATTAGGATACATAACTTTTCTTTAAACATTAATTTAAGGCAAATAAATAATTTCAAATTAGCAAAAAAAATTGAATTAAAATTTCAAAAAATCAAGAATTCTATTTAAAATTTTAAAATTAAAAAAAAGGTCTAAATATTATAACATTATTGAATACACAAATTTATAAGAAAACAATTTCTCATAAAAATTAAAAAAAAAATATATAGAAATTAAACCACTTATTAAGCTTTGAAAAATGGTTGAGTCCAAATACAGGAGACATAAACAAAACACCTTCACTAAAATAGGTACTAACATTTCTTTAAACAACAATTGTATATATAATCTTTATCAATACTAAAAAATTAACCAATTTATGTTCGAATTAAAGTTCAAAATATCAGTAATATGTCTTAATAATGAATAATTATAATATTCATTGAAATATTCAATAATTACGTTTTATGGATGCTCTGATTAAAGTATGCTAAATTGTAAATTAAAATATGCTTAAAATACTTCTAGAAAATGCAACTAATTTTCTTATAACACTTTAAAAACCATAAAACAGTAATATCAAAGAAAGAACACTACATTTCGAGCATAAATGAAACTGTTGTAACATCAATAACAAATTATATAAATTATCAAGTTTAAAAATATTAAATTGAAACTTTTAATATTGAAAAAATTTTTTTTTGTAAAAAAATAAAAGCAGAAATAAAATTATTTCTTTTTGAAAGCTAAAAAAAGGATAAATCAATCGAAATACGATGCAAAAGCAAATTCTTAAAAACATTTTACACAGTGCTTTTACATTAAGAAAACAATTTAATTCTTCCTCTGTTTATAAAAAAAAAGAAGAATATTAAATTATTATAAATATTAAATTTCTTATTAAAAAACATTTAAAAAGAAGCACAAAGTTCGCATTTTTTTTATAAATCTTAATACATTTCATAAACAAAATCAAGATAAACTATGGCTAAATATACACATTTTTAAAGTCCTAATTAAACCAAATTTTTCTCGCTACGATGTTTTGTAATAATTCAATAAACATCAAATTTGAGGACTATTTTGAATACGTTTCCTTTGTCAGAAGTATTACAAAATTTAAAAGAAAATAGTACGTAATTTACAAACTACGTGTGAAAACAAAAATGTTCATTATAAAAACATCCAATTTGATCAATTTTTGACCGAGTTATAAGCATTAAAAAAAATTTTACGTAAAAAAACGTCATTACTCAAAACTTTGTATTCTCCTGAACTGTTTATAAAAATTTTTTTTTTTTTAAATCAAGGAAAAATATAAAAAGTACCCAAAATTAAGTTTATTATGAAAATACAAAAAATATATATTCTAATGTTGTATAATAAAATTTTCTTTTTTGTAAACAACTTTGTAAAACCAGTACAAGTTATACTTTTCCTAAAAAACGAATAATTCTTTTAATTTAGAAAACAAAAAATTGTATACAAAGCAATTTTTTGAGTTGAACGCAACTCATTTTAAAATTAAATTTAAATATTGTGAAGTTACGTTATTATGTTTGTTAAAAGAATAGTTTTTCATATGTATTCTTCGTTTAAATTAAAAAAAAAATGTGTACTTACACTGCTAATTATAAAATAATATGTACGTTTATCAAATTAAAATAGAAATGAAATTAAAGGTAACCAAAATTATCCAAATCTTAAACATTGTCAATCAAGTAAACTAGGTTATTTATCCGAAAATAAAAAATATCTAGTTTTGTAAAATACAATAAATTTATGTAAAATTAAATTTAAAAAAAACATTTTTTTACCACGCTAGATCTTTAGATTAAATTCTAAATCTTAAAAGTTTTACATTCAATACAAACAAAGAATGTACTAATCAACGTCATTACTTTCTGACATTGTAAACCAAATGAAATAAAAGCAAACATTTCTTTAAAAATTTTCATAAAATAAAGTAAGAAGAAACGAATCATTCAAAAAAAAGTTTGCCTTTATTTAAAAGAATTATTTCAAATGTTAACAGAAAACAACGAAAATACTTCAATTGTAAAAAGAGCTGTCAAGGGACGACAGCGCATAAAAAGGGGGGTATGGGGTAGAAAATCGAGGCTTTCAATTTTTTTAAATACCATATATGAGGCATTCCATGTCAAGTGATCCAGGTGGAGAAAAATTTTTCTCCAATCGTAGCAAAACTTGGGGCTTTTGTAGTACTAATAAATAGTAATTTTTCGTGAAAATATTTTTTTACCTAGTCCAATATTTTCCGAGGGGGAGGGGGTTAAATTTTTGGGTTTTTCAGTACAATGCTTATTTCGATAATTTTTTACTCTTAAACTATTAAACATAAAAATTTGGCAAGGTACATTTTGGAAAGGTTTTTTCATGCTCTTTCGATTGAAAATAAGCAATTAATTTCAAATCCATGGGCAATATTTTAACAAATAATTCATTGAAAATACGACAAATTTAAGATTGTTCAGATCATAGAAGTTTAAAATAATGACATTAATTTAATTAACAGAATTTTGTAATCGACGTAACACTTTATTTTAAAGCACAACATTTTTGGATTATTTTTGCCGACGAATAATAATTAGCAATAATTAACGAATTTATGAAAAATTATAATTCCTCGAACAAAATGTTAAGTAAATTCAAATTTTAATTAAGAGATAAAATTTTATATCAATATTTTAAGAAAAATGATATTTTTATGCATTCTTCAATTAAAACTAATAAAAAGTATGGGTATTTACACCGAAAATATAAATAATGCCACCTTTTTGAAACAATATAAACCTACGAATCTAAGGTAATGGTTCAAATTATATACTGTAAATTAAAAAAAGAGGGCTAAAAACATGATAAATGTTAAACGGAATAAATATCCAGTTTGTCAAAATCGAATAAATATTTTAAAATTATTAAAGTGACATGAAATTCTCAGTAAAATTAAATAAATAATAAGTTTTTTAAAGAAAATTTATTCGTTTTATCAACCTAAATATTTATTTGCTAAAATAAGCATCATGCTAGATTCTAAAATCAATGCATCGACCGTCGAACTTTCGATCAATTGTCATTTAGTTAATCAAACAAAAGCAAACCGTATTTATCCAATTTAAAAATCTTCCTAAAAAAAGGAATCGATAATTTTTTTTAATAAAAAAGGTATTAACGGTTTGTTTCGGTTTAAATATTTTTTTAAATAGGAATAGCATTTCAAATGTCTAAAAATAAGAAAAGGATTCACGATTTCTTCTTAATTAAAAAAAAAAATGTATCATCATTATTATAATAAGTCGCAATTTTTGTTTAATTTGTAAAAATATCCAGTTTGGTAAAACAGAGAAAATATTTTTAAAATATGTATAATAACAAGTTCTGTTTACTACAAACTATGTCAGAAATGAGTCTTCCTATAAAGAAATTTTGTTCGTTTCATCAAGCTCGATATAAAAAAAAAAGAAAAGGCCATTGAATTTCAAGTCAACAAGTATTGTAAAAATCAACTATAAAGTCAATAAACAAAAGCAAACTTTATTTTCAAAAAATCTTCATAAAAAAAGAGGAAACAATACAAAAGATAGGACAAAAAGTTTGTCTTTGTTTTAAAAGGAAAAGTTCTCTATTTTCAGAAAATAAATAACACAACCTACATTAAAAAAATTAAAATAAAAAAAAACGAAACAGATAGTCTATATAGAAGCTGCCAAGGGACGTCAGCCCAAAAAAGGGGGGTATTTGTTACGTTCAAAACGCAACTACTTTAATTTTTTTATTAATACATTTTAATTTTATTAAGATTATATAGAATCTAATAAATGGGTAAGCTTGTTAATTTAAATTAAATAACACATACACATAAAAAAGGGGTAAAAAGAATTCTTTATATGATTCTCTCATCAATTATTTTCTTGTATTTATCAAATATTTTATTTATTATACCTGAATTTGAGAAAAATCGAAATTAAACATTTTTTTAAATGGTTTTTACCTAAATATTGGGTGATTGGGAAATACAAAATAAATGTTATCAAGTATGGAAATCGTCTACAACCCTTGGTAATTTATCGACTCCCTTAAATTAAGAAGATATTTCTCTAAAAAAGGAGTTTCTTTTTTTAAATAATATTGTGGAGAATACCTAAATTGAATGCATATTGGCGAAACAGGATACAAAGTATCAAACTATATCACGCCATTCTTGAGGAATTTGCAAGTTTGCTAAAAGCTTGCTTGACAACAGCAAGGTTTGGTGGGCCGTGTGCAACGGATTCTCCCACTTTACCGATTTTAGTCGATTTTCCAGGGTGTGACCGATTGTCCACGATAATTAATCGAGGAGTCTTAATGAGTATTTCCCGCAGAGCGGACGTTACCATTTTTTTATATTTTGTGATTTATTCTCGAAAAAGGTGGAGGTTTTGTATTTTATTTCCCTAATTTTACGGGTTGATTTTATATAATTTGAATCAATTGAGTTTAATTGTTTACTATTGTGAAAATATATAATATTGAGTGAAGTAATGATTATTTAAAGTTGATTATAGAAGATTATAATTGAAACAAAGTGATTTATTTGAAAATATAAAGATAAAAGGAAATATTAAAGAAGTTATTCGAGATAAATTGAACTAAAAGTGAAAAATATTTGAGAAAGCAGTTTGTGTGAGAAAAAGAATAAATTGATAAAGATTATTAACAAAGAAAAGAGAATTTTAAAAGAAGAAAAAAGTAATAAAAATATTAAACCTCGTTTTTTTGTGGTTTGAAGATTTAGTTCTTTCATTCTACGTATAATAAAGGATTTCAGAATTGATTACAAATTTAAAATTTGGTGACCCCAAAATTTTAAATATTAAAATCAATTTTGATTTTTTGATTTTTTCTAAAATAAAAAAGGAATTTATTTAAAGACCATTAAAAAGAATATAAGAGATAAAAAAAGAGAAGTAAAAGTGAATACGTGAATATTACTACAGGTGTAACTGGAAGACTAGGAATAAGAGACTTTTCTGTCTAAAAAAAAAGAGATATAAATTTTAATAAGTTATAATTGGTGAGTTAATTAATAATTATTCTGTAATTACTTTTACACATTTACACACACATACACTTATTAGTTAATTTCTTTAAATATCATTTTCTGTCTAAAACAGAGGTATATTCATAAGTTATAATTTTTTCTATTGTCTCAATTCTAAGTATTGGATTTTATTTTATTAAATGTAATGTCATAAAGGGTATTTTTTTAAGACCTAATTAATATAAATTAAAAGGGGTACACATTGTAATAATGATAAGACAATATCAATTGTAATAAAATTAATATTAATCTATTTAAACGTACTGAATAAACAGACTCTTGTGACATCATATTACACATATTACTCAGTGTCTTTATTGAAAT
Source organism: Leptopilina heterotoma (assembly GCF_015476425.1). Taxonomy (NCBI): domain Eukaryota; kingdom Metazoa; phylum Arthropoda; class Insecta; order Hymenoptera; family Figitidae; genus Leptopilina; species Leptopilina heterotoma. The sequence goes on along the minus strand of NW_025111128.1, from coordinate 506,916 downwards.
TCTACCTTACTATTGCCACCTTTTCCTTTTTTCTTTCAACTAAAAAATACCGTCTAATCGGAGACGTTGAACTGATAACGTACTTAAAGGGGGGATCCTAAATTTTTAATAACAGTATTTATTTTGAAATAAATTTAACATCCATTTCTTACTATAAAATACTGAGCGTTTTATTGATTTAAGACTATTAAAAATTCTTTTTAATACAGTTAAGTCCGAATTCGATTAAATTATAAAATCTTTTAAATTAATAATAATTAAATCATAAACAATCGAATTCAAACATAACACGGTCATTGTCAAAGTTTTTTTAACATTGGTAAAATATACAGGACAATGTCGACAATGACCAACGATTTTAGGCATTGTCGACATTGACCGGGCATTATCGGAGAATGTCTAATTCCGGTCTTTGCCCGTTACATATATTCTATCTATATGTGGAAAAAAGGTTAGAATTATCGTATTATTTCAAAAACAAAAACTGTCATCTTATTCTTTTCTACAGAAAAATAAGACTATTTCTAATGTAGATATAGTAATTTTTGTACACCGAATGTTACTTAATATATAAGGAACTTATCATATTTTCGTATTAATGTTGAAATTATTAACATAATGCACTGAAAATTCCCACATTCTAAAGAACTTTTAGAATAAAGATAAGCAAATATATTTAATATTAGAAGAAAATGTTTCTTCGTGTACTAATAAGAACCTGATGCAGATGTATGTGCGACGTTTAGAATATTAATTATAATAATAATAAATTTTAAAATTACGATGGTGGTTTAGTTTACTCTATATGTAATTATATATCAATATATATGAGGAATATATTGATAAAGTGCATATAGAAGACTTCAAAAGATTATATAGACCATCGACGCTCAACCGTTATTCGGTCGAGTTGCTTCAATCTATTCTCATTGAACATGTGCGTTCTCTACGGACTTTTAACATACAAGGGCACTCCTCTTATCTCAACCAATGTGACTTTCATATTCAATAATAAAAAATTTACCATAATTTTTTACGCTACTTTTTTTGCCTTTATGATAAAAAAGAAATTCGATTCTTCTATTTATTCTTTAAATTTGCAATCAATTTATACTGTATTGAATAAAATACGTTTCATTGAAGTTAGAAAACAAAATTTTTCTTTTCCTATTCAGAAAACAAGAAGAATATCTATATTTTGCTAATTTTTAGTATATTTTTCAATTTACTATACCCAAAGTTTTATTATTACCTATATTTGTATTTTTAAATTTTACTTTTTTATTTATTAATAATTATTATTGTATTTATAATTATTAAGTTTTTTTATTTAATGGTTTTAGGCTGTAGCAAATAAAATAGAATTGTAGAATCAACAAATAGAATTTTATTCTATTCTACAATTAATATTATTTACTTAGCTAATTTCATCTGGTTTCATTATGTTCTACACTGAGAAAAAAAACTGCCGAAGTAGCGCCGTTTACTCATGCAAATTTGCGCATTGATTTTCCTTAGTTCCGGAGTGGGGACATTAAGAGTGAAAGAGATGTTTTGTATTTTCTCTCTAAATTTTAACAGGACAATAAAGAAGAAAAAAAAGTATTTTATATCTCCCTCTCATTGTCCCGATTCTTGCGCTTGCATTTCGCCTCTTCTTAATTGAGTATATTATTTACTATGGTTACCATTTAAGGTGTGATGTGAGTCAGTACACTCTGCGTGAAAGTCAGTACCAAATCAAAAACCTTAAAATATGTTCCGTGCATTGACTGAAAGTTAGCTACTGTCGGTAATAAAGTCTGACGTTTTAAGGTACTAAAGTACATGTCCCTATGCTTTGGGAAGCAAGGTTACTTTATAAAGTAATAGGGTAAATTTAATTAATAAATTATAAATAAAATTTGTTGTAATTTTATAATTTATGCTCCGGATCTTAAAAGGGCACTTTCAGCATTGATTTAACATGGTAAAAGTGCTCTTTTAAGATGCGGAGCCTCAATTACAGTATTAATTATTTTCTTTGTGTTAAAGTTCATTGATAATAATTAATTTTAAAAACATTACAGCCCCAGTGGGGCAAAAAACGTTTATACAATGATTTTCTATATGAACATATAGATATTTAAAATATTAATAACCTATAAAATTGAGGGGTCTGTATTAAATTAAACATATAGATATATTCAGATTGTTTATTTTGTTAACATAACGTAAGATTAACCCCTTGGCTGTTAACGAGATTTCCACTGTTTGGGCCAAAAGTGTGTTGAAAAAGTTTTTAATGGATTTTTATAAAACTTGATACCCTAAGGTTTCTGGGGTCGCTGATTACGAATCTGACATCAGTTTTTCGAAATTCAAAATGGCGGATCCAAAATGGCGAAAACTTTTTCAAAATTCGTCGAATTTGCTTGAAACTTGTTACTAAGGGTTTTAAGGGTCGCTGATTACGAATCTAACAATACTTTTCCAAAATTAAAAATGGCGGATCCAATATAACGAAATAAAAAATTGATCAGATTGGCTTGAAACTAAATACTCGGGGGTTTTTAGGGTCGCTGATTACGAATCTGAAATCAGTTTTTCAAAATTTAAAATATCTGGTTCAATATGGCGGAAATTTTTTTTAAATTTATTAAATTTGTTTGAAACTGGTTAATCTGACATCAGTATAATAATTTTTGGTGAAATCAAATTTTGATAAATACCCTGAAAAAATAATGATAGATTCGTCATCAGCGACCCTAAAAACCCCCGAGTATTAAGTTTCAAGCCAATCTGATCAATTTTTTATTTCGTTGTCCGCCATCTTGAATTTTGGAAAACTAATGTTAGATTCGTAATCAGCGACCCTTAAAACTCCCGAGTAACAAGTTTCAAGCAAATTCGACGAATTGTGAAAAAATTTCCGCTAACTTGGATCCACCATTTTGAATTTCGAAAAACTGATGTCAGATTCGTAATCAGTGACCCCAAAAACCCCCGAGTACTACGTTTCAAGTCAATCTGATCAATTTTTTATTTTGTTGTCCGCCATATTGGATCCGCCATTTTGAATTTTGGAATACGAATGTCATATTCGTAATCAGCGACCTCGAAAACCCCTGAGTAACCAGGTTCAGGAACATTTAAGAACTTTTTAATCACCTTTTTTAGGTTGCGCACATATGTGACGTTCCGCGACAAAAGGGACCTTAGGTCCGCAAAAATTAATTTCGAGTTATGTATATTATTCAATATTTATTGAGTTGCTCTTTCACATACAAGCATCAAAAATAATTTTTACTTATAGATTTTTTTGTTATTAATGTTTAAAAATGAGCTTGTTGAGTGTTTACACGTGGTTGTTCAGAAAAGCAGCCCCTCTACTTTTCAATACAACTGCACTGGTCATCTACATACAATTTGTGCGCTTCGTGTAACGCGGACAAATATCAATGTATAGTGAGTAGTGGGGCTGAATTCTAGTAGAACGTCTCCACCAATCAGAGACGCACTACTTCAATCGCCTTTCCTGCAAAATTCACTATTGGGAGCTAAGGTCCCTTTTGTCGCGGACAGTCACATATGCGTCATGAACCACTTTTGGCCAGTTTAGTTTTGCGCATATATTCGTCAGCGACAGTCAACAAGTTAAAAAATAAAATGTTGTAACATTTTTAATTTTTGATCACAGTAATTAAGTAATTAATTAATTAATTAAGCGAATACATACTTTTATTAAAAACATTCATAAAGAATTAAATACATGTCAAATTCCATCAGATTTCCTTGAATGTTTTCAAGCTCATGACTTTTGATTTACCTGTAAGAAATCGAATTAATATCAACCGTAGTCTTTTAAATAAGCTGCCTTCTATTATCTTGCTCCTTACCAGCCATACAATATCGGCAACAATGTTCAGCTATAAAACTCTTCTAAAAACCACCAATTTTCATAGCAGCAGGATTATCGCCAATGAAACCAAGTGGAATACCATGCAAAATGCTCTTGTCATACATTTCTATGCCTTCTTCCAATTTTTTTAATTCTTCTGCAATCGGTCGTTAAATTTCCGACATGCCATAAGTATCTATTAAATGTGTTTCGACAGAGGTAATTAGATTTATGCAATTTAATTTGGATCTGTGACGAGAATGAATATTTAAGTAAAATAAAACATGCCCATTTGAGTATGTCTAGAGGAAGCTGTGTCAGTAAGATTCATTTCATCGAAATACAAAATAATCCATACTATATTGTTAGTTGAATCTTTAACGAGAACATTATTTTTAGTAACAGAACTATCCATAAAACTACAAAAAACATTTTCATTTCCTACATGGTCGATATTTAAAAATGTTGTATACTCTTCGTTAGAAAAAAGGACTTTAATAGTGTCTATCACAGATACATACGTCATTTCATCAAAATGTAATTTCGAATTTCTGTTTTCTCCAAATTTTGCCTGATTATCTCGAACTATTCTACTGCCTAATTCAATTCTTTTTGGTTCAAGAAAAGATGATTTTTTCTTTAAATATGAATTTTGCTTTCGCTTGGTTTGTTTTGAGTTTTGGAAATATTCACATGGTCTGACAATTTTTTTCCAATCTTTTTTTGTAATTCACTCTCAGCAGAATTGCAAAATTCTTCAACGGATAAAGACACAAGAATCTTAGTATTTTCTAATATACTTTGTATAACATTGTCAGGTATTGTATTCGCCCGTAAAATTTGCACAAATTTGCCTTCAGCTGCTGTTTTGCTTTATCCTAAAAATTTGTAGTCGCTAACAGCGGCTTTGCCAACGTTATCAAAATAATCTGGAGTCAAGTCTTCCATTTTTGCATAGCTGTTCTACGGAAATTCACGACCAACAGGCAAATTTTCTTTTTAAATATTTCCCATCTTCGAAATTAAAAGAAAATATCTTAATACGTATGACATCTCCATATCACATTTTTCCCTAAACTTTGTTTATATACATGTGACGCGTCGCGAAGAAAAGCACCTAAAAAGCAAAACATCGATTTTCGGATTATGATTGTTTCAGATAAATTAAAGATTACTTTTTAATTATCTGAACTCAAAATTAATTTTTATCAAATACTTATCTGAAATACTTTCGTAATAATGATTTACAAAACAGAAATTCGTGCTTAGAGTTGATTTTCTCTTTCCTTTTTTCCTCCTCCTGTAAAATTTTCGATATGCTTCTTAGGTGCTTTTCTTCGCGACGCGTCTTATATGTTAATATAAGTCAACTGAAATATAAAAATATTTTTTTAAGATGATGAAAAAAATTGATCACTCCGAGTCAGGATTCAAAAAACAAAAAAGAAGTAATTTCTTTTAACGTTTCAACAGCACGGCTGTCCTCTTCAGAAACTATAATTTATTAAAAAGAATTTTTTGATGCGTATTATAAACATTTTTACAAAAATTAATTTACAAAAAAATAAAAAACAATTATTACCGTAAGAAAAAATTATAAATCATTTAAGTCACACATTGCTTATACAAGACAAACGTCTTCGTCGAAGCAAGAACGATTAGACACTATTTCAAAATAAGCAACGCAAGTAAAATCGATGAAGATGAGGTGACTGACCCACCAGTAAACAAAAAATAAAATAATAGAATAGAAGAAATACCAAGGTTAATCAAAGCAGATAAGAGTCACGCGTGTTTCTTTTCATTGAGAAAATATATGTAGTAGTTATTGAGATTTTGTGTATCATCTTGTTTGTTAACAGAGTTTTTTTGCAAATTAATGTGGATCATTTCTGATATTAAACGTTTATTATAATTAGACTCTTTGTCGAGTATTAAAAAATTATTCCAATCGAAATTGTGATTTAGCTTGTTAATATGGTCAGCAATTACATTAGTCGTAGAGTTTTTATGTTCATTAATACGTACACCAACATTTCTTTTTGACTAACCAACATAAGAAGCAGAGCAATTACCACAGTTAATTTTATAAACGGTGTTAACATTTTGAGTTTTTTGCTTTTGTCCTTAGCTTTTTTGACAAGGTTATGATTCATTTTTTTATTATCTATAGGAACTGTCAAGATATTACAATAAATGAAATTAGAAATGTTGGTGTACGTATTAATGAACATAAAAACTCTACGACTAATGTAATTGCTGATCATAATAACAAGCTAAATCACAACTTAGATTAGACTCTTATTTAGATTAGACTCTTTGTCGAGTATTACAAAATTATTCCAAATTATAATAAACGTTTAATATCAGAAATGATCCACATTAATTTGCAAAAAAACACTGTTACAAAAAAGATGATACACAAAATCTCAATAACTACTACATCCATTTTCTCAATAAAAAAAACACGTGTCACTCTTATCTGCTTTGATTAACCTCAAGGTTTATAAATAAATACCAAGTGGTATTTCTTCTATTCTATTATTTTTTGTTTACTGGTGGGTCAGTCACCTCATCTTCATCGATTTTACTTGCGTTGCTTATTTTGAACTAGTGTCTAATCGTTCTTGCTTCGACGAAGACGTTAGTCTTGTATAAGCAATGTGTGACTTAAATGATTTATAATTTTTTTATCCCACATGCACAAAAATAGCGCTTTTAGATAGCTGACGACAAGGAGTAAAGTCACTCATTTGTTCGACCATATGAAAATGGCGTCCATTTTCTCCCATGTGCAAACATAACCGCTGATCCTACTCGTGTCACAAAAATCACCGTAAACAAATGGCTGCCTTTATACCCTTGTTGCTTAATATAATATTCTTACGGTAATAATTGTATTTTATTTTTCTTTGTAAATTAATTTTTGTAAAAATGTTTATAATTCGCATCAAAAAATTCTTTTTAATAAATTATAGTTTCTAAAGAGGACAGCCGTGCTGTTGAAACGTTAAAAGAAATTACTTCTTTTTTGTTTTTTGAATCCTGACTCGGAGTGATCGATTTTTTTCATCATCTTAAAATTTTATCGACCGAGTGATAGCATCATTACTATATATATATAAAAATATACAGTAAGAAAAGCTATCCGTCAGTCATAGGAAAGTATGGGAATCGCATAAGTCTGTCTCACTCCCACTCATGGGATATGACTGACGTGGTAGGTTTTCGTACTGTATATATTACTCGTTTTATTAAAGGTGACGTTACAAAAATATGTTTGCATGTTAATTTCAGTATTTTAATAATTTAAATAATATAAATAATTTTAATAATTTAAAATTATTATTTTACAAAATGTTTTTACAATAAAATAAATGTAAATTATGAAAATATTTTATTTTTATAACCTTTAACAAAAGGGAATAATTTCATCAGGGAGTATAACCTATAAAATTTGTTCATTGTTTACCTTTCAAAATTATAAATTGAAATAACATACTAAAATATTAATGTTTGTAAAATATTTAAAAAATTTAATTTTTATCACATCATTAAATAACTTTTTAAACTATCATTAGATATAAATGTCAGCAATCTTTAATAAATTGAAAATGATTTTTACACGAGTATAACCTACAATTTTTAGGTTAGATACTTCCTCTTTTAAATAATCTTTATTATACAATAATTATGTCATAAAAAGATAATAAAAAATAAAATAGATTTTTGCCATAAAATATTTTTAAAAATTTAACTTACCTTATTCTTGTAAGAAATCAATTTTTCTAATTGTAAATCTTTCACAAATAAAATATTACGAATTTTTGGAAAAAACATGTGCTAGTCTTCGAACTACATCACACACATACACTGATATTTCATATCCACTCACGCTTGCGCCCCAACACAGAGCGACTTTCAGTTCATTGAGTAAACACATTTTACGATACTTAATATCATAAAGTAGTATAACACTGAGAGAAAAGAGGGAACACTGCGGTACATTTGGAGGTTGTGTGTGGCAATATAACGTTGGTTTTACCGCGTACTCTAAAAGGGGCTTGTAACGCGCCCCCGAGGGCGCGCTGCTGACTCTTTTCTCTCGAACCCACGAGTCGAGTCAACAGCACACTCGCGAAAAAGTCAGCAGCGCGCTCTTGGGGGCGCGTTACACGCCCCTTTAGAGAACGCAGTAGAACCAACTGTATATTGCCATACACAACCTCCAAATGTACCGCAGTGTTCCCTCTTTTCTCTCAGTGAAGGAGACTTCTTTATCCTATTATTTAAATAGTCGAATTGTTTTTTAATATAATTTTTAATATGTCGAAAAATTTTTTGACATACATTATGTTTTTCCGAATGACTATTTGTCATACACTCGATTCTTGTTATAACGAATCTCGTTACAACGTTCTCTCGTTATAACGAACATTAAAACTCTCGATACAACGACAAAAAAAACACGAACGAATTTAAGAATTCAATTTAACCAAAATTTTGGTTAACTCAAAAAAAACGACAAATTTAATCGACTCTTAACTTTATTTAACCTAAAGAATCTAGTGATCCGATTATTATTAAAAATACTTACTTTTTCTTTAAACTGATTCTATAATTTAAAAACTTTTAATATAAATAAACATACATTACGAAAAATTTTGCACGTATTTGACGTTTGAATAGAACGTGAAGTAGGATCTTCTCCTTCTGTCGTTATATCGAGATTTTGAAGTCCCGAGATCGTCGTTATAACGAGAATCGAGTGTAATTATTAATCCTCCGAATTGCCATTTCACAAAATTTTCAAACCTTCGAAATATTATATTACATAACTTTCATTTATCGAAATTTTATTTGTCATAATGTTCATTTACTCGAATTATCAAGTGACATAAAGCGCATTTACTCGAATTCTCATGTGACATAACCTTCAAATCTTCGATATGTCATATTTAAGAAATTTCATTTATCGAAATTTTATTTGTCATAATATATATTTTATTTGTCCATTACTCGAATTATCAAGTGACATAAAACGCATTTACTCGAATTCTCATGAGACATAACCTTTCAATCTACGAAATGTCATATTTCAGAAATTTTAATTTATAGAAATTTTATTTGTCATAATTTTCATTTATTCGAATAACCATTTAACATAAGATTTATTTGTCCAAAATTCCATTTGACATTTAATTTTCAATCATCCGAATTACTTTTTAACCTATAATGCAAGTCACAGAAAGTTCATTTGTCCTAAAAATAACAATGAAATTTTCAAATATTTTTCTCATTTCTATTGTTATTTTTAGGACAAATGAACTTTCTGTGACTTGCATTATAGGTTAAAAAGTAATTCGGATGTTTGAAAATTACACTACCGTCGGGAATTATCGGTACGGCTGCACGCGCACGGCCCAAAAACATACCAATCTTTAAATCAGGATTTTTTTGTAAATACAAATGCCAGAAAATTAACAAATATACCATTCGAAAGATTTTTAAATTCTGCGATTAATGATATATAACTATAAATTTTAATAATTTATACAAAGTTTGCAGCAATTGACAAATTTGTCACCCGTGCACATTTTTTAAAAATTGTAGAAAAAATTTGAAACTTACATAAGTGTGATCATTCAAGTCTCATCTTTAATTTAAGACCAAAGGAGTTCAAAAATCTTAATCGGTTAGCGAGATATCATTATAAACGGCAGAGCATTTTCAGCCAAAAACCGTTCAAAATCGACTAATTCACTGCATTTGTCAAAAAACATGCTTGGACGTTTATAGGGGAGAGTCTCTAGTTGTGAGACACCTCCAGTTGTGAGACAGTCAATTTTTTTTAACATGCAATATTAAAAAGACGATTGGTTTATATAAAAACATTTCTTTTTATATGAGCTAACTTTTTCGTGTACGCCGAAGCGAATATATAAACTGTTTTTGTTAAATACCAACACTGTGTGTGATAATCGACTAAAAAGCGTTTTTTCAATAAATGCAAAGTACTTTTTTTCCAAGTTAATTAATTGGAAAAGGTAAATGTAATGCATTTTCTTTTAGTGTTTTCCTTATATTTTGTGATGCAATATTGCATTGTTCCAATCTACGGTTGAAAATAATTTAATTTTCCTTTTTCAAAATAGCGCCAATTTCTGGGTGTGAGACACAGCATATCACCAGTTGTGAGACGGTGTCAACACCCATCTGGGCAGCATAAAAAATACGACTTTGCAGGCATACTATTTAAATGTTGTTTTCATTTTTTTTTCTAGTATTTTTGGGCATGTCAAGTGGAAAAAAGTCAATTGATTCAGAAGAAATCAATTTTAATGCTCTTGTTGAAGCTATTAAATTGTGTTTATTTGATAGTCATATTTTGGCGAATAAATATTATTATTTAATATATAATAATATATATTATTAATATATTTCATTATTTCTACGAAATATAACGTTTTATGTCAAACTTATTAAATTTTAGCAATTTTTAATAAGTGTCTCACAACTGGAGACATTTTTTTTTTTTTGAAAAAAGCGATGTGCTCGGAAAATGTATCGTAAAATTTTTTGAGTTTATCGAAACACTATACTTTCTTTTAATAAAAGTTGCGTATTTCTGTTACCTTTCGAACGGTGTATTTTATTTACAATTTCGTTTACCCGTTTACAAATTACGGGTCAAAAATAAAACCCGTCTCACAACTGGAGACTCTCCCCTAATGATATCTCACTAACCGAATAAGATTTTTAAACATTTTTGGTCTTAAATTAAAGACGAGACTTGAATGATCACACTTACGTAAGTTTCAAATTTTTTCTACAATTTTTAAAAAATGTGCAGGGGTTGACAAAATTTTCAAAAAAATTTTATTTTTAAAAATTTTTTGACAAATTTGTCAATTGCTGCAAACTTTGTATAAATTATTAAAATTTTTAGTTACATATCATTAATCGCAAAATTTAATAATCTTTCGAATGGTATACTTGTTAATTTTCTGACATTTGTATTTACAAAAAAGTCGTGATTTAATGATTAGTATGTTTTTGGGCCGTGCGCGTGCAGCCGTACCGATAATTCCCGACGGTAGTGTATGTCAAATGGAATTTCGGACAAATAAATTTTATGTTAAATGGTTATTCGAATAAATGAAAATTATGACAAATAAAATTTCTATAAATTAAAATTTCTGAAATATGACATTTTGTAGATTTAAAGGTTATGTCTCATGAGAATTCGAGTAAATGCGTTTTATGTCACTTGATAATTCGAGTAATGAACATTATGACAAATAAAATTTCGATAAATGAAATTTCTTAAATATGACATTTTGAAGATTTGAAGGTTATGTCACATGAGAATTCGAGTAAATGCGCTTTATGTCACTTGATAATTCGAGTAAATGAACATTATGACAAATAAAATTTCGATAAATGAAAGTTATGTAATATAATATTTCGAAGGTTTGAAAATTATGTCAAATGGCAATTCGGAGGATTAATAACTATGACAAATAGTCATTCGGAAAAACAAAATGTACGTCAAAAAAATTTTCGACATATTAAAAATTATATTAAAAAACAATTCGACTATTTAAATAATAGGATAAAGAATAAATCGGTAAATTAAAAATTATGTTGAATGAAATTTTGAAAACTGAAAATTATGCGAAATGATGTTTCGATGATAAGAATTTCGATGTTTTAAACATTAGGAAATTGAAATTTGAGGAATAATCATGCGCCTTAACACTAGCGCTGCGCATGGGAAAAATGTAAAACACAGTTCATTCACAATTGATAGAATTATAACACTGAAAATAACACTATAATTATTTTACTTTGATAAAATTTAAAAAATATGAGGAACACATGACAACATATATGACACACACGAATTAGTGAAACATAAACAAATAATATAGGTTATGTTTTGTGCATCTCATAGTCAAAAATTTAACCACATGCAGCGCTGGTGTTCTTTTCGGTATTTTTACCCACTATTCAGTTACCGAAATCTGTCCCACTTTCAATACAAAATTTGCACGGTCGTTCGGTCTCCTTATACTACTTCATGCTTAATATACATACTAAATGTAGCACCACTGGCACAGTTTTTCAGTACGCTTTTTGATTTAAAGTGCTTTAAGATATATGATACTTACTTTCTGTAAATCATAGTATCTTATTTTTCGTTACTGCTTGAATTTAAGGCTAAAATGAAAATTAGTTCATTTATATTTTAAGTAAAATGTTTTACTGTGCAGTTAAGTATATGCGATGTAAATATAGTCACTGTATACTAGGGTGGCCGTTAAAAACGACATTTTGAAATTTTGTCCATTTCCGGGTCTGATTTTGTCACAAATTTAAAAAAATTAGATACGTATTTTTTCATTTTTATAAAATTAATATTTAGTGGTGCCTGTAGGCTATTGAAATTTTGCATATATTTTGCATGGAAAAAAAACTTTTTTTCGTAGATTTCCTGTAAAATCGTTAAAAATTAATATTTTTTGACCGGACTGCTCTGTTTCTCTTCATAAATGTTTAAATAATAATATACAATTGTTAACATATGAAATTTGTTAAGTTAACTATTTTTTACATGACCCAAGTGTTGACAAAAAAAACCAAAATAGGTTATTATTGGCAAAAAGTATTAATTCTAAAAAAACGAGAAATTTTAACTGCTAGTCATGGTTTCTATTGTTTTTGAGGTCACTGATTACAAAACTGAAGTTATATTTCAAAAATTCAAAATGGCGGATCCAATATGGCGGCCATGAAAATTTTAAAATTAATCAATTTCTACACTGAAAAAAGGTGCTGTTGAATCAAATAGCTCCATGCTATTAAATTTCTTGTCATTGATTCAATGACACATTTATTAATCGAAAAGTATATTGCTTTAAACGAAAAAATGAAACTGTTTAAATTAAAAGTACGGTACTGTAGAATTAATGATATTGTGCAAATTGTTTCTATAGTTTATCTATATATAGCAACAGAATAATTTATTGCTTCTTTGACATTATTCATTTGAAGCATGTAATAGATAAATTTGAAGAATATGCGTGTAAATTTAAATCAAATGAAAAATTGTTTGCTCCAAAGAAGCGCGCTCTGAAAACTAAAGCATATGCTTTCGATTCAATGAGTAGTGCAATTGCGGACTGCCTATAGCATATGCTATAAAAATAAGAACACTATGTATTTGAGACATTGACAGGTACTAAATTTATTGAAATACTATCCAACATATATTTATATGTTTATTAAACCTGTCGTTTTTGAGATTCCTATATTAAAAAGTATTATTTAAATTCTTTTAATTAATTAATGACTAGTTAGATATGAATTCCCTATATAAATTCCGAAAAATCTCGAGCATGGTATTTAACCACAAAGTAAGTGCTCAATGTTGAGAAGCGGATGTATTAAATTGCAGCGCAGCGGTTCTCGTCTATCACGGAAGTTAAGCGTCGTTGGTCGCGGTTACTATATGGATGGGTGACCGCTTGAGAATAGCCGTATTTTTCTGACTAACAAAGATAAGTGTGTTTGAATGTGTATGTGTGTGTGTTTAGCCATTGTAAAAAATGAAAAAAATAATAAAGATGTGTATGTTAGTGTGTACAATTGAAAAAAAGATGTGTATATAAGAAGTGTTGTGTTAAAGGTGTGAGAATTAATTATAGTATATAAAAAATATGTGAACAAAAATTTTCTTTTTTCAATTTATCGTTGGTATATGTTTAACCACATAAAAGAATTGAATTAACAGTATGGTGTTATTCAATCGATAGCAACAACTAGAAAAATTAAAAGTACAAATTTTTGAATCATAAAAATGATGCTTTTAAATTTAAAAATTATAGTCATTGACTCAAAAGCATATACTGTAAAATTAAAAAATTTTGATCATGGATTCAAAAGAAATACCTTCGAATTAACATAGAATGCTGTCAATTTGAGAAATATGCTTTTGTTTCAAAGAAAGTGATACTATCTAATCATTAGAATCGGTGCTTTCAAAACAACAGCATAATATACGTTAGGCAGCCCGTTATGACACTATTCAATGACTCAAACCCATATGTCATTGATTCAACAGCATTTTTTTCTCCGTGTAGGAAACTTCGTATCAAGGGGTTTTGGGGGTCTCTGATTACGAATCTGAAGTCAGATTTCAAAAATTCAAGGTGCCGGATCCAATATGGCGGGCATATTGTTTAAAAAATTAATAATTTTTTATGAAACTTAATAATCGAATATCTTATCCAATTAGCCAACAAAATTTTTGTGAAAGTTCTATCTAAATTTAAGTTGATTAAAAATAACTATTTTGATAACAAAAATTCGATCTCTGATTCAAATAGAAACATTTCTAATAAATCCATTAGTTAAAGTGAACTAATAAAGCATACTTTTATGTACCCTTTTTCCTAAGTGTAACTATCAAATTGTAACAGCACATGTAATTTTCTAATTTTTACTACACGGAGAAAAATGGAAAAATGATTTATGCAGTCAGTGTAGTACAGGTACACACTAGGTATGTTTTCGTTGCCTGCACTTCTTACACTTTAACACCTAACCCATCGATTGCGTAGCCGAGAGGCTTAATGTAAAAGCGTGCGATTTATAATTATGCGTATATTTAGTTGTATGGTTAGGTAGGTGTTCAATCCCGTATGATTGTAAGTTTTTCCGATGCATTTAGTTGTTAATTGTAAGTATGAAAATGTGGGAAGAATAAAACTTCTGAATATTAATATATATAGAGTGCATTTAACATCTTCTTTTTTTAATGATTGGTTATTGTTTTTTTTATATAAAATTGCCGAAGTGAATAAAAGGAAACATTCGTTTCGCGTCACGTCGGACATTTATTTTGACAGGTTCCGCGCCTGCCTTCCTTTGTTGTGAAAATTTCGAAGTAGATGACTGAGTCCAGTTTCTCTACTATGCACACTGCAGCGCGCCTTATAATCTTCGCCTGTGTTTCAATGCTCTTTACAGTGACATTTGGAACTAAGGCCCTCTATACACTATACGCAATACCCTAAGATGCTTGATGGAAATGAATTAATGTATTTTTACTGGACTGAGTCCTGTTTTTTCAATATTGACTTCCAGTTTTTCAAACTCCATTTTTCTCCGTGTGACTAAACGACTCAACCCATTTCATTTTTCGATGGCTTGTTTGAAAGATCATTTAATTGTGCAACTTTTTCCCAGAGACACCTATACACGGAAAAAAAAGTTCGAGGATTATTCCGGAACTTCGTTCTTAACTCTTGGATACGGCGGGTAGTACACAGATAACTAAAGGTTGCCTCGTTTAAATATGTAATTTACTATTTCTCTACAAATTATAACTATTTCACCACTTCTCGGCAAACTGTTCTTGAAAAAGTCGGGAACTGTTCAAGAAAATCGAAAAGTTAGGCGAATGCAAGAAAAAATGGATTCTGCTTCCCCCCTCCCACTTCCCCTCTTTGACACGTGCGCACACACACACACACACACACATTTATCCTTGAAGGTCACATACAATTTTTATTTTTTATTAAGTTTCTGAAATAGAAAAAACCATATTAGAGAAAAATCGACGGCGGCTGGAACAGAACTCGCGTACCCGAGAATAGAAGTCCGGCGTCTTATCCAGCTGAGCTAAACAGGCGAGTTAAATACCTCAGCATAAAATAAATATATAAGGCACGCAAGTCTAACTGACTGTGAGACTTGTTGAGACTGGTGCGTACTGTTTCTGCGCACCAAGATTCCTTGACGAGTTCCCGAAAATTTCAGAAACAGTTGCGGCCAGTGCCATGAACTTTACATGAGAAAGTAATGAAAAAGAGACTAATGGACTATTTATAGCTTTTTCTAATACAGTTCCCGAATTTCTTTCAAACATTCATTGATTACCATTGAATGTTCGTCGCTAGTTCAGAGCTGTTACCACGTATCCAAGAGTTAGGAAATAATTCCTGAAATATCTGGGAACTTTTTTTTTCCGTGTACTTTATCTTTTATTGTTTAGTTTCTGTGTTAATTTTAAAAAATTTTGCAAAAGGTCCGGTTTACCCCACTCCCTGGGGTAAACCGGGCCGTTTGGTTTTTTGTTTATAATATTGCACTTACATAATCTACAATAATAAAAAACATAAAGAATCATGTAAACAATAGTTGTAGTAATGAAAATAATAATACGGGATTGAATTTTAATTAAATAAATATTTTTTTAATAAAAAAATAAAAATGTTTGTCATTATTAGAGAAACAATATTAAAGGGTCCAATTATCATTGGAAGACAATTATTTTCCATTGTAAGTAAATATTTTAATGAAAGAAACATTTTATTTAAAAATGATTTTTATGAAACTTTCATTCAATGGAAATATCCTATGGCCGGTTTGCCCCACCGAAAACGGTCCGGTTTGCCCCACAGGCCCATTTTGAGAATAAATGTTTGTAAAAAAAACTTTTTGCAAATTCATCAAAGTTTTTGGTAGTAAATATTCCAAAGGTGTGTACCTTTAAAACCTAAGACCTAATATTTGGAAATATTACACGATTTCTTCAGAATTTCCTTAAGAAAAAATTCGTAAAAGTGTAGAAAAAAACTGAAAAAAACTTATGCTGCCAGCGTTGCACAAACAAAAGTAAAAAATGTCAAATTGACAAAATAAGGTATACTACACATGGTTGTTTCAAATTTGTAAACAAAACTTTTGACAATTTCGCCATTTCGGAAATATTGAGACCGGTCCGGTTTGCCTCACTCTCCCCTAATAATAATAATGAAAATAATATTAGGTAAATGTTAATATTGTAAGAATAAAATTATTACTACTATTTTTCTATTATTGTAATTAATTTTTGTATTATTATTATTTTTTTATTGTAGAGGAGAGTGAGGCAAAGGCGCTATGCGGGGCAGAGACGTTTTTTAAAATATCTCCTTTATTTTCTGTCTATTCCAATTGATATTAAAAATTAAGTTGCAATGCAATCAGACCAATTGATTAAAAAAAGAAAAACCTAAAAATATCAAATATTTTAAGAAATATAACAAAAAAATTGTTTTGCAAAAATAAAATGATAATTTTGCTAAACAAACTTTTATTTTTTAAAACATAAGTTTAACTATTTAATTTTTAAAAACGTAACATGTAAATAAATTAAATATTTCTCTACACAACTGGCGTGGTGTTTTAGTTTAATTTTGTATCTAAATATTTTAAATTTAAAGTAAAAAAAAGTTTGATATGTGGGGCAAAGGCAATATTGAACATAATTTCGTTAAAAACAATTGAATATTCGAATTTTCTATGTATTAATTCACAATATCAGGTTAAAACTTAAAATCACTAAAAGTTTTAATTTTTGATTTAAATAGTTTAATTCTTTTAATAATATGTTGTTAACCTTATGTTTCGTAAATATTATACTAATAAATATCACTTGTTAATTTTTTTAAGGCTTATAAATGCTTTCTTTTAGAAATATAGTCGAAAACGTCGCTGCCCCAGCGTGTGGGGCAAAGGCATTTTTTGCATTGTTTTTAAATTTCATTAAATAATGTATTTATAATTATAATATACAAAATAACAACTATTAAAATTTCTTCTTGATTAGTTTTAGAATAATGAAAAACAAAGACCGCATAAATTAACTGCTTAATTTAAAAAATATACATAAATAAATGTAAAGCTAGCGCCATTGCCCCACTCTCCCCTATTTATGAAGGTGATTTTTTTTCTATCGTGACAATTACTGATAAAATACAATTTTATTCATTAATTTAATTGCCAGGAATCCCAAATGAATTACATTTAACATTGTACTTAAAAAAAACTATTCATTATAAATGTTGATTAATTGCCGCAAATTATATAGATAATTTATAATAAAAATTTTATCACCAAAATATTTTAAAATTTTTATTTTGAACTTGATCAGTAGAGATACCCGGCAAGAAGGCTGGAATTGGATGGATTTAAAGTTATCTCACGTTCGTACATGGAGGTGAAAAATTTTAATTCTTTTTAATACCTGATTTTTCTAGTAGGATAAATCGCCAACAAAGTGAATTCCACTTAATTCTAAAATTTAAAAGCTATTATCAGTCGTAAATTTGTTTTCTCTTAAAAAGAATAGAATAGAATTAAAAATTTAAGTAATTTTTTTTTTAATTTAATTAAGTTAATTTCTTTTAATTTTAAAATAAATAAGACATAAAAAATAAAATAAATAAAAAATTAATTATAGAAATAGGTTAATAACAAATATAATAATAACAAACACTTTCCAGGCAAACAAAAAATTAACCAGTGAAAATGGTTACTGGAAAAAACGATGAAAAGAGAAAAGAGATAATAAATGGTTTTGTTCAAGGTGATTTCAGTCAGATTTGTAACAAGTTGTAATGTGCTTGTTTTTTTAACCGGCTTTATGTGCATATATAATATGGTGCAAATAAAAACTTTGTTATATTTTAATAAATAAAAAGATTAAAATTCCCTGCCGGAAGAATGGACTGAAATTGTACTGGGGAATTAGTACTGAGAGCTCAGTGCTATTTCAGTGAAAATTTGCTGCGTTGCAGCACTGAAATTGTACTGGGAAAAATTACTTGCAAAAGGGTCGCTACACCCAGAGAAATGGTATACCCAGAGAGAAATTTCTCACCGGTCCAATATCGGTCCAATATTGGGAGCCAAGAGACCGATCATCGGTCCAATAAAGGCTCCCAATATTGGACCAATATGGGCTGATGCTTGGGATGTAACGGCATCGCCAATCATCGGTTGTCAATATTGGTCCAATATTGGCCGAATATTGGCAACCAAGAGAAAAAAATTTTTTTAAATAAATTTTTTTTAATTAAATAATAATAATAAAAAATTAATGTTTATAATTTTTGTTTAATATATTTATTTGTTTAATTATTTATTTTTAATAATTCATGTAAATAATAAATAATTTATTATTTATAAATTATAATTATTTAAAAATGCAGCAGCTATTAGAAAATAGCATTCTGCAAAAAAATTCTATCATTGAAAAATCAATGATAGGCGAGAGAAATCCGCGTCTTTAAATAGATTCGCAGATGATAGACAAGAGATATCCGCGTCATTAAACGGATTCGCAGATATACTCTGGTCTCGCGACGAATCTCTCGATACTTATATACACTGGAGTCGCCGTGTCAGTTGCGAGAACGGTTACAGCGTCCCTCTTGCGGCAGAGATAAGAATTTTCACGTAAACTGCTAAATCGCTTTACCGACCGCCTTATTATACCCGCAGTTTACGTGACAATTCTTATCTCTGCCGCAAGAGGGACGCTGTAACCGTTCTCGCAACTGACACAGCGACTCCAGTGTATATAAGTATCGAGAGATTCGTCGCGAGACCAGAGTATATCTGCGAATCCGTTTAATGACGCGGATATCTCTTGTCTATCATCTGCGAATCTATTTAAAGACGCGGATTTCTCTCGCCTATCATTGATTTTTCAATGATAGAATTTTTTTGCAGAATGCTATTTTCTAATAGCTGCTGCATTTTTAAATTATTATAATTTATAAATAATAAATTATTTATTATTTACATGAATTATTAAAAATAAATAATTAAACAAATAAATATATTAAACAAAAATTATAAACATTAATTTATTATTATTATTATTTAATTAAAAAAAATTTATTTAAAAAAATGTTTTTCTCTTGGTTGCCAATATTCGGCCAATATTGGACCAATATTGACAACCGATGATTAGCGATGCCGTTACATCCCAAGCATCAGCCCATATTGGTCCAATATTGGGAGTCAATCGGCGCCCAGCACGGCAACCAATATTGGACCGATATTGGACCGATTAAAGTCTATTGGCAATTTCTCACTGGGTATTTGTCTCAGAACCAACTAGACTTTTTATTTGTTTCAAATAAATTTTATTTGGTTTAAATAAAATTTTATTTGGCTCAAATATATGTTTTATTTATGTCGAATAAAATTTTTATTTAAAACAAATAAAAAGTCTAGTTGGTTCTGAGACAAATATACGTTTATTTAACTCAAATAAAATATATTTAGTTTAAATAATATTTTTCTCTGGGTGTATCGGTGATGTTTATGGCCTGACCGTCATTAAGTTGAAGGACGAATATTTCTTTGTTAATGTTAAAAATAATTTTTATTTATATTTCAACATTATATTTGTTTTTCATGAACTCAAATTCTTTACAAGTAATTATTATGTATGCTAAATATTCATGTTAATCTAAATTCAAAAATAATATCCGTTTTTACGTAACAATTAGAGTTTGCGAGATAGTTTATAACTTTTTTAATTAAACATTTTTTATAATGAATTTTAGATATTTGTAATCATAAAACATCACAGATTCAAATTTTTTTGTTTTGAAAATTGAATTATTTAAATTGTAAACTTTTTAAGCCATAAAATTTTAATCCCATACAACAATAGGCTTTCGGGTCTATTGTTAAAGCAGGGGTTGTAATATAAGTTTAAAATTTAACGGGAATTTCGTTGAAAATTTTGTTAACATTTTTTTATTTTCACCTCCAGACTGTTAACAATGGTTTGTTGACATAACCTACATTTGAAACTATTGTTAAAGGACTTTAAAAATGTCTACCGAAACATTCAAAAAAACGGACTGAAATTATACTGGAGGCCAGTACAATTTCAGTACTTTTTCAGTCCATTCTTCCGGCAGGGTTATGTTGTTGTCAATCAAAGTGATTAATAATCAGTTCAAGTCCTTCGAGTTTTTGAGATGCATGTCATTCGAACCTTTGTAGGTTAGAATGACACGTATCTCTCACGTAATTTGAATTTTCTGAATTGCACTAATTCTCTTTCAAATTTTAGACATTTAAATCTTTACACAATTTTCACTAAAATTTTCAGTTAAATATGCTGAATATTGCAAGTAAATATTTAATAAATTTTAAGGAAAACTTCGGTGCTGTGGGGGACGGGAACAGGAATTTGTATCAAGATGATAGTATCATACACGCGAAGGTTGCTTTTGCTTTGAATAAAAAATAATAATATATGTCGGTTGAGGCTGATTATCACTCATTAGTATTTTCTTCTTACATAAAATCATGATACCTTATATGTTTATCTTTAAACAACTAGCTCCTTCCTTTAATGTATTCAACTAGTTAATTAAAATATTAAACATATACATATATGCGGGTGATTCTTCTGAAAGTGGGCAATTTCATGTCTTTGAATTATATCTTGTAAACATCTTAACATTTAAATATTAACATTAGACAAAAATATTATTTAAACATCACTTATTATACCCTTTATAAAAAACGATAATTTTTTAACACAAATTTAGTGGAAAACAACATTTAACAGCTGGAAAACAGCAATTCAATATGTCCTTACCTCTGAGTACCAAACTTTAAAGTACTATTACTTATAAAAAAAGAACTATCTTTAATTATTCAATAAATATTATGAAAGATTAACTCAAAAGGTTCAATTTTTATCGATGAAATTTTTTAATACATCAATATAGTTATTGATAATTATTAAAATATAAGTGTCTTTAAAAATCTCCATGCTGGCACGACAAAGGATAAACGTGTATAAATAAACTATAAGACGTGCACTTTTTATATCAAAATTAATTGGAAATTAAAGAAAAAACATGTCACTTTTCAAATCTCCAAGAGAAATTGGAAAATAAATTATATTTTTCATATTTTTAAGAAAAAACACTAGAAAAACACTGCGTATTTTTATTCATTCCTTTGTCGTACGCTGTCATAACTTTAATATTTCAATATAAATATCAATAAAAAACAGATGAAAACTTACAGATTGGTAGAACAAAAGTGTATACCTAGCCATTTTTTTATTTGCTTTTGTGTAAAATATGTATTAATGGATTTTGTACAAATTTCAATTGTCGTGGAGTCCACTGTCGTGTCAAAACATTTGCACGTGGTAGGTGCGAAACAAGCAAAAAGTGTGCCCGTGTCTAAAAGTTTTTTTTAAAATAGATAATAAAGTTGAAATTTTTCTAATCTTTTTATATATTTTTAAATATAATTTTAAAAATGATAAAAATAAATCATTTAATTCAATTAATAATACCTGTTTAGAAGAAATATGAATTTCAGTGCCGCTCGATGATACGCCTCTGATGAGGTTAGTTTTCCTGTTTACTTTTCATATCTCATTTCAATTACGCGAAAAGTGCTAATTACACGAAAACTAATGTTTATTAATAAATGTAATTTAAAATAAATATAGTTGATATAGATAGTCTAACATAAAAGAATAATTAAACAAACAGAAAAAAGCAAATGTCGAAAAAGAGCGACGTGAAAAAATTCAAAATGATCCTGGTGAAATTTAAATAATTTTAATATTTTTAAAGTTTAAATAGTTTTGTAGCGTAACTGCTTTAAATATAGTTTATTTAAATACCAATGAATAGTAATTAATAAAAGAAAGTTCAATTTTTAAACATTAAAAAAAAAATTTTATTAACTTAAAAGTGACCGGTTTTTGGAGAATCACCCATATATATGTCCATTAAAGTATTATTACATATGAATACTAAAATACCGAAGTGAACATAGAAACTAATCTGAACTATTTTCAAATAAAGGACTAAAAATTTCTTACACTATACATAATACTTATTGTATAACATCTTTGTTGATAAAAATGTTGCATAAAATACTCATTGTTGCAGCATTTCTTTTTTTTTGCATTTTTTTTTGAAATATATATTTCATTCTTTCTTTTTTCTTTTTTTGAAAAACTTCCACTTATTGCAAAAACTGTTCTTTGATCTTAATATATAAAACTCTCATATCTCTTATTACTCCATTTCCCTTGTTATAGCATATCCTTGTCCATATCCTTTAAATCTTGGTGAAATCTCTCGCCTTGTTCATCGCTGAAATCACCAAGATTTTCAGAAAATTCATCTAAATGTGAATCCAAAAAGTGAATTTTATAACTCATCAAACATCCCAGCTTTTTAAAATCCTCTACCATTTTTCCTACAATTTCTTTATATCTGTGGCTTTCTTTATTTCCTCTAAATTCCAAGCAAACTTCTTTAAAACTTGTCCAGGCTGCTTTTTCTTTCAGCTTCATCGTTTGTACCAATTTTTCGTCATATAACAACTTACGTATCTGAGGCCCATCGAACACGCCTTCTTTGATTTTAGCGTCAGACAGTTTCGGAAACTTCTCCGCCAAATACTCAAAACATTTACCATTTTTGTCTAAGGCTTTTACAAATCGCCGATACTGAGGTATCCCTCCTCTCCATCGTAAACTTTTTTTCTACTTTTTCCATGAAGGCATAATTTTAACCTAGAAACTTAGCCGAGAATTCGTTGCCCGCCTTCACCACGGGGAGGTGTCCTAGTCGCAAAAATAGAAAAAAGAAAATAAATAAACACGAAAACTAATTTTACATAGGTCAAAAAATTTTTGAGATTGCAGTATCACAGAAACGCGATTAAATTTAAGTAAAACATTTACAGTAAACCATTTCTGGATTATGAAAAATTCAGATTTAAAATTAGCGATTAGAGGAAACACCTAAGTTCCAAGATCCAAGAAATTCTGAAAACAATTTCATCGTAAGTCGTATTGGATACACCATTTTGAATTTTTAAGATCCAGCATCAGATTCGTATTCGGCGACTTCGATAATCCCCACGGAGTAGCAAGTTTCAATCGGTTTCATTCATTTAAATATATTTTGTCCGACATTTTGAATTTTGAAAATCTGATGTCAGATTCGTAATCAGCGACCCCAAAAACCTCCGAGTAACAAGTTTTAAGGAAATCTGAACAATTTTTTTTAATCCACCATTTTAGATCCGAAATGTTGAATCCGCCATTTTTATTATTTTTTATATATTCAATTCTTATGTTATTAAAGTCACTGAATTTAAAAAAACATTCAGAAGAAGCAAAAATTCAGCTTTATTTATAGAAATTAAGTAAATTCCCATAAAAATCAGTTTCTTAAACTTCACTCTCCCCACCAATCCTTTAAAAAGAGAACACGAACTAACTTTTAGGTCGGACAATGTTTTTCTCTTTTGATACACCTTAAGGAAGAAAACCTATTACATGTCAGTCCTGGCAATCGAAATTTTTTTTGTGTGCCGGTGTTATTATCATTATTATTAGGAGAGAGTTGTCAGAGTTGGGCAGGGTTTAGGGTTGAGCCACTGCGTTTAGTTTGTTTTATCGCACTAGCGCCATCTATCTTTTTACAAAAATTCTTGCTACTAATGTCAGCCATCTTTTCATATGAGTCGCAGTTAAGTATACGAACCTGTACTTGACTATCGTACCACTTTGTGAAATGTGTTACCATGGTGAGAAATGTGTTACGAATAATGCTAGAGACATGTTGATTCGCTTTTTGCATAGACGTCTGTACCCAATTTTGCAAAGGTGGTGCTAACTTTACACAGCTTGTGCCCACTTGTGCCACAGTTGCTCAAATCCATGAAAAATCAGCATGGATTTCTTGCAACTTAAGCATGGTGGTGTGTATGCGCTTTTAGTACGGCCTGCTCATGCGCTAAGAGCAACAGATTTCTCTCCGTATAGGCTCAGCAAAAACTGTTTTGTGTTGTCAAAAAAAGAGAACTAAATGTAGAAGAAATGTGCCAAAGACAAAATAAGTTTACAGAAATTGTTCATTAAGATGATATGTGAAAATGTGTAAAGTAATTTGGTGTTTGTGTCACGTGTTTGTGTTCTGTGCCCCTATGACGCAAAACGACGCGTGAGTCAGAGTTGGGCCATGAGGGAAATTTTGGAATTACAAAGCGTACTTGCAACAGAAATTTATTTTTTCACTTAAGTGGCAGAAGCGGCAAAAAGTGCGAAAATGGCGTTCCTACTTGAACTCGATTTCAAAAGTCTGTAGTCAAGTTAAACTTGCCAAAATCAAATATTCTTAATATTTGAGATAAATGAAGACGAATAGGACAAGAAAAAATTATTTTTTCGAGGTGTTAAATAGTTTTATAAGGGTTTTAATGTAGCCAATTTTTAATACTTTTTACGAATGGCGTTCGAACATTCACCCAAAATGGTTCACAATATTGGATCTGCCTATTTTTGAATTTTTGAAAATCAATTTAAGATTCATAATCTCAAATAATAAAAACATTTGGTTTGGTAAACTTAATTTGTTTACAGAGTATAGAAATAAAGTTTAAATAGGAACACCATTTTCGCATTTTTTGCCGCTTCTGTCACCTACTCAAGCGACGTCAATTGGAACGCCATGCCGCTGAAGTGGTTAAAGAGGTGTTAAAAACTTCTTTTCCACTGGAAAGAGAGATAAAATTTTTTAGATAACCTTTTTTCATTTTTTCAATTTTTTAATTTTGGATTTCGTTCATGAGGAATAAATTATCTAAAGTTGTATGAAAATGCATAATATGGGGTTTTATTTTTATTCCATGGTTCCTTTCCTCATTCCCAAGTGTCATTCTATCAATTGAAGGTCATTTTTAATCATTTACCTAAATATTTCATTGATTTTCTACAGTGGCCCAACTCTGGCGACCATGATCAACTCTGACAACATTTTTTTTTAAATTGCTTATAACTCTGAATCTTTTGGTCAAATTTTTTTACAATGTTCAGCAAAAACATTGCATTTGAGTTGATCTTTCCAACAATATGCGCCAAATTCGTTCTGCAGGGGAAGTTATGAAGAAAAGTCAAAACTATGCCCAACTCTAAACACTCTCCCCTATTTCTATATATATATATAAAATCAGACTTTTGTCTGTACATTGCTCAGAACATTAAATTTCGAACATAATTATTCGTTTTGAGCATCAAGGATTCCAAATATACCAATAAAAAATTTCGTGTATGTATGTATGAATGTGTATATGTCACAGAATTTTTGTTCGCGCATCGCTTAAAAACGGCTGAACCGTTTGAAACCGGCAGAATGTTAGACCTTGGGCCAAGGAAGGTTTAAAAGTTTACAAATTTAAGAAATATTCATTAGAACAGAAGATAGGGTAAATGTGGGTATTATCGAGGAATTTTGTATACGTCATACATCCAAGTGGTTTAAAAATTATAAATAAATGTATATGGCTTTGTTTTTTTTTAAATGAATATTTAAGCTTTCTTTTCTTGAAAAAAAATTGCCAATGTTATAGAAAATAGTTTTAATCGTTAAATAAATGATTAAATAGAAGACTCCTTTGCTTGTAATTTCGCGGGACTTGTAATGGCTTGAGGGTATTTTCGCGTGTCAAATATCGCGGATGAGTGTATTATCGCGTGGTAAATATCGCGGATAATTTATTTATTGCTTTTTGGATTTTTTTAATAGTTACTTAATTAAAATGTAGTAAATGTAAAAAATTAAAAGGAATAATAATATAGTTTTTAAAAATATAAATATAAATATCGCAAGAACTTGAATTAAAGAAAATTTTAAGCATTATAATAAATGGACGAATTCAATAGTAAACTAGTATCACAAGAAGAAAGATACTTGGTTTTATTATAATAACTTAATTAGTCTCAGAATATAAAATAATACTCTGATAAAATATTCTAAAGCAATTATTATCAAATATTTCTAACGTATAGTCAATTCTCATTTGACACTTTTGCTCCTTTTTTATAGCTATTAAAATTTTTTTCCTTAAATATACAGATCTCACTTACTTTAATTTTTTTATCTTTTCCATTACTCTTTATTTTCTTGCTTGTATTTTGTAACTGTTATAAGATATACTAAAATTCTGAACGTTCAAATAAACGAAATTTTTATTGTATCTAAATGTGTTTAACAGTTACTGTGCAAAGTGGAAAAACAATGTTAATTTAACATTTATTTAGTTGAAAATTAATTTTTTTTTATATACATACAAAGTACTTTTATTAAAATATAAATTAAAACAAGCAAAAATAATATCGGCTATAATTTCAACGTTTTAAACTTTAGAGACACACTGCTAACCTTACTTTCAAGGGTTATGATAGGAGCCGCGAAAATACCCACATGTTAAAAAAAAGATGTCTCCATTATCGTGACTGTAAATATTTAATAAAAATCAATTTTTTTTAACTAAACAAATTTTTTTATGAAGAATAACAATAAATTTACCAAAATATAAAAAAAGAATCATCTCTTAGAGTTTTATAGAACATAAAAACAATAATTTTTGACACCACTGTAGAGTTGAATCTCAAACCAAGGTGAGCCATTTTGAACTTTTTTCAGACAACAAATTTTAAAACATTTTTAATAAATTGATTAATAGAAAAATAATCAAAAATATGATGCATATTATAATGTCTTAGTTGTCAGGTTCAAGGAGTGATTTTTTAGTGTCAAAAATTTTTTATATTATTTGAAATATTCATTAAAATATAAAATACCGCGATAATACCCACACCCGCGATAATACCCACTTTTACCCTATTTTTTTTATTTTTTTTTATTTTTTTATCCAATTCTTTAATTGAAAGAACTTTAGAAACTTTAAAAATGGAGATGTTTTATGATAAATATTTTATGAAAAAAATTATGTCGCAGGATGTCAAGAATTGTAAGTTACCTGTGATGAGATACTATCATTATGCTACTGGGTAAAAGCTAAGATGGTAAAAAGTTACGTTATTTTACTTTTAGATTAAGGGGGGAAACCACATTGGGTGGCTCATTTTTATGGATTTTTAAAAAAATTTGGGGGGGAAAATATAAATTAAAATTCAATTACATTTAGGCATCTTTTTATTAGTGTTTTGAACAATGTTTATAAATTCTTTTGATTTATTTTAACCAGAAATAAGGCAGATATGCTGTCATAACCACTGATGGTCCTGATATTTTTTCTCAACTTGCGTGACGTGTAGCAATTTTTATTTTTAACTAAAATTAAAAAAAATTTCTCTTACATTCTTAACTTATTTTCTAAGAATATGAACCTCAATTTAGGTAAAAATAATAAAATTTTTAAATTTTGAAGGTGTTTGAATTTTTTTTTAATTTTCACAATTTTTTTTACACTAATTACACAAAAAAACACCCTTAAAATCGTTATATCACCTTAAATGGTGGTTCATATTCTTCGTAATTTTATAAAGAATAGAACTTCCAAATCTCATTATGAACGGTAAATATTTGTTTAAGTTAGACTGCACGCAATCATAAAAAATGTGATTTTGAGAAAAACGCATTTAAAGTTTCAATTTATTTTTTTTTGTTCAGCAGAAATTTTTTTGAAGTCACAAAGAGTCAAATAATAATAGAAAAATTAATAAAAAATTTCTAAATATATTTACTTTAAGAAAATTAAAAAAATAAAAAATAAATTTTTTGAAAGTTGCAATTAGGTTTCCCCCCTTAAACTTCTAAAGATGTTTTGAGCAATGTAAAGACAAAAGTTAAGCAGGGTCTCTAGGTTTGTTTAAACAAATTCCCAGCGTTGTCCAAATTTTACCCGGTTTATTTCCCGATTGGTAAACACCCAATCAAATATATTAGAAGAAACTAAAAACTGTCGAAGATGGGTCCGACAGCAAGTTATTATTATTCCTATTTTTCGAGTCGCAGGATGGAACGCTCAAGAGACGAGTCACGGCAGGAGTTTCTTAGGGCTCAATCCTGGGGCCGGATTTTTGGAACGCATCCTATGACGATATTCTGTGCTTGGAGATGACAGAGGGCACTTTCCTGGTGGGCTACGCAGACGACATCACGGCAACTATTGAAGCCAAAAACCTAGAAGTAGCGCAGACAAAAATCAACCAGGTAATGAGACGAGTTACTCAGTGGATGGAAGATCACGGACTGGAACTTGCACTGCAAAAGGCGGAAATCCTAATTATGACAACAAAATGAATAAACATCGAAGTCCCACTACAAGTAGGAGAAGAGGAAATTAAGGCGAGAAGAGCGGTAAAGGAGCTGGGCATCACAATGGACTCGAAGCTCACTTTCTGGCCACACATCCGGAGCGCTGCAGACAAAGCAGCTACTCAAACAATGACTCTGTCAAGACTAATGTCAAATATCGCAGGCCCCAAGCAAAGTATAAGAAGATTACTGATCTCGACAACAACATCAACTATGTTGTATGGAGCTGAATTATGGGCAGATGCTTTAAACGTTAAAAAATTCAGAAGATGAATGGCAAGAGTTCAACGCCTTGGAGCACTCCAGGTGATCAGCTCTTACCGCACAGTCTCGGAAGCAGCTACATTGGTTATCGCAGGAATCATCCGTATCGACCTAATAGCGAGAGAACGCAAGGAAATATACCAACGCGGAGAAAATGTAGAGAAACGAGAGGCTAAGAAAGCAGCCAGGAACAAGACTATGTTATCCTGGCAACGACGCTGGGCAGAAGAAACCTAAGGCAGATGGACGGCTAAGCTAATACGCAGAATTGCACCTTGGATCGAGAGAAAATTTGGAGAAACAAATTGCTTCATTAAACAGTTTCTCACAGGCCACGGATTTTTTCAATCCTACCTGTATAAGATGAGGAAGATGGATAGCCCAACTTGAAGATACTGCAACTGCAGTAAGGACGATGCGGAACACACTTTTTTCCGGTGCGACAGATGGACATCTGAAAGAAGACAACTTCAAACAGAAATTGTCGAAATCACCCCGGACAATATAGATGAAAAAATGTTAAAAAATGAAGGCACGTGGAACAGAATAGCGCAATACGTAGAAAATCTTCTTAGACAAAAAAGATCGAATTAGATGCTCGAGACACAAACCTCGAAAATCAAGGAACGTAGCAGAAAAGCCAAGCAGGATGGAGCAAGCCGAAGTACGGCTTAAGCATCGCCAACCATCTTATTCTCGTTACGATGTAACGTTAAAACGGTTTCCGGAGAATTAAGATAGGCGAGGTCGAGGAATGTTCTTCTTTAATGTATACTATTGTGCAAATACTTTTTGTTTTATTTTTATATCTCTTTTTTTTCATAATGTATCGTGTACATTAATTTGTGCCATTTTTGTCGTTACCTTCAATAAAAAAAAATTATTATTATTGAAAGCTTGACTTCTTAGCTACAATTTTTCCATGTCTTATTTTGCTGTAACTCGATTCTGTTCCGAACTACAGCGATTTTACGGGAAAAAAAATTTTTTATGTCGAAAAAACGAGGGGCGTAACTATTCTTGCAGCTATTAATGATATAATACTAAAAAAATATAAAAATTAATTTGTTAATTGGAGGATTTTTTCTGGTTTATTTCTTCCAATTTCTTACCATTCTAACCTAGAAACAAGCACACACAAAAAATACACTGTTTTGTAGTTTTCGCTGTCAGCAGTGAAAGAATAGTTACGCCCCATCCGCACATTTTTTGAAAACACACTTGTAAAATTTTTGAAAAATAGAATATAAAAAATCCATTATGATATTAGTGTTCAGCACTAAATTTGACTTTAGAAATAATTTTTCTGACCGTTTATCACTATTTACAATGGCAGACTAAATGAGTGAAAACAAGTAAGCGAGTATATCAAAATCACATTTGAGTACCTAACTTCTATTATAGATGGCGCCAGAAGCTCAAATGTAGCGTACAATGTTCATTTCACATGACAAGTATACAGTGTAAAAAGAACTTTAATCGGATGAATAGTTTTCTCTCCAGAACAAAGAATAGTTACGCCCCGCGAATTGTAATGCCCTATCCTACCCTATTATTATTATTATTAAGGGAGATTAAGGAATTATAGACCACACTTTTTTTAACTCAATATCTTACACAAAATTTTTTTTTTTAATTTGAAAATTTTTCGTGTCAGTAGGAGAACAGTAAAACATTTTACTTAAAATATAAATGAACTAATTTTCATTTTAGCCTTAAATTCAAGCAGTAACAAAAAATAAGATACTATGATTTACAGAAAGTAAGTATCATATATCTTAAAGCACTTTATATCAAAAAGCGTACTGAAAAACTGTGCCAGTGGTGCTACATTTAGTAAGTATATTAAATATCGTATGTGTTTACTCAAGGAAATAAAAATCACGAAAGTTGAACTGAAAGTCGCTCTGTGTTAAAGCGCAAGCGTGAGTGGATATAAAACGTCAGTGTATGTGTGTGACGTAGTTCGATGACTAGCACATGTTTTTTCCAAAAATTCGTAATATTTTATTTGTGAAAGATTTACAATTAGAAAAATTGATTTCTTACAAGAATAAGGTAAGTTAAATTTTTAAAAATATTTTATGGCAAAAATCTATTTTATTTTTAATTATCTTTTTATGACATAATTATTGTATAATAAAGATTTTTTAAAAGAGGAAGCATCTAACCTAAAACTTGTAGTTTATACTCGTGTAAAAATCATTTTCAATTTATTAAAGATTGCTGACATTTATATCTAAGGATAGTTTAAAAAGTTATTTAATGATGTCATAAAAATTAAATTTTCAAAATATTTTACTAACATTAATATTTTAGTATGTTATTTCAATTTATAATTTTGAAAGGTAAACAATGAACAAATTTTATAGGTTATACTCCCTGATGATATTATTCCCTTTTGATAAAGGTTATAAAAATAAAATATTTTCATAATTTACATTTATTTTATTGTAAAAACATTTTGTAAAATAATAATTTTAAATTATTAAAATTATTTATATTATTTAAATTATTAAAATACTGAAATAAACATGCAAACATATTTTTTTAACGTCACCGTTAATAAAACGAGTAATATATATATTTTTATATTTCAGTTGACTTATATTGACATATATGTTACGATCCTAATTATTATAATTTCCCTAATGTTTCCCGATTTTATTTTAAAATTAATTAAAATAGGGACGGGGTAGTAAATAACAAGAAATTACTTTAGTTGAACAAATATATGTGTATTTTATGAAATAAGATAAAATTGATGAAAATAAAAGATGGACATAGGCTTCCTAATATGAGTCTTAGAGTGGTTGATTGTTTACCTTGGGACAAAGGGTGATGCTAGTCGCTCAGGTATAATGGCACTAGTCCGTTAATGGTTGACTAAGTGGATGCAGTATTGTGTCTCGAGAAACAGGAACACTCTTTTCAAATGGCAAATTTGACTTCCAGATTGACTTTCCAAAATGCACTTTTGAAATATACGTAGAGTAAAGGACAACTACCGAAACTGGGTTTAGAGTACTGTGTCGTGAAGAACCACTTGTTATAGATAAAATTTTAAGACTGACTTGTGCAGAGCACCACTTCTAAATTTGAGACTTATAATGTTGACGACTACATTTTCTTGAATGCTTTTCTAGACTGAATTCTTAGACTGACTTCTTAGACTGACTTCTTAGACTGACTTCTTAGACTGACTTCTTAGACTGACTTCTTAGACTGATTTCTTAGACTGAAGTGCTGTTGATGGTCTGGCTCTTCTTATACCCAAATTTGCCTGTGTATTTTAGAAATTGTACGTGTTTCCATGTATTTTACGAATCGTCCACGTTTTCATGTATTTTATAAATCGTCCACGTTTTCATGTATTTTACGAATTGTACAAGTTTCCATGCATTTTAGAAATCCTTTGTTGCAGGAACACTTGTGGTGACTCACCATTAGATCGCACGTGTACATTCCCTTATTACTCATGTTATTTTATAATTTTGTTATAAATTGTTACAATTTGTTAATTATAATTGTTTAATTTTTTTGTTAATTATAATTGTTTAAATTTGTTATTACAATTCTATTATTTAATATTTATTATTACAATTCATTATTGTTTATGTTTATTATTACAATTTATTATTGTTTATGTTTATTATTACAAGTTATTATTATTTATGTTTATTATTACAATTTATTATTGATTATTATTATTTATTATTAATATTTATAGTTATTATTTATAATAATATGTAAATAACAATTTTTGTTATTAACTTTTATTATGATTATTACTATTATTATTAATTATTATTATTATTATTATTAATTATTAAGATTATTATTAATTATTATTCTACATATTATTATTGAAAATAGGTTTTGGTGACGTAACACCTCCCCCTTCGAAAATTTGGAAATTGGAAAATGAAATTGAACAATTTCGAAATTCTAACTTGTATTAAAATCGAAGTGTTATGTTAATTGTTACAATGTATTAGATTGATTCTTTATAAAATTACAATTAGTAAATTAATTAGTAAATTAATAGTAACTTATTATACATAATGTGAAATTAGTTAGACATTGAGATCTTCTTTTATTATTGAAATCATATTTTTGATTTAATCGTATTAACATTATTTTCGCTAATTTTTTTTAGTTTCTTTTTGTTTTGTAATTTCTCAATGTTAATTTCAATGTAATTTTTGTCTTGTTCAATAGAACAAGTGGCAATTGTTTAAAGATTTTTAGTTCATGCTTTTTCTGTCATCTACTGGATTTATTTATTTTTTTTATACTTGTACTTATACAATATTTGACTCTTTATACATAATATTTAAAATTTACAAATGCAACTAAAAGAAATTTTTTTTTGACTCGACTAAGTTACTTATACAAAAATATTTTTAATTGTTTGTATTGATAGCAAGATATTGAGTTCTATATTATATATATATATAAATATATATACTAGAGTTTTTATTGAATTAATAAAATGAAGGAATTGAATGTAATTTGTATATATTATATTGATGTTTTGAGATAATAGGTATTGTAAATGAGAAACATAATTTGATTTTAAAAATAAATTATGCAATTATTGAATTTTTATGTAAATCTGATAATAAAAATTTGTTTTGAATGCAATTTTTAAAATTTTCTTGTGGTATAGATTTTAGTAATGTAGGATGCCATTGGTTATTGTTAGATTGTGTTATGATATTTATTAGAGTTTGTGTATAGTAAATATATTGATATATAGGTTTTCTTAATTCTTTTATCCATAATTTTACGAATGATTCATAATTTTTTTTAAATTGACTTGGAAAATCATAAAAAAAATTTGTATAATTTTTTATTGTTCCATTAATGCTAGTTATGCTCATAATTTCATTAGAGAATTCTATCAGAAAAAATATCTATATTTTTTTGTATCCAAAATGACATTGGATTCAAATATTTTTTTTTTTAAATAATTGCTTGAAAATTTTGTTTATTTTCATCGGTATTACTGATGTAAGAAGGTTTTTAATTTCTATTAAAGTTTTTTGCAATTTAAATTCTTTACTTTTAATTTGTTCTGTAATGTGATCATTTGAGCATTTATTTGTGCACTGTGTTTTTATTTCTTTAAACAAATTTATTAATAACCTTCCAAATTCTAATATATCATTTATATTTACATGGCTAATTAGATGTTTTTTGTTAGTTGGAATGATGATGTCTTTAGCTGATTCAAAAAGAATATTGGGATTATTAGGTAGAAGTATTTGTGTATATGATTGTGATAGTTTAAGGAGTATGGTGTAAAATATAATATAAAAATAATAAACCTTATCCTTATCATGCTGGTTTCTTGGTTATCTATGAGAAGAGAGAAGAAAGAGACAGAAAAATAATTTATTAATACTTCTTTCTTGTAGATTGGTATGCAAATGTAAGTGGTATGGTGTTCGATCGCTATAACAGAAAAATTTATATTAGTTTTGATTCTTTAAATTATCTTTTTTTTGAATATGGTTTAAAATGAAATAAAGCTAAATTAATTATTTCATGCTTTTTTATAGTTTTGTTGTCTAGAATATTTTTTTTGTTACACTGATTCGTCTGCCAAAAAGAAATGACTATTTCTTTTTAATTAAAAAAAATTTAATTCTTGTTGTTTTTAGATTTTTTAGTCGATTGATATATACTACTTGGTTTCTTGTTTATTTATATATTTTATTTTATTTTATCTTATTTTATTTTATTTATTTTTTTTTTTTAGTAAATTTACTTTTGGAAATTTATTCTCTACTGGGGGGTGGTTCTGGAGGCGGTCGATCTATATTGTTTAATGATTGGGCCTTTTTGATTAATTGCATATATTCTTCATTAGAGGGATATTTTGTATATCCATTGCATGTAACAAATTTAAAAAATGAATTTTTATTATCTAGAGGATCTTCGTTGACTGAAACAAAATAGGTTAAATTGTCTTTGCGTATTGGTAATTGGTCTCTACAGTTCATAATATATTTTTCTTGATTCATATTTAAATTATCACTATCTTCTTTTGGGTTATCTTCTTCTTCAGATGATTCTTCATAATTGGAGGTTTCGTAGCCTTGACCAATTTCTTCGTGTTTTTTCAATTTTGATTTTTGTTTAATATACTTAGGATCTGAATCAATTTCGTCAATATAAACTTTATTATAAAATTTCTTGTATGTTTTTTCTTCTTGAATTTCTTGATTCTTCTTTTCTTGCATTTTTTGAGTCTGCCTTTCCTGTAGTTCTTGAGTCTTCTTTTCTAATGTTTCATTTTTGTTTTGTTTCTTGTTCCCTTGTATTTTTTCTTGATTCCTTTTAATAATATTGCAAGTTTTACTACTTGCACTATAATCTCTTCGTATATAATGTATATATTTTTTTTCCACAAGTTTTTCTTGCACACATTTAATTATATTTTCTTGAGTTTCTTGAATTATATTAACTTTTTCTTCTTTTACTCCTTGTACATTTTCTTCAATAATGTTCTCAAAAGAATTTCTGGATAAAGCGTTGACTTTGGTTTCACTTGCTTTGTTAAAATTAGTTTCTGGTTCATCTTTTTTAATTACTTCTTGCCATAAATTTTGTCCTGAAGCCTCTGTTTTTAAAATAATTGGTTGGGAGAAGTCTAGTATTTTTAAAGGTTGCTCCTCACGAAGTTTGTTTATGAATGTATTAAAAGCCGTTTGCTGTTCATCAGTCCAAGAAAAGGGTACATCCTTTTTTATAGGTTCATTTAAATGGTTTGCGATGTTTGAAAATGTGCGGTTATTGTTATTATCCCATATCTTATCTTTACAATCAGTGGAAATATGTCCTAATTTTTTGCAATAATTACAAGTTATTTGAGTTCTATCTGCGAAGCTTGTTGTAGTGTTAGTTCGTGGTTCTTGAGAAAAATGTTGTTGTTGGTTTAGGAAAAAATTTTGATGTTGATTTTGCCTTTGATCTTGAAACGGAGTGTAGAATTGATTTTGTGGTACCTTCCTAAATTTATTTTGTCTTCGATTTTGTTGTGGATTTCTATAATAATTTTGACGTTGAAATTGATTAAACATTGGATTTTGGTAGTTAAATCGATTTTGATTTGAAAAATTTTGTCTTGGGTCTGGATAGAAAAAGTTTTCTTGTCTTGATCTTGATATTTTATTAAGTTGAAAACAGTTTGTTGCAAAATGACCCTTTTTTCCACAGACTAAACAATTTATTACATTATCTTGAACAATATTAATTTTTGTTGTTTTAGCAAAATCTTTATTAGTATTATGCTCACTTTTACGTAGTTCACGGTATGATGATAATCTTCTTTCAATTTCTATTGCTTTATTAACTATCACTTGAAAAGTATCAGCTGTTCCAATTCGTATTTTAATTTCTGGTGTAAGTCCTCGCGAAAAACAATCGATAGTTGCTTTATCTAAACTTGTTTTAAATGCTTCGTCTACTCTATTTTCATTATTAATAATATGTGCGTCTAATATTCTTTCTGATGCTTCTGCAATTCTTGATCCGTAAGAAATTACATTTTCGTGTTCCCACATATACATTGCTCCTAACTCTCCTTGTAACGGACATACAGATTTTACTGGCGCGTAAATTTGTTTTAATCTTTCTGTTAATTGTTTTATTGTATTAAAATTATTTCCTATTATAATTCTTCTTGCATCACTCGAAATTCGACTTCTAATTAATTTAACTAAATTTGTTTCTACTTGTGCAATGTCAGGAAGCATAGATTTTGCTTCTAAACAACTTTCAATAAAAACTGACAATGGTAAATTTTTTCCATCAAACATAGGTATTATTTCTAAAGCATCGCGTAATGAGACTTGTTGATTATTTGGTAGAGCCATGTTATTTTTTTAAATTGTTATTATTTTCGGTACTTTTAAAAGAATTATTGTTAATTAAAAAAGGTCATAATATTAATTTGATAATCTTGTTTTGGGAGAAAAAAAAATTTATAGTGAAAAAAAAATTTGTTTTTATAAAATTTGAATATTTTCTGGGAAATGACTATTAGTAATGTATATAGGGTGTAGGCAATTGATTTCTATTTGCTTTACGTAGCACATGTGCTTATTATTTTTAGTGAATAGAAATTATTTCCATGAAAATATCTATATCACTTTCGTTTGACAATTGGAATATGGACAGATATAAAGAATGTTTAAATATGTAAATTTGAACTTATGCAGATATACTCAGAGTAAATATTATAATGCAGTGAATATTATAAAATTAAGTGTGACAAATTTGTGTGAGTAATAAAATAACAATTTATAATTATATATATTTTTGCTAAAATTTTATTATATTTTTGTTAATAAACCATATAATTTATTATTTATTTGATTTTTATTATTATTTGTTATTATTTTTATTATTATTAATTTTATTTGTTATTTTTATTTATTATTAATTTACTTAATTTTTATTTATTATTTTATTTAATTTGAAATTATTAAAATGTAAAAATTTATAAAATTTTCGGATTATTATTGTTTTTAATAATTTATTATTACATGAATTAATTAATTCTGTTAAAAAAAATTTACCAAAAAGGGTGAAAATTTATAAAAATGTTACAAAATGTTAATATTTATTAATTTTATTTTTATTTAATTTTAAATTATTATCAGAATTAAACAATTTTTAGACAAAAAATGTAGAAATTTATAAAATATTACAAATTATTATTATTTATTTTTATTTATTTATGATTATTTATTAATTTATTTTATTTAAAATTATTATCAGAATTATATAATTTTGGATTGAAAATTTAGAATTTTATAAAAATATTGCAAATTTTTATTATTTATTTATTTTTTTTAGTATTTATTATTTTTATTAATTTATTATTACTTTAATTTTAAATTAGTATTTGAATTATTTAATTTGGTTTTAAATTTTTTAGTCCAGAAATGAAAAATTTGAAAAATGTTAAAAATTATTATTATTATTGTTAAATAATTTATTATTATTTATTTATTTAAAATTTGAATTATTTAATTCTGTTTAAAAAATAAAATTTTTGTCAGAAATGAAAAATTTGAAAAAATGTTAAAAATTGTTGTTATTATTATTATTATTGTTAATTAATTTTATTATTATTTGTTTATTTTAATTTTTAGATTAGTATATGAATTATTTTAATTCTGTTTTAATTTTAAGTCAAAAAATGAAAATTTGAAAAATGTTATTAATTTTATTATTATTATTTATTAACTTATTATTATTATTTATTAATTTTGTTTAATTTTTAGATTGGCGTATAAATTCTTTAATTTGTTTAATTTTTAAGTCACGAAATGAAAATTTTGAAAAAAAAGTTATAAATTTTATTATTGTTATTGTTTATTAATTTATTATTATTTATTAACTTTAACTTTTGTTTAATTTTTCAAATTAGTACATAATTTATTTAATTGGTTTAATTTTAAGTCAAAAATAAAATTTTGAAAAAGTGTTATAAATTTTTATTATTATTATTGTTTATTAATTTTTTATTATTTATAAATTTTTATTTTCGATTAATTTTTAGATTGGTATATAAATTATTCAATTCTATTTAATTTTTGTATCAAAACTGTGAGAATTTGAAAACTGTTATAAATTTATATTATTATTAATGTTTATTAATTTATTATTATTTATTTTATTTTATTCTTGTTTAATTTTTTAATTAGTATCTAAATTATTTAATTTTGTTTAATTTCAAGTTAAAAATGTGAAAATTAAAAAAAAATGTTATAAATTTTTGTTATTATTAATGTTTATTAATTTAATATTATTTTTTTATTTCATTCTTTTAATTTTTAATTACTATTGAAATTATTTAATTCTGTTTAATTTTTAAGTTAAAAAATGTGAAAATTGGAAAAAATGTTATAAATTTTTATTATTATTAATGTTTATTAATTTATTATTATTTTTTTATTTAATTCTTTTAATTTTTAATTACTATCTAAATTATTTAATTCTGTTTAATTTTTTAAGTTAAAAATGTAAAAATTTGAAAAATGTTATGAATTTTTATTATTATTAATGTTTATTAATTTATTATTATTTATTTTGGTTTAATTTCAAGTTATTATAGGATTTATTTAATTCTGTATCAATTTTTTAATGAAAGGTAAAATTTGTTATAGTTATTATTTATTTATTATTATTATTTATAATATTTATTATTGTTATTATATGAATTATTTAATTATTTCGAAAAAATGTCAAATTTGTAAAATTTGCAAAAATTTGATATTATTATTGGTTTATTAATTATTATTAATTTATGTTTATTTAATTTTATATGAATTTTTGTTTAAAAATGCAAAAATACTATAATTTGTTATTATTATTATTATTCTTTTTATTCACGTAAAATTCTTTCTTGTATTTACTAATTTATTTCAAAAAATTAGTTGGGTGATTATTTTTTTTAAAAAAAAACTTCTTCCGTATTTATCAATTTATGACGGCTAATTAATCCAAAATAATTAAAAGTGCTCTTTAATTTTTAATTCACGACGGTTAATGCATCAAAAATAATTAAGATATTTACTCAAACCAATTTCACGACGGTTTATTTACCAAAAATATTTATTAAATATTTATTCAAACTAAATGATTCTTGCATTTACTTGTTCACGACGGCCGATGCACCAAAAATAATTACTATATTTATTCAAACTAAACTATTCCTGCATTTACTAATTCACGACGGCCGATGCACCAAAAATAATTACGATATGTTACGATCCTAATTATTATAATTTCCCTAATGTTTCCCGATTTTATTTTAAAATTAATTAAAATAGGGACGGGGTAGTAAATAACAAGAAATTACTTTAGTTGAACAAATATATGTGTATTTTATGAAATAAGATAAAATTGATGAAAATAAGAGATGGACATAGGCTTTCTAATGTGAGTCTTAGAGTGGTTGATTGTTTACCTTGGGACAAAGGGTGATGCTAGTCGCTCAGGTATAATGGCACTAGTCCGTTAATGGTTGACTAAGTGGATGCAGTATTGTGTCTCGAGAAACAGGAACACTCTTTTCAAATGGCAAATTTGACTTCCAGATTGACTTTCCAAAATGCACTTTTGAAATATACGTAGAGTGAAGGACAACTACTGAAACTGGGTTTAGAGCACTGTGTCGTGAAGAACCACTTGTTATAGATAAAATTTTAAGACTGACTTGTGCAGAGCACCACTTCTCAATTTGAGACTTTTAATGTTGACGACTACATTTTCTTGACTGCTTTTCTAGACTGAATTCTTAGACTGAATTTTTAGACTGCTTTCTTAGACTGACTTCTTAGACTGACTTCTTAGACTGACTTCTTAGACTGACTTCTTAGACTGACTTCTTAGACTGACTTCTTAGACTGACTTCTTAGACTGACTTCTTAGACTGACTTCTTAGACTGACTTCTTAGACTGACTTCTTAGACTGACTTCTTAGACTGACTTCTTAGACTGAAGTGCTGTTGATGGTCTGGCTCTTCTTATACCCAAATTTGCCTGTGTATTTTAGAAATTGTACGTGTTTTCATGTATTTTACAAATCGTCCACGTTTTCATGTATTTTATGAATCGTCCACGTTTTCATGTATTTTACGAATTGTACGAGTTTCCATGCATTTTAGAAATCCTTTGTTGCAGGAACACTTGTGGTGACTCACAATTAGATCGCACGTGTACATTCCCTTATTACTCATGTTATTTTATAATTTTGTTATTAATTGTTACAATTTGTTAATTATAATTGTTTAAATTTGTTATTACACTTCTATTATTTAATATTTATTATTACAATTCATTATTGTTTATGTTTATTATTACAATTTATTATTGTTTGTTATTATTTGTTAATATTTATTATTACAATTTATTATTGATTATTATTATTTATTATTAATATTTATAGTTAATATTTATAATAATATGTAAATAACAATTTTTGTTATTAACTTTTATTATGATTATTACTATTATTATTAATTATTATTATTAATTATTAAGATTATTATTTTTTTATTTTTTTTTTTGCTTAGAGAATTTTGGGAAATCTGCCTACAGATACCTTGGATTCCGCACTCCAAGGTTATGTGGGGTTGGTGTGATAAAACAAAAGGAAATATAAAAAAAAATATATATATAAAATAGAAAATTTAATAAACTGGCGACCTACTGCCAGCCCGACCCACTAAAACCCGTAACCCTTCTTCTGGAGCCCTTTACCCTCCCTCGGAACTGTCGTAAGACTTTAGCCTTCGAGGGTGGCGCTCCAACTCTGTCGCCAATGCGACTTTCTGCCTTTCTCTGCGGTTATCCTGCGTCTTTAGTTAAAAATTTAAAACTATTTAAATAAATAAAATAAATAATTAAAAATTATTCGCTCCTTTTAATATTCCTTATTTACTTTTAGTCCTTGCGAGAGTCTTCTTCGCCTCCTCAAGGGCCGTCCTGAAGACTCCGCATCCTCCACTTCCTGCAACATGGGTGGTTGACACCTTATTGGCAATCTTTTCCCTGCACAAAAAGCAACTTGAGTTGTTTTAGTTTTTACAGTTGGAGAACCTGTGACCGGCCTCACCGCACTTAAAGCACGCAGCCGATCTGTCCTCCTTCTGGCATTTGGCTCCAATATGGCCGTATCCCAGGCATCGATGACACCGGACGACCATTACTCTTTTTTTGATTGGGCAACACATAAAACCAATTTTTACGTGTCCCAATTTCTCCAGCCTGTTCGCCTCTTCCAGGTTGGTGACCACAACCGCGAGCTTCATCCCTCGGCGGTTGGGTCCTAAGACCGTCACTCTCCTGTTTACTGGCTTACCCATTGCTTCAGACAACACTTGTTGCACCTCAGCTTCTTGGGTAAGGCAATCCAAATCACGGATCTCGAGTGTAACTCTTCGATCCAATGACTGCACCTTACCCATGCTTCCAACCGCCTTGGTGACCTCAGCGGTGAAAGCGTCCTTATCGGAGTCTCCTCTGAACTTAATCAGAAGGTCCCCCTTCTTTGTAGCTTTTGCTGCTACTATTCTCGTATGGCTGTCCTCTGGGTTGACCTCTTTGCGAAGCTTACCCAGAACGTCAGCATACGTCAATCCTTCACCGACTCGGATTAGAACTGTGGATCTTTTTGACCCAATTCTTTCCAATTGAGGAATCTTTGGATCTGGTACTTCCGTTTCCATTGGAGGAGCTTCCTCCTTCTTCCTCTTATCGGTTTTGGTTCGAGTCTCTTCTGGACTGTCACCCTCTCTCTTCCGTTTCTGAGCATCTCTTAAGACGCTTTTGAGATTACGCCTATAGAAACGCTCTCTCTCCTTCTTACGGTCCTTGCGGTTGCATTCCGCACCGCTCAGAACGCATGCCAAGTCGACGTCCGACTCATCGGCCGCGGCATGCTTTGCCCTTGCCTCCTTTAGCAGGACGTCGATGACCTTGAGTCCATCCTTTACCGTCCTATTGACGGTTTTCTGAATGTTGCAAGATTTTATCATCTTTGCGACCTCCAACTCCATTTTTTCGAGACAAGTCGCCTCCTCCTTTCTGAGCCGCAAGCATATCTCGCGAGTCTCTTCTATCGCCTCGTCGTCTACTTCTGAGTGGATAGCGCTATGAACGGTTTTTCCGCTACTGCAGCTTGACACACTCAGAAGGCTCGACGTGCTTCCTTTCCTCGTTTTTTTATTTTCCACGATGATCTGTGGATCTACCCTTTCCACGATCACTCGTGGTACTGCAAGAAATTGTGCGCCCCCACAATCCGCGCGCACTTGAGCATTGGTCCTGGGACCGATGGTGAGATTTCCCGTTTCCGGCCTGCTCACATGGGGTACCTTCTCAGAATTTTTTGAATTCATTTTTTCTTGCTGTTTGGTTGTCCTTTAGTTGAAAGCCCTGCCACCACGACAAGGTCTACCGAACATATCCATGATGTCAATCATGTCTGGCAGTGGATATGAATCCACTTCTCCCAGCACATCGAAGACATCGATGATGTTCGGCAGTGGACAACCAGCGGCGGAGTTTAAGATGATTATTAATTATTATTCTACATATTATTATTGAAAATAGGTTACGG
Organism: Leptopilina heterotoma; assembly: GCF_015476425.1. Taxonomy (NCBI): domain Eukaryota; kingdom Metazoa; phylum Arthropoda; class Insecta; order Hymenoptera; family Figitidae; genus Leptopilina; species Leptopilina heterotoma. Next base: position 463,652 of record NW_025111128.1, on the reverse strand, counting down.
TGACGTAACATATATATAAACAAAGTTCAAGAAAAATCATCTTTTGTTGAACCAAAAAGAATTGAATTAGGCAGTAGAATAGTTCGAGATAATCAGGCAAAATTTGGAAAAAACAGAAATTCGAAATTACATTTTGATGAAATGACGTATGTATCTGTGATAGACACTATTAAAATAAAACTATTAAATTAATATTAAAATAAATATTTTTACTATTAAAATAAACTATTCCTTTTTTCTAACGAAGAGTATACAAAATTTTTTTATATCGACGATGTAGGAAATGAAAATGGTTTTTGTAGTTTTATGGATGGTTCTGTCACTAAAAATAATGTTCTCGTTAAAGATTCAACTAACAATATAGTATGGACTATTTTGTATTTCGATGAATTGAATCTTATTGACACAGCTTCCTCTAGACCTACTCAAATGAGCATGTTTTATTTTATATTAGCTAATATTCATCCTTGTCACAGATCCAAATTAAATTGCATAAATCTAATTACCTCTGTCGAAACACATTTAATAGATACTTATAACATGTCGGAAATTTTACGACCGATTGCAGAAGAATTCAAAAAATTTGAAGAAGGCATAGAAATGTATGACAAGGGTATTTTGCATGGTATTCTACTTGGTTTCATTGGCGATAATCCTGCTGCTATGAAAATTGGTGGTTATAAGAAGAGTTTTATAGCTGAACATTGTTGCCGATATTGTATGGCTGGTAAGGAGCAAGTTCGCAAAATGACAAAAGAAGATCTCTCTCTGCTACAGACAAAGGATCAATATAATGACCAAATAAAAAAATGATAAACACAAAGTCGAAGAAAGAATTTAACAAATTAAAAACAGAATTTTTACTGAATACAGAATGCGTATTAAATACTTTAACATTTTTCCACATTGTTGACGGACTTCTTCCTGATATTTTTCATGACATAATAGAAGGCTGTTTATTAAAAAGACTACGGTTGATATTAATTCGATTTCTTACAGATAAATCAAAAGTCATGAGCTTGAAAACATTCAACGAAAATCTTATGGAATTTGACATGCATTTAATTCTTTATGAATGTTTTTAATAAAAGTATGTATTCGCTTAATTACATTACTGTGATCAAAAATTAGGAATGTTACAACATTTTATTTCTTAATCTTACGTTATGTTAAGAAAATAAACAATCTGAATATATTTATATGTTTAATTTAATACAGACCCCTCAATTTTATAGGTTATTAATATTTTAAATATCTTTATGTTCATATAGAAAATCCTTGTATAAACGTTTTTTGCCCACTGGGGCTGTAATGTTTTTAAAATTAATTATCAATAAACTTTAACACAAAGAAAATAATTAATACTGTAATTATAAAATTACAAAGAAATTTATTTATATTATATTAATTAAATTTACCCTATTACTTTATAAAGTAACCTTGCTTCCCAAAGCATAGGGACATGTACTTTAGTACCTTAAAACTTCAGACTTTATTACCGACAGTAGCTAACTTTCAGTCAATGCACGGAACTTATTTTAAGGTTTTTGATTTGATACAGACTTTCACGCAGAGTGTACTGACTCACATCACACCTTAAATTCCGTAAGAGTGTACTTATGCATTTAAGTTAAATGTTTTTCTGTGTAGTACTACAATTAATCTATTAAAAATTAATCCTAAATTTACACCAGCTTTTGGAGTCAAAGTAGAGTCTATTTCGAAATAATTGTGTCGCAATTAGATCCTATCTTACGACTGCTAAAACGTAAATAAAATCTATAAGTTTAGGCTGAAAGTAGGGGAGAGTGGGGTAAAGCCGGAAATTTTGTTAAACAAACATAGACACTTTGCTTAACTTTTGTCTTTACACTGCTCAAAACATTTTTAAAAGTTAAATCGAAAAGTAAAATAACATAACTTTTTATCACCTAAGCTTTTAACCAGAAACATAATAATAGTGTCGTATCATAGGTGACTTAAAATTCTTGACATCCTGCGATATAATTTTTATCATAAAACATCTCCATTTTTAAAGTTTCTGAAGTTCTTTCAATTAAAGAATATTGGATGAATTAAATAAATAATTATGAATTCCATTATTTTGACGACAAAATCTTAATCAGAGACCCCAAAAATACTACTGAATTAAGCTTGATAGTAATTATTAACAATAATAATTTCTTCGATTTTTTTTATATCGAAAATATTTTTAAACTAACATCGTAGTCATAGGATTTTTTTGTGCAAAATTATGCTAAAATGTGACTAAATAACATGTAATACTCAATTATACAGAGTTTAAAAGCAATTCATTAAAAAATGTAAACTTTGAAAATTTGCGAAAGGATGGGTGTCAATAAGGCCGTTTTTTGGGCTACGATAAAATCGGCTAATATTATAAAAATTTTCATTTCTTTAGTATGCTTGACAATACCCCAAAACCGTTTTTCGATTTGTCAAAAACTAAGGAAAATAATCCGACTTAAAAAATTGCAAAATACATGGTTTTTTGTAGTTTTCAAAAAATTTCAAAGAATTATGTTTTAATTTAATTTTTTCTAGACAAAAAAGACATCTTTCGTATCATAAAAAATTTGTTTACTCTTTACTCTCAAGAACTTTTTTACACGGGATAACTAAAAAATAAATTAATATTTAGTAAAATTCCAAAAAATATTTTATCGTGGCCCAAAAAACGGCCTTATTGACACCCATCCTTTGCGATTTTAAAAATTTTTTGAAATCATTTTTATACTTACATCTTAGTTATAGGATAGTATTTTTGAAAAAATTATGTTAAAATTTGACTAAATAACATGTAATACTTAATTATAGAGAGTTTAAAAGCAATTCATTAAAAAATATAGAAAAATTTCAATTTTTCGAATGTTTTAAAAACATTTTTATACTTACATCTGAGTTATAGAACATTATTTTTGGCAAAACAATTCTAAAATGTGACTATATAAATAACATGTTATACTTAATTATAGAAAGTTTTAAAACATTTTTTTTTAAATGTAAAATTTGAAAATTTTTGACTTTTTTTATACACATCTAAATTGATCAATAAAAAATATTTAATGATAAAAGTTAATTTTTTTTAGAAATTAGTGAACATTTTTCTTAGATAAATAATTTTTTATGGAAAATCTGAAAATTTTAAAGAACAGAATACGTTAATTTAACGGTACCCTTGAAAAGTTTAAATACTTTTGACAGGTTTAAAGGTTATGTTGCTAATCGTAAGATTTATATATTTTTTAACAATATTTTTTAAGCAATATTATATCTGAAATTCAGTATAAAAATACTTGACAATGTTTTTAAACTTCGAATAATATAAAACTATACTTAACGGTGTTCGATAGTCTCTGAAATTTCTAGATTATATTCGACAAACTCCCTGGTTAAAAAACCGGACAGATTTAGGACTAATCCGAAATTTGTCCGAAACAATGCGGTTTATGGTCAGGTTTTTGTCACCCGAAATTAATCCGGATAAATACGAACTCCATACGGTTTGTGAAAAACTAGTGAAACCGAAGTTGGTCCGATGAAATCCGAAATTAATCAGTTGATTTTATCTAGTGAATCCGGAATTAGTCCGAAACAGTCAAAATTTAGTCCGGACAATTTAGTGAATGTTCATAAAAAATAATTATACAAGTTACACATATTAATTATTATTACTTTATGGTACATTCAACATATTTTTCGATTTACCTATCGCAATTTTATTTACATTAACTTAAAATTTCTCTAACGCTTGGGGATTCGAACCTACACCAATCTAACATTATATCGCACCGAAATTGAATACACTAACCACTATGCCACGCTCGCATAGGAGTTCAAATTCATAATAGAATTTATAAAGTGCCACAAAAAGAAATGACAAGAAACTAACACATCAGTGTTAATTTTAATATTGAAAATATTTTATAAAAATATTTTAATATTGAAACAAGATAACTAATAATACTAGTAAATTTGTAAAAACAAATTGACTGCAGAATTAAATATTTTATTTATCATAAGTAAATACCCTGAATAAAAAGTGGGACCGATTTCGGACTAATCCGGAATTTGTCCGCAACAGTACGATTTATTGTGGAGTTTTTTTACCATGAATTAAGTTTGAAATCAATACCGTTTTGTATAACTATTGAATCCGTAATTAGTCCGGTTTAGTCTGCAGTTAGTCAGATCATATGCGACTAGTAAATGCAGAAGTAATTCCCTTGGTTTAACCAGTGAATCCGCATCTAATCCGAAACAGTCTGCTTATTGACAGGTTTTTGTCGCTCAGAATTTGTCCGGATAAATTCAAACTAAATGCGGTTTGTGCATAACCAGTGAATCCGGAATTAGTCAAATCTAGTCCGAAGTTAGTCTGATAATACGCAACTTGCAAATGTGAAATTATTAAATCCGGAATTAATCTGGTTTTGGTCAGGTTTTTGTCATATGAAATTATAATTATAGTTTAAATTTATCTGCATTTAATACAAATTGTTTTTAATATACAAATTTAATATTATACCAAAATCATTCCTGATTGAGTCTTTGAATTGGATTGAATATGGATTGTTTTGAACTGTCTGTGGATTGTATATAAATATTTACAAATTCTTATAATAATAAGAGTTATTTTCGGACTGTGGTGTTTTAATCAGATATTATTCGGATTGACGCTGACTATTACCGGATTCTTTGCATACAGATTTTGGATTGTTCCATACTTGTTTCGGATTAAATCTTTTAACTGGATTAAATTCGGATTATTGCGGACTGATTTCGTATTATTTGCATATTGATTTTGGAATATTTCGTATTTATTTTAGATAAGTTTTTTGACGGACATAATTTCGTATTGTTGCATAATAATTACGGACTTAATTCATATAGACATTTAAGGTTACTCCAGACTGATTTAGGATTCACAATTTCACTCGGATTAATGTTAGAATAATGCGGATTATTTTCGTACAATTATCGGACTAATCCACACTAATATACCCGGATTTAATCCGGATTAGTCCGAAATTTTTACCATGGATATAATATGATTCGGGTGGCCGCTTATTACCGGATTCTTAGCATAGGGGAGAGGGCCCCAAGGTGGTCAGGGCCCTAAGGTGGTCACCCTAAGAAAATTTTTGTATATTAGTTAGTATCTTCAAATGTTTTTTGTTATTGTTATTATTTGAGAAGACAAAGATTTTAGTAAAGTTTTGAGGTAAATAGTCGTATGAGTCTCTTTGTAACGTGAACGTCGTAAAATTTCTGTTTTTAAATGATCGAGAAATTTTTTTCTCAGGGTGTTAAAATCATCGAAATTAACCATTTTAAAGTAGTAAAAATCGTTATTTAAGAGTAAGAATTTTTAAAAAGTGCCACCTAAAATTCAAAAAATTTATTTTTGGCCAAAATGTTGTTTTTTCTATAGTGCTTTACATAAAAAAACACTATGCCAAAGGATTTGCCAAAAAAAAATTTTTTGTTATTGTTATAAACAATTAAAGTTTTCAGACACTTTTTTTTAAAAAATTAATTAAAAAGAAACTTGTTAACCGATTTTAATGATTCAAGAGGCATTCTTTTTTATTTGAGTCAAAGTTTTGAATAAAATTTTTTTCGTAAAAAAATATTGAAATTTAATAAATAAACAAATTATTTATTTATAACAAATTAGCAAAAAACCATGTTCTCAATCGAATTTCAAAATGAAAAAAATAGTACTTATTCTCTGATTACCACTGAGTAATATTCCGTTGAGAAAAAAAATGGCACGGCTTGGACAACTGACTTATTTAAACATTGTTTATCCCGAGCAGAACGGCCCTGTCGAAAATATCTTGGGCAAAGCGTGTTTAAATAGTGTTTTATAGAATGTTTATTGTGTGTCGTTTATGTGTTTGTGAACACAATAAAGTGTGTCTAATCCGTGTATTTTGGAACGCTTTGAGTGTTTGGAAAACACTGAATTGTGTGTCAGAAGTGTGTTTATAGAACACACAATGTTCAGGTAAAAATACTCTTGAAACACTCTTTTCACATTCATGAAACCCTGATCTACTAATTAAACACACACTTAACATTCTCTTTACAACCTTTTTAAAGTTTTATGTTTTTATAGTAATCTGCCATTAAAAAAATATTTAAATTTCAGTAAAAAAATATTCCATTCTGTTCTCGCATGTCATACATACTTGGAATGTTTATACCTGTCGACGAAAATTTGTTTCGCTATTTATCTAAATATTTACAATCACGAGGTCTCGAACGCAAGACGCAGCTAGGAGTGGATTAGAAATCGAACGCTCTACCAACTGCGCCACGGAGGCTCATGAAAGGAAGTTTAGAATTTACATATGTAACGAAGGAACTATGAAAATGTGCTATGTAACTTGAAAAAAGGATACTGTATTTGCAACAATAGTATAATTATTTTACGTATAATATACATTATATTTAATATGTTATGTTATTGAAGAATGTTAATTTTCAAAGTTAAAAGTATAAAGAAAAGCTTAAAAATTAATTTTTAAATGAAATATTAAAGCAATAAATTTAAGCTTAATTAATGAATTTATAACAAGTGTCCTATAACACTGTGACCGCACTTCGGTGACCACACTGTTATGGAATACTTATAGAACGTGTTTGCTGGGATAATATACGAATGAAACATATACACGGAAAGAAAGTTATTATCAAATTTTATAAAAGTATTTTACAAGTGTAGGGCAAAATGCGATAAAGGTAAATTTTGATATCAGAAATACTTAACTTTAAAAAAACTTATAAAATTTAGTAAAGTTATATTAAAATTTGTTACAAGTTTATGATACTTTATATAACTTTACTAAATATCATATAAGTTTTTTTAAAGTTTAATACTTCTGATATAAATATTTACCTTTGTCGCATTTTGTCCAACACTTGTAAAATATTTTTGTAAAATTTGAAAATAACTTTCTTTCCGTGTTCATACTTGTTCAGAGAGTGTTCTCTAAACATACTATTAACATACAACTTGAGTGATTCATTGTTTTCCAAAGCATGTGAAATCATTGTTTAGTAATACTGAACAAACATACAAATGTTTGTCAAAAGATAGTTTCAAGTATGTTCATTGTAAAATATACAATAGTTTGTGAACTTAGTGTTTTCAAAACATGGTTTGAACCCTGATATGTATGTCAGGAAAATGTCTTATGACTGTTTACTCTTAATGTGAGTAACATGTTTAAATAGTGTTGAATGAATGATTTACTTACTATAAAAAGTATGTCAGAAGTGTGTTCAAAATATGTTTAATTATAGAAGTGTGTTTAAAGATACTGAGATCTGTGTTTGAGCAAAATAAAACTATTTTTAAACATCATGAAACCCACATTTGTTGGTGAAATTTTCGACAGGGGGGATTTGCATGTGACGTCACGCGCAGCGGTCCTTTGACGCGGGAATCTAAGAGAATATCAGAGGAATATCAAAAATAATATTAAAATAATGTTTAAGTATTTCTTATGGACGAAAAAAACTATAACAATTTAATTAATTGTTTAAACAATTAATTTTTGTTATTTTTTCATAAACAGTAGTTAGGGCTAGAAATTTCTAGTCTTCTCTCAATTTCACAATTTTTCAATGAGTAAAACATCTACTAATGGTAAAAAATAAATTAATTAAACAATTTAAAATTTTAATTTTAATTTGCAATTTTTTATGAAAAAAAATCTACTGATAAAAAATAAAAAATTATTTATTTAAAAATAAATATAAATTAAATATATATATATATATATTTACTCTCTCCCTACACATGCCGTAGGGTTCGAGGACCAATTCCTTACATTTCATCTTACTAACTAAATTATTTATAAAATAACTTAAACCTTAAACTATCCTATCGCACAATACAAACTAACTTATTCTCTAATTTCTATACAAATTATATCCGCCAAGTGCCCGGGTTTCCGTTTCCCGTTCTCTTTTGCCCAATTCTTGGCTTCGTCATATTAAATTTACCGAGTTTACTTTAATTCTTTACTACTGAAAACATTTTTCTTTACAACTTGGTTTCCATCCTCGCTTTTTCCAAACCTTTCATCCAACATTCACCCTTTCCACTCTCATCTAACAACTCACACACCTTCTCCCCCACACTTCTCCCATCGTCCTTTTCCCTACTACATCTTTCCAACACATGCCCCCAATCCTCGCTCTCAAAGCCACACACTCTACACAGTCTCTCCTCCTCTTCCATCCAATACTTGCACTCTCTCATACCCTCCCCCATCCTGAATCTTAACACTCTATTCCATTTACCCTCGTCCCTAAATTTCAACAAATACCTTGGCAGATTTTTCCCTTTCACCATCTTGTACCATCTATTATATTTCGAACCCACAATACTCAGCCATCTATCCTCCCCATCTCTCTTACTCCACTCCAGACTCCACTTATCACTACCTTTCCCATTTACTCCTTTGTCACTCATAACCTTCCATCTCTCTCTCTCCCACACTGTCAATCTCTTTCTCCCTTTTCCCTCCTCCCCCTTAATCAATACTAAACATACCCTTGCCAATTTACTCCCCTTCCCCCTCTCCAGCTTCTCCTCCAACCCCAAGGCTCTCTTCCTTTGTCTCACTATCAATTTATCCCTCCCAGTTTCCTCCCTCAACATATACCCCGGACAGTTATAACTCACCCCCATCACCCACCTTAAAAATCTCTCCTGCATACTTTCTATTTTCTTTACTTCCTTCCACCCCCACACTTCCACACCATAACTCAAAACAGACCACACTAACACATCAAACAACCATAGCCTTCTTCTCCAATCATTCCTGAACTTTCTTCTCCCTATACCCCAAACCTGCCCCATTACTCTTCCCGCTTTTTCCACCCTTTTCTCCACATTCAACTTCTGTTTTCCGTCATATTGAAACCAATATCCCAGATAACAGAACTCATCCACTTCCTCCACATTCATACCACATAACTTCCACTCCACATCCACACTCTTTTTTCCTCTTCTAAATCTAACTACTTTCGTTTTCTGTACATTTACACATAAATCCCTTCCCCTCACATACCCTTCAAACTCCTTAAGCAGCAATTTCATGCCGCCTTCCTCATCCGCCATCAGCACTACGTCGTCAGCATAAGCCAGAGAATACACTCTTTTATTCCCCAATATAACCCCCCCTTTCCCCCTCTCCACCAATTTCTCCTCCAAATTTGCCATTAACATATTGAATAAAATAGGGCTCAGCGGACAACCCTGTCTTAGCCCCCTTCCCAGCCAAAACACCTCTCCCAGCTCTTCCCCAATTTTTACCCTTTCCCTCGTATCAGTATATACTTCTTTTATTCTCTCAATTAGCCCTTCCTCTATACCCCTTTCCTTTAAAGTTTTCCACAAAATCCCTCTATTAACCGAAGGAAAAGCCGCTTTAAAGTCTACAAAGACCGCTAACAGCTCTCCCTTTTTTCTCTTCAAATTTCTATTCACCAAAAAATTCAATGTATATATATTGTCGACTGTGCCCATCCCTCTTCTAAATCCCGTCTGGTTGTCTGGGATACATCCCAATTCTTCTACCCTCTTTTCCAGTCTGCTTCTCAATATTTCCGTATAAATTTTATACCCCACTGGCATCAAAGTTACCCCCCTAAAATCCTCAACTCTTTTTCCCTCTCCCTTCTTTTTTATTGGCACAATTAGACCCGTTCTCCACTCCTCCGGCCACCCCTCTCCTCTCCACACCGCATTCACAATTTTCCAGATTTCTCTTCTTACCCTTTCTCCTCCAAACTTTATACCCTCCGCTTCTATCCCATCCCACCCTGCTGCCTTCCCCCTTTTTAACTTTTTAATCGCATCGTCTACCTCCTCCCTACTAATGCCTTCATCTTCCTCATTTTCCAACCGCCTTCTTCCCTCCCCCCTCACCCTTCTTCCCACCCCACCACTCAAACTTTGAAAATATGTTGTCCATGTGTCCATTTCTATCTCTCCACTAATCCCACCCTTATTTCTTCTATCCCTGTTAATTATTTCCCATTCCCTTCCCTCTTCCACCGCCTTCTCCACCTCTTCCAAAAATTTAATTCTTTCCTTCTCCTTCTTCTCTCTCAGCAATTTCTCATGCCGCTTGTGTCTCCGATTATACTCCCTTTTACTAATCATCCCTTTCCTCCATGCTTTGATAGACTTTCGCATATTCTCTCTACTTTCCTCACACTCTCGATCCCACCAACCCCTTTTAACTTCCCCCTCTTTCCCGGCATCCCTTAACCCATTCTTGACCCTTAATATTAGCGTTCTTATTCTTTCCAGCCTCCCGTTAACTGCCCTTCCATCATCCTCGTCGAGCTCCCGTCCTTCCTCCTGTATTCTTCTTTCAAATTCTCTTAACTTTTCTTCTCCCCACTCTCCCATCTTATCCTTCCTTGCTCTTGTTCCTGATTTTCCTCTCATCTTTCCTTTATTCCTTTCTATGCCCCTTAACCCTACTATTATCGGAAAATGTTCCGAATCCACCTCCCTTCCCACCTCCACAAAATCCACCACTTCTCTCGTTTTTTCGTCTCCTATTGCATAATCAATTACCGTCTGCCCCCTACCCACGTATGTAAATTCCCCATTCATATCCCCCTTAGTCCCCCCATTAAAAATTGACCAGCCCCTTTCTGCCAACAATCCCAACATTTTTTTCCCCTCTTGATCCACTCCTTTATGCCTCGATGCTCTTATAAATTTATTTTCCTCCTCATCCCACTCACTGCCTCCCAACTCCCCCGTCCATGCATTGAAGTCACCCCCGATCAACACCTTTTCATCCCTCCCTTTCTCCATCCATCCTTCCAACTCCCCCCAACCCAAATCATCCCCTCTTCTTCTATATACTCCTACTATTATTATGCTTTCCTTCCCAATTTTCAACCGCCTTGCCATAAAACCTTCTCTATCCTCCTCCCCTTCATTTAATTTTATTTCCATGACGCTTTTTCTAACCCCAGAAATCATACCCCCCGCGCTTCTTCCTTTTTTAAATTCCCTCTTTGACCCCTTCATCCGCCATTCGTACTCCTTCGGGAGCTTTTTTCTAATTTTTTCCCACTCTTTATCCTCTATCCATGTCTCGCTAAGAAAAATGACGTCCCACTTTTTCAGAGCTTTCCAAAATCCTTCATCCTTATTTCCAAGGCCCGTCACATTCCAAAAGACCACCTTTACACTCCCTCCTTCTCCACGTTCCTTTATTCTTTTTCCTTCCCCCCTCCTTCCTCCCCAAAACCCTCCCTTTTCTCCTCTGGTACTACCTCCCAATCTTCCTCCGACACCACCCATTTTCCCCCATTTACCCAGATGCACTCCCTTCCCCATTTAACCCAGTGTCCTTTTTGCCTCTCCTCCCATGCTTTCCTTCCCAATAACCACCCTATTCTTCTTTCCTTATATGTTTTATCCTCGTCAATTTTTTCTGGTCTTCCCTTCAGTTTACTTTTTGCTTTTAAAACCTCCCACTTTTCCTCTTCGCTACCGAGTTCCACTATCCAAACCTTCGGCTTATCCTTCTTTTCCCCACCTGCTCCTCTAATCGACTTAATATTTACCACCACCCCAATATCCCTCCTTATCCTTTCAATCTCTTGCTTTATACCTGTTCCTTCATTTGTCAATCCTTTTATCACTATTCTGTCCTTTTTGCTTATCCTTTCCACCCCCTCTACTTTTCTTTCTATTTCCTCCAACCGCTTTCCTAACCTCGTCTCCAATGCCCCTTCCCCTTCTCCAGCTCCTTCAGCACTATTATTCCTACTCCTTTCTTCCTCCATCTTTTCTATCCTTTCCACTTTTTTCTCTAATTCACTCAGCCTTTCCAACTTTTCCCCTATTCTCTTAAATTCCTCCTTACTATCTTCTTCCTGCTCTAAATTCCCTTTTTCCAGACTATTCAGCTTCTGCCAAACTTTTTCTCTTTCCATCCTCCATTCCTGCTCATATCTGCCCCACATCTCTCTTATTCTCCCCATTTCCTCCCACACCCCCTCCATTTTCTCCTCCATTCTCACAAATCTAGTTTTCCCTTTTTTCCTATCATCCTTCATTTCTTTTTTCAGCTCATCTAATTTCCTGTTAGAATCTTCACCCATCCTTTTTAACATTTCCAACATTTCCTTTATTCCCCCCTCCCCCACCTGCTCCGACTTTTTCCCGCCCTTACTATCATGTTCTTTTTTATCCTCCAATTTCTCCCCTTTCGGATCTTTTGTAAAATTCTCCATCATTTTTACCGAGCTTCTACTGACGGATCTCTCTCGTCTATCTATGCTTGACGGCCTACCGACCCTTCGTTTCGGCTTTCCCTCTTTCTCTCCAACCACACTCTCATAAAAGCCGCCTTCAATCTCCTTACGTTCCCCGCTTGCTCTCTCGCTATCAGTCTCCCCTACTACCTTACTTTCTCTGTTCTTTCTTTCCTCTCTCTTTCTATTCCGCTTTTCATTCACTGGATCTGACTGCCCTCTATTGCCTTTTGGCGGAGTTCTAATCATATCACTCTGTTTTACCCACCTCACTCTTCTCTCGTCTCCCTCGCTCTCACACTCCCTCTCTCTCTTCCCTTCCTAACCTAACAACCACTCTGCACTCCAAATATTCTTTTTACCCTACTTTCAGACAGCACACTCACATACACTACTTACACCTTTATACTCTGCACTTTTCTGCATACACTCTACTCACTTTCACCACCCTATTCTCACTGAAACCTTCAAAAACTTTAACTTTATACTTTCTGAAAAAATCGCGTCTACTATACAACAGTACCGGAAACGGAAACCATTAAATATATATATATATATATAGTTTTTTTTTACTATAAAAAGTTGCATTGTTGGCAAAAATGCACGAAATTTATAATTGATTATAAATTATAGATTATTATATTATTTATAATTATATTATATTATTATTATTATTATTATTATATTATATATTATATTATTATTATTATATTATTATATTATTATTTTATCCCTAAATTTATAATCAATTGAAAAATTATAAATGCTCTAAATTTACAATCAATTGAAAAATTATAAATGCCCTAAATGTATAATCAATTGAAAAATTATTAATTGTTTATCAATGGTTAAATAACATTCTTTTAGTTTTACTATTATAATTAAGTATTTAAATTATAAAAAAAATTTAAAATTGAGAAAAACTAAGGAATTTCTAGTTAAGTACAGTTAATTGAAAAATTAACAAAATAAATTGTTTAAATAATGTTTAAATAATTAGATAATTTTTAGTTTTGTTATACTTAAGTGCTTTCGTTACAAAAAATGCATAATATAGAAAAAGAACAAGTAATTTCTAACTCTAATTGCAGTTATGAAAAAAATAACAACAATTAATTGTTTCAACAATATAATAAATAAGTAATTTTTAGTTTTAATGATTAATATATGTTTACACCTGAAAAATTGCATAATTGAGAAAAAACTTTAAATTTCTAGCCCTAAGTACCGTTTATGAAAAAAATAACAACAATTAATTATTGTTTAAACAATGTTTAATTAATTTATTTTTTACCATTAGTAGATGTTTTACTCATTGAAAAATTGAGAAATTGAGAGAAGACTAGAAATTTCTAGCCCTAACTACTGTTTATGAAAAAATAACAAAAATTAATTGTTTAAACAATTAATTAAATTGTTATAGTTTTTTTCGTCCATAAGAAATACTTAAACATTATTTTAATATTATTTTTGATATTCCTCTGATATTCTCTTAGATTCCCGCGTCAAAGGACCGCTGCGCGTGACGTCACATGCAAATCTCGTTCTGCTCGGGATAAACAATGTTTAAATAAGTCAGTTGTCCAAGCCGTGCCATTTTTTTTCTCAACGGAATATTACTCAGTGGTAATCAGAGAATAAGTACTATTTTTTTCATTTTGAAATTCGATTGAGAACATGGTTTTTTGCTAATTTGTTATAAATAAATAATTTGTTTATTTATTAAATTTCAATATTTTTTTACGAAAAAAATTTTATTCAAAACTTTGACTCAAATAAAAAAGAATGCCTCTTGAATCATTAAAATCGGTTAACAAGTTTCTTTTTAATTAATTTTTTAAAAAAAGTGTCTGAAAACTTTAATTGTTTATAACAATAACAAAAATTTTTTTTTTGGCAAATCCTTTGGCATAGTGTTTTTTTATGTAAAGCACTATAGAAAAAACAACATTTTGGCCAAAAATAAATTTTTTGAATTTTAGGTGGCACGTTTCAAAAATTCTTACTCAATTATCTTTATATATCGTACAATAATATTCCAAATGAATATAATTAATATTGTGCTTTAAAAAATTTTTTCATTAACGTTTAAAAAATTCTGTCTTGGCCCTAAGGTGGACACTTTTTTGGCCACAAGGTGGTCACTTTTGATTTTTTATGAAAATATGTTTATACGCCATATTTATCAACATTTATCACTGTGCTCTCTAAATCTAAATCAGCGAAATTTCACTGATTCTCAGCGATAAGTATGCCACTATTTTAAAACAGCGTATATGCGCTAATTAATCAGTGAAGTTTCACTGATTATTTAGTGAAATTTCACTAATTCACAGCGCATATACGCTAATTGAAATAGTGGCATACTTATCGCTGATTCAGATTCAGAGAGTGAATGTGAATTTTATCAATTTTTAAGTTTTATGATGAATAATAATAAAATAGAATTATTTTCAAAAGTTTACCTATCTAATACATACACAAAAAGTATCATTTTTGACGAAAGGACAAAGTGCAAAAAAAATATGTAATATGTTTCTGTGATCCTGAAAAACAATTAATATTAAATAAACAACTTAGTAATACGTTTTTTACATTTTTTTAAAACTTTTTTAGTGAATTTTTGTATGGTGACCACCTTGGGGCCACTTTTTTAAAAGTCGAATTTTCAACTTTTTTTAAAAAGTGCCATAACTTTTTTTTTATTAATGAAATAAAAAAAACTTTATGATAGGAAGTTAGGTAATAAGATAAAGTTTCAAACGCCGTATTATTGACCTTTATATATAATTTCATTTGAAATCTACAGTCGTTCAAAAGATGGGTGACCACCTTAGGGCCCTCTCCCCTACATATTTCGGATTGTTTCGGAATATGATTTTACTACACTAATTCCGAATTGAAGCGGACTAATTTCGGATTCTTTGTGTACAGATTTCGGATTGTTTCGTATTTGTTTCAGATTATACCTTTTAGTTGGATTAAATCCGGATTGTTGCAGACAATTTTCGGATTCTTAGCATACAGATTTCGGATTGTTTCGTACTTCTTCGGAATAGGAATTTGCCACACTTAATTTCAAATTGTTGCGGACTAATACCGGATTTCTTGCTTACAGAGTTCGGATTGCTCCGGACATTTTGCGGATTAAGCTTTTTTAACTAGATTAAACTCGGATTGTTGCGGACTGATTCCGTGTTCTTTACATATTGATATCGGATAGTTTCGTACTTATTTTAGAAGAATTCTTCACCGGTCATAAATTTGGATTGTTGCGGACTAATAACGGACTGAATTCGTAGACATTCAGGATTACTCCGAAGTGTTTTCGGATTCAGGTTTTAGTTCGGATTGATATCAGACTAGCGCGGATCATTTTCGGACCTTTTTCGGACTAATTCGTACTAATCTGTCCGTATTTAATCCGGAATTAGTCCGAAATTTTTACCAGGGCTGCTATCACCCAACAAATACGGCACTGTTCGGTTTAATGACGTGACATTAGTGAACAATCATTTTCGAACGAGTTTTTCTCTGCACACAAGCACTTTTTGCAAAATCTGAATCTGAACCATTGACACAAATCTTCTTAATTACCTACGTAAATCCAAAATATTTTTTTAATTCTTAAAGAAACGCGATTGAAAAATGGGAAAGACCAGATTAATGTAATGCGAATCATTTTAACAGCTGAGCCTTTACGCTCCCTGCATGCTTCTGCCTTCTAATGGCAAATGGCTGTAACAAACGTCTTGACGCTTGTCATTACATTACTTTTGTTGCTTTTGTATTTCCCACTTTGCAACCGCGTTTCTGCATAGATTAAAAAAATATTTTGGATTTAGGTAATTAATGAGATTTGTGTCAATGCTTCGGATGCAGATTTTAAAAAAAGTGGTTGTGTGGAGAGAAAAACTCGTTCGGAAATAATTGTTTACCAATTTCACGTCATTTAAACCAGGCAGTACCGTTATCTTGTGATCGGTAATCAAATTTCTGCGCAAGCGCTCGGCAAGTTGACTATCCAGGATAATAAATTTGATTATCTACACGGAGAGAAAAAACAAGGCTTTTTCCCGTGACTTCAATTCATGCCTTTTTCAGGTAGCAGTTTCACCAGATTTCCCTATGAATTGCATGCGTTTAGCGGTTAGGCCACGCCTTAGCCCTTATTGGCCTTAGCTCGTTGCAAGAATCTCACCGGAAAAACACGTGAGCGTCCTGCATTTTTACTGTGATAATTTTCACGCGTTAAATGCATATTTTTTCATGGGGAAAAGCCTTGTTTTTTCTCTCCGTCTAGATATACTAAACGGGAATATATAATATTTCAGGAAGATAATATTTCTGACTATACAGATAATAAAATTGATTATATATTTTCTAACTATCTACTTTTAACTATCCATTTTTCTCCGTGTAGATATAAAATTAGACTTTTGTCTGTACATTGCTCAGAACTTTAAATTTCGCACATAATTATTCGTTTTGACGGTCAAGGATTCCAAATATACCAATAAAAAATTTCGTGTACGTATGTGTGTCACAGAAGAGTTCGCGCATCACTTAAAAACGGCTGAACCGTTTAAAACCAAATTTGGCAGAATGTTAGACCTTGGGCCAAGAAAGGTTTATAAATTTACAGATTTAAAAAATATTAATTAGAACGGGAGATATTCAATTTGTTCAAAAAATTAAAAAATCAAAAATTTTCAAATTTTACATTTTTTTAAAAAATGCTCTTAAACTTTCTATAATTAAGTGAGTCAGAATTCCTAAAAGAAACCACCCAAAACCTTTTAATTTTCTTTTTCGTAGTAATGTGGTTATTTTAATAGTATTTTATATAAGAAATCATAATACCAAAGGATTTTGCAAAAAAAAAAAAATTTTGTTAATATTATTAACAATTGAAAATTTTAAACATATTTAATTAAAAAATTAATTTCTCAAAAACTTATTCATCGATTTTAATGTTTTAAGTTGCATTTTCTTTGTCTTGAAATGAAGTATAACTGACATTATTTTCAAATAAAAATATTTAATTTCAGTGAAAAAAGCAATTGTTTATTTATAAACAATTAAAAATAAATAGTGTTCTGGATGATATTTTAAGTTACAAAAATTACTAAAATGTTCTTTTTAAACCAGTGAAAAATATCCCGTTGAAAAAAATGGCACGAAGTTTTAAATTATTTAAACTTAAGCATTTGTACCGCGGTGCAGGGCGCGACTCTGGTCCTTATTGAGCGTACCGCGCGCGTGACATGAGAAACACGTTCGTATTTTCTCACAGTATAAGGACTCTGCTTCTAAAACACTGCTTTTACCATTTTCATCCAAATGTTTAATTTTTATTGTTTCTTTAATTGAAAAATTTACAATTAAATTAATGAGAATTAAAATAAATTTTATATTCTTCTATACTCACTCACGATTTATTTTCTTGTAGGAATTAAAGCACACGTTCGGTCCTGGTATTTTTAAATAAATATAAACCGATCAATAGTATATTAAGCAACAAGAGGAGAAAGGCAGCCATTTCTTTACGGTGATTTTTGTGACACGAGTGGAGGTCGAGGGCGCCTCGAGACCTCCACTCGTGTCACAAAAATCATCGTAAAGAAATTGGCTGCCTTTATTCTCGTGTTACTTACGATATTTTTTATTCCTAATGCACAAAAGCGGCGATTTCAGATAGCAGACGACAGGGAGTAAAAGTCATTCACTTGTTCGATTTGTATGAAAATGGCGGCCGATTTCTCCCTTAGGCAAGAAAAATGCATGTGAACAGCTAATTTTCTTGCCCTTGGGAGAACACGGCCGCCATTTTCATACGGTCGAAGAAATGAATGACTTTCCTCCCTGTCGGCTGCTATCAGAAAGCGCCGTTTTTGTGCATGTGGGATAAAAAAATATTTTTTCTGGAAAACATAGAAATAAGTAACATTAAAATTTTTCATACCCGTATACTAATAACTTTTTCTAAAGAATAGTTTTAAAAAATATTTAAATCCAATTTGAATTTTAATTCTTGTCCTCATATTAATTTATTGTGAATGTCTCAAAATAATAAACAAGAAAAACTAAAATTGTACCGGTATTACTGTAATTTTTTAGTGGAAAATACTTGTACCGTAAATGTGTAATAATAATAATCCACATTTTCTTATTCAGAGAAATTAAAACAAATAGCTTTCCTCATAACCACTGCCTACAGTTAATTTTAAAAAACAAAATTTTTAATAATTTATTTTTATTATAATGTTCTTATATGTAAGGTATTCTGTTTGGAATGAATCTTTACCAAATTATTAAGTGATTTAAAGGTTATGGTGATTTTTCTATCAAAAAACATAAAAATTATAATTCTTCTTGGTTATTTTAAAAAGTATTTAAATTAAAAATTCGTTTTTAGTAAATTATTTTCATAAATTTAAAAGTGTCATGTTGATTTGTGAGGTTCTCAAAATATTAACTTCAAGTTTATTTACATTTTTTTTTAAATTGATTATCAGATTTTGAAAACTTGCTCCTCAATGAAAACTTTTAACAAACTACGTAAAACATCTATATTTACCAATCAATAAGAAGAATAAATTAAATATTCCATTAAAAAAAATTAATTAAAAAATTATTTAAATAAATGAAGTGTTTAAGAAGCGCAGTCCTTATACAGCGAGCAGGAACGATAACACGCGCGTGGTACGCTCAATAAGGAAAAGAGTCGCGCCCTGCACCGTGGTACATATGCTTAAGTTTAAACAATTTAAAACTTCGTGCCATTTTTTTCAACGGGATATTTTTCACTGGTTTATAAAGAACATTTTAGTAATTTTCTCAACTTAAAAAATCATCCAGAACACTATTTATTTTTAATTGTTTATAAATAAACAATTGCTTTTTTCACTAAAATTAAATATTTTTGTTTGAAAATAATGTCAGTTATACTTCATTTCAAGACAAAGAAAATGCAACTTGAAACATTAAAATCGATCAATAAGTTTTTGAGAAATTAATTTTTAAATTAAATACGTTCAAAATTTTCAATAGCTAATAACATTAATAAAAAATTTTTTTTTGCAAAATCCTTTGGTATTATGATTTCTTATATAAAATACTATTAAAATAACCACATTACTACGAAAAAGAAAATTAAAAGGTTTTGGGTGGTTCCTTTTAGGAATTCTGACTCACTTAATTATAGAAAGTTTAAGAGCATTTTTTAAAAAAATGTAAAATTTGAAAATTTTTGATTTTTTAATTTTTTGAACAAATTGAATATCTCCCGTTCTAATTATTATTTTTTAAATCTGTAAATTTATAAACCTTTCTTGGCCCAAGGTCTAACATTCTGCCAAATTTGGTTTTAAACGGTTCAGCCGTTTTTAAGTGATGCGCGAACTCTTCTGTGACACACATACATACACGAAATTTTTTATTGGTATATTTGGAATCCTTGACCGTCAAAACGAATAATTATGTGCGAAATTTAAAGTTCTGAGCAATGTACAGACAAAAGTCTAATTTTATATCTACACGGAGAAAAATGGATAGTTAAAAGTAGATAGTTAGAAAATATATAATCAATTTTATTATCTGTATAGTCAGAAATATTATCTTCCTGAAATATTATATATTCCCGTTTAGTATATCTAGACGGAGAGAAAAAACAAGGCTTTTCCCCATGAAAAAATATGCATTTAACGCGTGAAAATTATCACAGTAAAAATGCAGGACGCTCACGTGTTTTTCCGGTGAGATTCTTGCAACGAGCTAAGGCCAATAAGGGCTAAGGCGTGGCCTAACCGCTAAACGCATGCAATTCATAGGGAAATCTGGTGAAACTGCTACCTGAAAAAGGCATGAATTGAAGTCACGGGAAAAAGCCTTGTTTTTTCTCTCCGTGTAGATAATCAAATTTATTATCCTGGATAGTCAACTTGCCGAGCGCTTGCGCAGAAATTTGATTACCGATCACAAGATAACGGTACTGCCTGGTTTAAATGACGTGAAATTGGTAAACAATTATTTCCGAACGAGTTTTTCTCTCCACACAACCACTTTTTTTAAAATCTGCATCCGAAGCATTGACACAAATCTCATTAATTACCTAAATCCAAAATATTTTTTTAATCTATGCAGAAACGCGGTTGCAAAGTGGGAAATACAAAAGCAACAAAAGTAATGTAATGACAAGCGTCAAGACGTTTGTTACAGCCATTTTCCATTAGAAGGCAGAAGCATGCAGGGAGCGTAAAGGCTCAGCTGTTAAAATGATTAGCATTACATTAATCTGGTCTTTCCCATTTTTCAATTGCGTTTCTTTAAGAATTAAAAAAATATTTTGGATTTACGTAGGTAATTAAACATAAACTCAAAAAACCAATATGGCGGACACATTTGTGAAAAGTTCATCGGATTCGCTTGAAATTCGTTACTCGGGGGTTTTTGGGGTCGCTGATTACGAATTTAAAGTCTTATTTCAAAAATTCAAAATGGCGGATCCAACATGGCGGACACGTTTTTAAAAAAATTTATCGGATTCGCTTGAAATTCGTTACTCTGGGGTTTTTGGGGTCGCTGATTACGAATCTGATGTCGGTTTTTCAAAATTCAAAATGGCGGATCCAATATGGCTGACACAGACATATTGGATCCGCCATTTTGAATTTTTGAAATCAGACTTTAAATTCGTAATTAGAGCCTCAAAGCTACGTTACGAGTTACGTCCCAATATTGGCAATTGTATTTTGTCATCATAGCAGATACAAAATTTTTTGTATTAATGTGCCATTACTGAGCCAACGTTTATTACCAACGTTTATTCGACGAAAATTTTTACTTTAGCTAATTGCTTATTTTAATATTAGCAATCCTTTAAAAAATTACGAAAGGATCACGGATTTCCCGAAATTCTTGGAAATTCAAATAAATTATTATTTCCTCGCCTCGCAAGCATTTTTTTCTCTTAATAATAATATCTCTTAACCCCTTAGCAGTGTAGTCAAAATAAGCTTTTCGTGCCACAAATGTGCAAAAAAAATTTTTTTTAATTTCTTGATATTATTATATTTTATGTTTTCGGGGTTGCTAAATCCGAATATTTGATCAAAATTTAAAAATTCAAAATGGCGGCTCCAAAATGGCGGCTTGAAAATTTAAAAGTTTCCGTATTTGACTAAAAATACTAACTTGGGGGTTGTTGGGGTCGTTGATTTCGAATATTTGGTTAAAATTTAAAAATTAAAAATGGCGGCTGTAAAAATTTAAAAGTTTCCTGATTTGACTAAAAATGCTAACTTGGAGGGGTTTTTGCGGTCACTGATTTCGAATATCTTGTTGAAATTTAAAAATTTAAAATGTCGGCTTCAAAATGGCGACCGAAAAAATTTTAAAGTTTTCGGATTTGGCTAGAAATAAGCATTTGGGGGTTTTTGGAGACACTGAATTAGAATATTGGGTTAAAATTTTACAATTCGATATGGCGTCTTCAAAATGTCAACTAAAAATTTAAAAGTTTACGAATGTGGTTATAAATAGTTATTTGAGTCTTTTGGGGTTTATATTTTTATATTTTTATATTGTATAATATATTTTACATATACACTACCGTCCAAAAGTATCAGGACGATTACATTCGACTCTATGAAAAAACATGTCATCACTTTTTCAATCATATCTCGGACATAAAAGGAGATACAAGAAAGAATTAAATACGGTTAGAAAGCTGATTAAATTTTGCGTAAAATAAGCCGCCTGTTAAGTCATTTCGATAATTATTTTTTGAGTTGTAGAGTGAGAAAGAAATAAAAAAAATTATCAAATTTTCTAATTTTTGTCTCTTGACTTCAACTTTTTCAAAAATCTAGAAAAATTTAGATAAAATTTTTTTCAAAACACAGAAATCTTCGTTAGAATTTCAGCTTTAAAATAAGCCTTCGAAAATTAAAAAAGGTTAATCCGTCTCCGATATATCATTAAAAATGTGAAGCCGTATTTCGACCGATTGGTGCATTGAAATTCAACTGCGACGACTCGGTTCTGGCTTCGCGCGGCAGCGAATGAGAGAGAAAACAGGAACGAATTCATGCGGGGGAACGATGAACTTTTGAGTTTCTTTATATTACTCGTGAAACATCATTATTCATTATTCTCCAGCAAAAATTCGTCTATGTTTTCTCTCATTCGCTGCCGCGCGAAGCCAGAATTGAGTCATCACTGTTGAATTTCAATGCACCAATCGGTCGAAACACGGCTTCACATTTTTAATGATATATCAAAGACGGATTAACCTTTTTTAATTTTCGAAGGCTTATTTTAAAGCTGAAATTCTAACAAATATTTCTGTGTTTTTAAAAAACATTTATTTAAATTTTTTTAGATTTTTGAAATAGTTGAAGTCAAGAGACAGAAATAAGAAAATTTGATAATTTTTGTATTTCTTTCTCACTCTACAACTCAAAAAATAATTATCGAAATGACTTTAAAGACAGCTTATTTTACGCGAAATTTAATCAGCTTTCTAACCGTATTTAATTCTTTCTTGTATCTCCTTTTATTTCCGAGATATGATTGAAAAAGTGATGGCATGTTTTTTCATAGAGTCGCACGGAGAAAAATGGATAGTTAAATTTACTATCTAGATAATCAGGGTGACGATCTTGGATACTCAACTATAGGACAACCATCTAGATAGTTAAATTTAGT
Source organism: Leptopilina heterotoma (assembly GCF_015476425.1). Classification (NCBI taxonomy): domain Eukaryota; kingdom Metazoa; phylum Arthropoda; class Insecta; order Hymenoptera; family Figitidae; genus Leptopilina; species Leptopilina heterotoma. The sequence continues at coordinate 440,609 of NW_025111128.1, read as the reverse complement.
ATCTTGGGATAATCAAACTTACATACTAACTGACATTATCCAAGATGTTTACTTTGACTATCCTAGATAATAAACGCAAGTTGCTGTGTTTATATACATCTAAATTGATCAATAAAAAATATTTAATGATAAAAGTTAATTTTTTAAGAAATTAGTGAATATTTTTCCTGGATAAATAATTTTTTATGGAAAATCTGAAAATTTTACAGAACAAAATACATTAATTTAACGGTACCCTTGAAATGTTTAAATCCTTTTGACAGGTTTAAAGGTTATGTTGCTAATCGTAAGTTTTATATATTTTTTAAGCAATATTATATCTGAAATTCAGTATAAAAAAATTTGACAATGTTTTTAAATTTCGAATAATATAAAACTACTTAACGGTGTTCGATGGTCTCTCAAATTTCTCGATAATGTGCGACGTGTGCGACCAACAGTTATCACTTAACAAATACGGCACTGACAGGTTTAAATGACGTGTAATTGGTAAACATTCATTTTTTAACAAATTTCCCTCTTTTCACAGGCACTTTTTACAAAATCTGACAACGTACATTTGTCACAAATGTTTTTAATTGTCTGAATTCAAAAGATTTTGTCAATCCATGCAGAAACGTGGTTGCAGCATTGGAATTACCGTAGCAATGTAATGCGAATCATTTTGACAGCTGAGCCTTTACACTCCCTGCATGCTTTTGCCCTCTACTGTCAAAATGGCTGTAACATACGTCTTGTGGCCTGCCATTACATTACTTTTTTATTTCCAATCCTGCAACCGCGTTTCTGCATGGATTGACAAAATCTTTTGAATTCAGACAATTAAAAACATTTGTGACAAATGTACGTTGTCAGATTTTGTAAAAAGTGCCTGTGTGCAGAGAAAAACTCGTTCGAAAACGGTTGTAATCAGTAATCGGTAATCAAACTTCTGCGCAAGCGCTCGGCAAGTTGACTATCCAGGATAATAAATTTGATTATCTAGATATACTAAACGGGAATATATAATATTTCAGGAAGATAATATTTCTAACTATACAGATAATAAATTTGATTAGGGGAAAGGTGTACGAGATGATCCCCCTAAGGGAAAAAACCTATTATTCAAAGAAAAATCAACATATTCGAGTTTTTTTTGTACGCACTACTAGATAATTAATCTATCTAACTATCCTGATTTGAAATATTTGCAGCTAATTAATATTTTACTGTTAAATTTAATTTTTCTAAAACCTTACAAAAGGATCTTCTTGGACACCGGGGTGTCCAAGATGATCCCCATGGTATGGGCCGCTCTTAGTCGAATCCGGAGTCACGAACTATTTAATTTAATTACTATTATTAAATTTTTCAATATAGATCGATTTTGAGTATTTCACAATGTTTTAAAACATCGGACATATTAATTCCTCTGCTTTAAGTTTTAAGAACTAATTTGAGAACTTTAAATTTTTTTGGTAGCCATTTTGGAGCCGTCATTTTGAATTTTGAATTTTTGATTAAATATTTGGATTTAGAGACCTCAAAAACTTCCGAATAAGCATTTTCAGCCAAATTCGTAAATTTAAAAAAACTTTTAGTCGCCATTTTGAAGCCTTCATTTTGAATTTAAAAACTTTAATCAAATATTCGAATTCAGCGACCTCAAAAACCCTCAAGTAAACATTTTTTGTCATATCCGTAAACTTTTAAATTTTTTTGGTAGCCATTTTAGAGCCGCCATTTTGATTTTTAAATTTTTGACTAAATATTTGGATTTAGAGACCTCAAAAACCCCCAAATGAGCATTTTCAGCCAAATTCGTAAACTTAAAATTTTTTTTTACATTTTTCGAATTTTAATGTCTCAAAACAAAAAAATATATAAAAATTTTCAAGCTTGGAGCAATGTACAGACAGAAGTCTGATTTTATTAATATAGATAGATAGATTATTATATTATTATTATTGTTATTATTATTATTACCTTCCCAGATAGCCAAGCGTACTAATCATTATTTTTTAGTACAGCGTATTGGTATCGTACTCATATTGTACTAGCACGAAATAATAAGATATGTACATAAAAGTAAGATACTAGTATAATAACGGTATGTCATACGGATAGAATTATGAAATTGCCAAAGTACTCCGTACGAGTATAACACTAAGTACAATACCAGTACGCCGAACTAATTGGGATTTTAGGTTATGAATTTACAATGCTTCTCCGCCATTATCTGTACGATATACCAGTACAGTACCTGGTACAGTGCGAAGGTTCATGGCTGGTACAGTAATAGTACGCTGGTTATCTGGGTTGTTATTGGAGGAGACTTCAACGCCAAAGCTGTGAAATGGGGAATGTTAAAAACGGACTCGAGAGGAAGAAGAATTTTAGAAATGGCTACACGAATCGGTATGATTACACAGCCACAAGAAAAGTCAAAACACCTGCTCTCGGGGGTTGGAATTTCAGTTTAAAAAAAGTGGAGTAGGGTGTCTATTCCTATGTTTTTTGGGTCGCTAAAACCAAAAAAGATTACCAAAAACAAATTCTTCCCTCCCTTAACACCCTACCACCCCCTTAACAACCCCGGGGTGAGGGGTCGAAATTCGAATTTTCACGAAAAGTCGATTACAGTGTCTAAACCTACGTTTTTTGGGTCGCTGAAATAAAAAAAGACTACCAAAATTAAATCCTTTTCACCCTCAACCCCCTACAACCCTCTGCAATAATTTTTTTCAAATAAAACGGATCGATTTTTGGGAAATTGAAAATTAAATATTTATTATCAAAAATTATTGCAGAGGGTTGTAGGGGATTGAGGGTGAAAAGGATTTGATTTTGGTAGTTTTTTTTTTGGTTTCAGCGACCCAAAAAACGTAGGTTTAGACACCGTAATCGACTTTTCGTGAAAATTCGAATTTCGACCCTTCACCCCGGGGTTGTTAAGGGGGTTGTAGGGGGTTAAGGGAGGGAAGAATTTGTTTTTGGTAGTCTTTTTTGGTTTTGGCGACCCAAAAACATAGGAATAGACACCCTACTCCACTTTTTTTAAAACTGAAATTCCAACCCCCGGGAGCAGGTGTAAGAGGGTGGTAGCGGAAAAATGGCCGATAAAAAAAATTTTTCATGGTCATATTTGATTTCAGCGACCCCAAAAACATGGAAATAGGGTGGTGTGATCTCTGGGTTTTGACTTTTTTTTGTGTGCCTGTGTTATTAGCAATGAAGATAGGACACTTACATTTTGCAGAACTGACTGTAAAGGCACGATTCCAGATATTACAATAATGATAAGAGAAAAAGCCGCTTGGAGATTGAAAGACTAGAGGGTTCTAGAGGACTTCACTGGAAGCGACCATCAGTATATCGTTTTCGATATAAAAGACCAAAAGCAATTTAAGCAAAATAAGGAATAGCCAAAATGGAATTTTGGGAAAATTAACACAAAAGTTTTTCTATTAACAGTAGCTGAAGGAAAAAAGGGTATTAAAATCAAAAACTGATTTAGAGACCACAATGACAAATGCCATGAACCATAAAAAATCACCAAATCACCATAACCCATGCATGCGATATTGCAATGCCTAGAAAGAAGACGGGATGGAATAACCAAAAGCCAGCGTATTGGTGGACAAAAGAGATAGCTCAGACAAGAAAGAACCAGATACACTGAGGAGCCAAAAAAGACCTACGTAAAGCTATCAGAAGAAGCAAACATCGGTGCTGGAAAGCACTACAAAAAGACGTTGATGCAAACCCTTGGTGCCTAGGGTACAAAATCGCCCTTAAGAAGATGGGTAATACGGCACCGTGTTCAACGCGAAATGTATCATTTATGAATAAAGTCGTAGATGCACTCTTTCCAACACATCCGGTCATGAAGAGATAAAGCAAAAGAACGTTCCTCTTTCACAATAGAGGAATTAAAAGTAGCGCTTATATGTCAATGAAAAATAACAAAGCACCTGGACCAGATGGAATACCTGCAAAAGTTCTCAAGCTGTTGACCGAGGAACATTCTGACCTACTCCTGAATATGTACAACAGAAGTCTAGAAGAGCAAGTTTTTTACAGTCGATGAAAAGAACAAAGACTCGTTCTAATAAACAAGGGTAAGGGAGATCCTCAATCTCCGTCCTCATACAGACCCCTCTCTCTAAATCTGAATTAGCGAAATTCCACTAATTTCCCAGCGATAAGTATATCACTGATTCAATTAGCGTATATACGCTGTGAATTAGTGAAATTTCACTGATTAATTAGCGTATATACGCTAATTGAATCAGTGATATACTTATCGCTGGGAAATTAGTGGAATTTCGCTAATTCATATTTAGAGAGCTCTGTATGCTTAACATGGCAGGGAAGGTTTTGGAAAGACTGCTGAAAGCAAGAGATGTGGCAGCTGTAAAGGAAGCTGGGGACTTATCTAACAGACAGTATGGATTTCGAAAAGGGCGTTCTACAATAGATGCAATACAGGAAGTCATAACAGTTGTTAAAAAATCGAGAGAGACAAATCATTTCTCCAGAAACATAGTTGTACTCGTGACATTTGATGTGAAGAACGCTATTCAGTAAGGTGGCCTGATATGTTAAATGCCCTAGAGAAAGACTTCAAGATGCCGGAGTATCTTTTAAATATCCTTAAAAGTTATTTAAGTCGAAGAAAACTGTTTTTTGAAACATCAGAAGGAATGAAAGCTAAAAACATCACAGCTGGAGCGGCGCAGGGGTCAGTATTGGGCCCGGACCTGTGGAACATTACTTATGACGGTATTCTAAGAATGAAAACACCAGAGGATTAGTTTCTCATCGGATACGCGCATGATATTGTCGCAATTATAGAAGCAAGGACCTTAGAGCTCGCACAAATGTGACTAACACAGCTCATGAGAAGACTTGAACTGTGGATGCAAGAACACGGATTTAGCCTTGCTATGCAAAAACTGAGATCTTGATACTTACCAGAAAGAGGTTACAGCTAGAAATTTCCTTTAAAGTTGGAGAAAAAACTATCCTTAGCAGCAGAGTTGTCAAACACCTTGGAATAAACTTAGACAGTAAACTTACTTTTTGGGATCACATCATAATAGCAATAGATAAGGTACGGAGAGTTACTCTTGCCATGAGCAAACTTATGAGCAATATGGGAGGACCGCTACAAAGCAAAAGAAGGTTACTAGTTACAGTCTCACATGTCATACTGTTGTACGGAAGCGAAAACTGGGCAGAAGTACTAGATAAAAAGAAATATTACAAACGAATGGCAGCAGTGCAAAGATTAGGAGCATTAACAGTTGTAAGCTCGTACCACACTGTGTCAGAGCCTGCCATAATGGTAATAACTGGGATTATTCCAATAGATATCATGGCAACAGAGAGACAATTTCTCTATCAAAGGAAGGCAACAGCAGACCGGAACATTTTAAGAAAAATAGCTCGAGAACGCACCAGAACAAAGTGGCAAAATAGATGGTAGAACGAGAATAGAGGACGGTGGACTTATAGGCTAATTAAGAAACTTAATCCATGGGTAGACCGACAAGAAGGAGAAATCAATTACTACGTGACGCAGTTTCTAAGTAATCATGGTTACTTAAGATCTTATTTATATAAAATGGGGAAAACAGCGAAACCAAATTGCATCTATGCAGATTCTGATAAAGATGATGCCGAACACACATTTTTTCAGTGTATAAGATGGACACAAGAAAGAAAAAAGTCGAAGATACTGTTGGGGAAATTACACCCGAAAATATTGTAAATAAAATGTTAGAAAGCAAAGAATGGTGGAACACAATTGCCTTATTTATAGAAAAAATCCTTAGACAAAAAAAGAAGGAATTAGATAAAAATTAGAAAAAAATGGGAGGATAAATCCAAGCTGGTCAAGAAAATGAGAGCCGAAGCTCGACCAAGAGTCGTTGATGACCTTTAACCCCTGAAGGAATGCGAAAGCGGTTACCGGGGGTTAGTTGGTAGGCGTGAATGGGGGGTGTTTTTAGTGCGGTAGAGGCGGCTGCAGAAAGCAGGATCGACTGAGTCCCATACAGACCTTAGAACAAGGAAGTGCATAAATGTGGGCTTGAACCAACTTTAAATAAAAAGTCTTGCGAAATGGGATTTTTTTGTGGATTCCAACACTGGAGACCTCCCTGAGTATTTTGCAACAAAAATTAAAATAATCCATCGGGCCGTTTTAGTCCAGGCGCCCTGTCAATAGTATGTGACATAAATCCTATCCAATATTCAAAAACGTTTTTGGATAGATTAGTTGCATAGAAACAAAGGCCAACAATTTGCACCAACTTACACTAAGCGCGTTTATTGTTATAAAACTTTTAAGATGACAAAATCAGTTTTTTTGAGGATTTTCAGTAAAATTTTCCATAATCTGATTGTTAATTAACAAACTTTTTTTTGCATTGATTGTCAAATTTGTGAATCGTTAAAAAAATGTTTTTCAAGTTGCATTTTACTCTTAAGGGTCAATATTTTTGATAACATGTATTGCGAAATAAAAAAAATGTATTGCTAAAAAATAAATTTTTAAAAATAGTCAATTTTTTCACTATAAACAATTAAGCATATCTCAGTCGAATTTTATTTTAGAAAATCGGGATAAAAACTTCTTTATTCCTGGTATCTTCCTGCAACTTTTAAGAAAACAAGTTGTAAATCCATTTCGAGATATTTTTATGATAAATATACCTGGTAAATTTTAGCTAAATTCGTTAAAACCTCTTCGAGTTATCGTGTTCGCAAAAATCGGAATCCACACACACACACACATACACACACATCCATACATCCGGACAATTGTTCAGGGTCTTATATAACATAGTCCTATATAGAAGAAAATTTGTTAAAAGGATTTTTAATAATTTTGTAAATTAAACGACTACAAAGCTTCCTTACGAGGAAGCAAAAGTGATTAATCTAGCTCGAACGGTATTAGAAATAATTTTAAAAAAAATCCAGACAATTTGTTTATTAATATTTTGGTGGTTTGAAATCCTGCTCTAAATTTGCGCTAAAGTTGCACTACCAAATTACAAACAATAAATTAACTTGTCGACATTAAAAACATCACTGCAGTAATCAGTTTTCCGTTCTATTCAACATGTATTTGAAAAAAATAGATTTTTACTCCGGAAGACATTTTAACTCAGAAATAAATATTTAAAAATTAGATAAATATTTTCTAGATTCCTTTAGCCAATAAAAGCAAAGCAGATATTACTTATTTCAGATTTTAATTGTCGATAAACCGGTTGTACTCAGGAGAGGTTTTCTACAGTTTCCCTCTTCTCTGGCGAGAAAACCCATTGACGGGTGGTCCAGGCAAATGCGAGTACTCCTAATCTCAAAAAAGTCGTTCTGTAGAAACGCAAAACTAGTTGGTATATAAGAGTGTGTGTTCTGACAGTTGGCCTAGCTTCAAGTCATTTAAGAAAAAAAAAGTATCCGGACAGCGCAAATAATTACTTCCGCTAAATATTGAGTGGTTTTTAAAATAAGTAATTAAGGAGTTGCTTCTATTAGCGACAAGTTAGTTTCGCGATTACTTTTACGTGGTTATTTTTGTATTTCTTCAGTTTTTGGGTTATCTGAGCCGCGCAAATAATTAGTTTTAAAGTAAGTATATTGATTGACTTATAAAATTATTTATTTCTTAGTTGCTCCTATTAGCGACAAGTTAAATAAATATGTATCTCGATTAGTTCTAAGTGGATATTTTAGTATTTCTTCAGTTTTTAAGTTATCCGGGCAGCGCAAATAATTAGTTCTTAAAATAGGGGAGAGGTACGCACGTTGAGACGGGTTCTGTTTTTCAGTTATAATTTTAAAAAAACAAAATTTAGCGAAAAATTCGAAATGCTTTCTTAAAAGTATTGTCCAGGGCTACAACATTGCCAAAGAAAGTTACTTTTTTTGGACAAAATTAAAAAATTTATAGCTGATTTTTTGAACATGTTATTTTTGACCAAAAAAAGTGGTACGCACGATGAGACACCCATAGTAATTTTTTTTAAATTGAAGCAAAATAAATAATTACGTCAGATTCTAATTGTTTGTTGTTTATTTACTTATTTTGATGGTCTTAGCTCAAAGAAAAAAAATTAAAACATTAAAAATTAACTTAAAAAAAATAATCAAAAAATAATTAATCGAAATTTTTATATTCGCAATTTTCACAGGTGAAGAACATGTAAAACGCTTAAAAATTTTGGATTCAAAATCAATTTTAATGACAGTACTATTTCCACACCGTGAGCGTTTTAACCTGCGTACCACAGTGTGTCTCAACGTGCAGACCTTGCCGTTATTTTTTTAAAGCTTTGAAATTATTTGTAGATGTTAACGTATGTCTAAATTTTCGTCGGAACTTTAAAGTAGAACAAAAATTGATATGTAAATGTTTGAGTGACTTTTAAAATTAGTCATTTCAGAGTTGCTCCTATTAGCGACAAGTTAAATACTATAATTCGCGATTATTTTTAGGTGGATATTTTATTATTTCTTCAGTTTTTAGGTTTTCCGGGTAGCGCAAGTAATTAGTTCTAAAGTATATTATGTGACTTTTAAAATTAGTATTTACCGAGTTGCTCCTATTAGCGACAAGTTAAATGAATATGTTTCGCGATTATATTTTAGTGGATATTTTAGTATTTCTTCAGTTTTTAGGTTATCCGGGCGGCGCAATTAATTACTTTTAATCATGTTAATTAAAATCTAAAATAAGTAATAACTGCTTTGCTTTTATTGGCTAAGGGGATCTAGAAAATATTTATCTAATTTTAATATATTTTTTTTCTGAGTTAAATCTGCTGGAAGTAAATAGATAGAAACCTTTTTTCTTTTAATCCCTTTCTATTGCTAATATAGAAAGAGATATGAATATTGTATAACTTTTAATCTCTTACCTATACTTCTTTATGCCTTTCTATTCCTACCTTTATCAACTCGTTAGCTATTTCTTTTAATCACCTTTTTTGAATAACTTTTAATAGCCATTTTAAACCCTTCTATCTCTTTTTATATACAATCTTATTACAACTTTTTGTTGTCCCTTTCAATCACCTTTTCTCTATTACTTTTTAAATTCTGTCTATTTCCTTGTATCTCTTTTAATGTTAGACCTTATAGACACTATTCTTTATACCTATTAATAACCTATTCTTAATACCTTTTAATAACCTGTCTTTAAACTTCTATCTCTTTTTATATACAATCTTATTACAACTTTTTGTTGTCCCTTTCAATCACCTTTTCTCTATTACTTTTAAAATCCTGTCTATTTCCTTGTATCTCTTTTAATGTTAGACCTTATAGACACTATTCTTTATACCTATTAATAACCTATTCTTAATACCTTTTAATAACCTGTCTATAAACTTCTATCTCTTTTTATGACAGAAGTTCTCGATACTCTTCTTTCTCCACATTTATAACCTTTTCTTAATAACTATTGATATCCTATTTATACCCTTCTATCGCTTTTTATGTAGGATCTTATTAACACTTATTTATTACCATTATTCCCATTATTGAGATAGAAAAAGATAGAAATGCGAGACTGCAAAACTATAAACCTTCTTTATTCCTTTTTATCATTCTTCTTTTCCGAATGGTATTCTTTTAATCTTCTTGCAATCCCATATTCTATCTCCTTACTTCATTTAGAAGAGATAGGGATAAACAAGAATATGGGGTTTTGAGGAGATATAATAAGTTTATCTCTTCTAATCTAATATAGTATATCCCTTTCTATATACATACTCATAGACTTATACGCGCATGCGTCGATCTTCCCAGCTGTTATGTGTCATGGCGTCGGGTCAGTAGATCAGAAAGCGTGTGTTATGCACTGTGCGATTTTAAGTTTTTGTTTGAGTTTAACTTCCATATTTTTGTAGTTTATTGTAAATATATTTAACCAATAAATGTTTATCAGTAATAGACAACCAAAATTAGTTTTAAACTCACACAGCACCGAAACTTTTCTAAAAATTTATTAAAGATTTACTTGCAAATTTTTTATAGTTAATCGTAATGAAATAGAACAACACGATTAAGAAACTCAATTAACAACAATAGAGAAAGTTTTTAATTGAAATTGATCGATTTCTTCTATAAGGGATATCTCTTTTTTATTTTCCTTTGGATTAGAAAGGATGTGAAAATGGATAGAGAAAGATAGAAATGTATGAATAGAAAGAGATTAAAAAGTTCTATCTTCTTTAATTCACCACTTTGCATCTCCAATTTTTTATCTCTTTCTATATATTTTTTTCTATATAATTATTTCTATATCTGAAACTGTATATAAAGAGATTAGAAGGGATAAAAAGAGATATAATTATAAAGTTATAGAAAGAGATAAAAAATATGTATCTCTTTTAAGTATCCATTTTGCATCTCCAAACTATTACATCTTTTAATCTTTTTTTATCCCCTTTTTTAATCTCTTTGTATCTCTTTACTTCCAGCAGTAAATGTCTTCCGGAGTAAAAATCTATTTTTTTCAATTACATGTTGAATAGGACGGAAAACTGATTACTGCAGTGATGTTTTTAATATGGACAAGTTAATTTAATGTTTGTAATTTGTTACTGCAACTTTAGCGCAAATTTAGAGCAGGATTTCAAACCACCTAATATTTTTTAATTTTTTTTGTACAGATTCGATAATTACAATCTGCAGTTTAATAAAAAAAATCGTGAAATTTATCCATTCATTATTAATTATTAAAAGATGACATGAAAATCAAAGTAAGAATTTATCTTGATGTAGCGCGTGAAGTGGGGGATGGAGCCCAGCAGCGCGTTGCAGTCGCTCGCGTCAGAATATTGAATTCGGGCGGCATTTAAATTGGCAAAAGTGGCTGTAACTTTGGAACAAATTGACCGATTTTGATATTTCTTTTTTTAACCTAGGGTGTTTTTTACTCAGCGATTCAAATTTAATATTCTGTTTTCAAAAAAATAAAACTTCTATCTCTAAATTAATATTCATTTTTAAAAAATTTTTATTTCCTCTAATAATTAATTGTAAAATAAAATATTTCTTTCCTAAACTTTATAAATTCATTAAATTCAATTTAGAAATTAATTTAACAAAAGAAAATCGTATATTTTTGAAACTGTTTTGGAAAAAATAAGTATATTATTTACTTATATTATTTTACACTGTAATAGAAAATATATTATTTAAACAATTTTTTTTAAAATTTAACATTTCCAAAATATAGCTTTAGCAAGTAATATTTTGCATCCAAATTATATAGGACATAGTTTTAAGGACAATCTAGAATATAATAATTAAGCAGAAACTGAATTAATTCTCCACTAATTCCATTAACACTTTTTTAACTGAATAAAAAAATCATAAATAGTTCTTGTAAATGAAATTTTAATTGAAAAAATCGGGAAATTGGCAACATTTGCTTCTTTAAAAAATGTTTTTAAGTATTTTAACTCACATACATAACAATTAAAATCATTGTTCATTTTTCTTTTAATGTAATAAAATATTAATCTAGATTTTTAATATTATTATCGTAGTAGAAAAATATATTAAGTAATTTAACGCAACACTTTATATTTTAAATCACATTTTTTAAGTATACTTTAAGTTACATTTTTTACTTTGATCTGTATCACACTTTTAAATTGTAGTACACGTTACGAAGTTTTTCTAATTGATCTCTAGGTAAATTTTTTGGCTCATGAAAGTTTCACTTCATTTCGACAGCAGAAGCTGGTATTTATAAAATTTTTAATGCAAGTTTTGATACCTCAAAGGCCTCTTGCTCTGACATACTCCAAAATGACATTGGTGACTTAATATTCTTAGCAGTAAGTTTGGAAAAAATGTCTTTATTGTTTTTAAATTTTAACAACTGCTCTAATCCGTCTTCGTTAAGATTTTCTAATAAAAATTCGTTTACCTTTGGTAATTCTTTAGTGCTTAACCGTTGACCCCGATAAACTGGATGTAAATAATTAGCTGTAAGAAACACTGGTAATGTGACTTTCTGAAAATGCATCGAAATACTCATTTGAAGGTTTTTATTGTCAGCATTTTGAAGCAAATCAAACCAAGTTTCAAGAGCATCCGCAATTAAAAATTCACTTTTATCGAACTTTCGAACGAAATTAACAATTTGTTTAAAGTTGTTTTGAAGAATTTCAACTTCGGCTATTAAATTGTCATCGAATACAAGTGAAGTAAATCTCTCTACTACAAGTAATTTGTTCCTCTGCAATTTTTCTTTTTAATATTTTTATTCTGCTTAAAAAAATTGTATTTGTATTAAAATGACTCTTCCATGTTTCAGGTTCAATTACAGGAATTCCTTCTGTTTCGTTTGTGAAATCAATTAAATTATTCTCATATTTTTTAAAATGTTTTAAGATAAGTCAAACTTTCTCGTAAATTTCTGAATTAATCAGGGATTTTCCAATCAAATTTAGAATTTGAATATTGCATGGTATAACCCATAAATTCAGATTTAAATTATCCAGGAGTAAAAAATCTTTTGAAATTATTGCAATTACTTCTGTACAATAATTACTGCCTGCCAATTCATTAGATTCAGTTGTGGTTTTTTCAAGCTCCAGTTCATTTTCAATATCAAACAATGTAAAATTATTAAGCAAGAATATTTTTTCATTCTATCTGCGAGCAAAAACCATTATGACATTATTTTCAACAATTATAAATAAACAACCAAACTTTTTTACATCTGTTTTACTATTGCCTCTAGCAGTTTCCTTTTTATAGACTAAATCAAGCAATGTTAATGAAAGAATTTGCGGTGTTGGACAAATGTAAGCTGGTCTCAGTTGTTTAATAAAATCTTTAAACGTTTTCGATTCAACAATATCAAATCCTGCATTATTATTAATTATGAAACGTGTAAGCGCTTCATCGATATTATTTTTTTCCTTTTCCGAAATTCTGTCTAAAAAATTATTAATTGCTTTTTGTCGTCGAATCACAGGGCGAGCAGTAACAATTTGAGTAGACTTAAAAAAAGAGGTGTTATCACAACCATTTAAATCAACTATTTGCATGCTTACATCTAAAGAATAATTAAGCTGAAAAAATGTATAACTTATTTTAATATACTATAATTTGCAACAAAATTTTCAAAACACAAACAATAAATTTATTATTTTACTTTTTTTAAAATTACAAAACAAACTCACATTATTGTTGTTTAAGAATATTTCGTTTGTATTACTTTTGTCAGATTTGCAGCCTGTAGATGTGTCCATGTCATCGAAAACCGAATTTGAGGTTTTTCTTGTAAAATGCATTTTTTTATGAATAAAAATCATTTTTAATTATGTAATTCATAATTAAAATTTATATTGAAAATATGTTTCTATAATCAAAAATTCAAACTTACCTATGGTTTCTTAACCTCTCTTCACATGTGTTTGACAGTGTCCTATTGCACATAGAACAAAACGCTACATTTTTTCCATTTTCTTTTCTTGGAATAAAAGATAATTTATCCCAAAAGTCATTTCTCGGCCTTCCACCTTTAAAGCTACTTATTTTACCTATTATAAACAGGCCTGATTATAAATTTACGTAAGGTAAATTACCTTTACATCCCTGGTCAGTGGTCAAGGAGGTGGCGCCAATTCTCGGGAGTAGCCGCGACTTGAACTAAGGAAACTACACCATCTCCACCATCGCGAGCGAGTTAAAGGCCAACGCAGAATAGAATCTTTAACCGGAACCGCAATCGTAAGCGTAACCGTAAGAATGAGTTAAAGAAGGATTGGTATATTGTTTATCCTTCTCTAACTCATTCTTACGCTTACGGTTACGATTGCGGTTACGGTTAAAGATCTATTCTGCGTTGGCCTTAAATTGTAAACTCCACTTTGACTCGATTTTTCATTATCAAATCATTTGTTGAAATGTTTGTCAATTTTGTATCGAATAATATAACTAATAAATTAATAAATTATCAAAGAACCAAGTTAAAATATTAATAAACAAATGCTCAGGATTTTTATTAAAAAATAAAATTTTTTCCCACCCCTTTAGTGCTAGGTCAAAATTTTTTTTTGAAAATTTGCAGAAAAACATTTCTAATTAAACGGCGTTTTTCCCAAATTGTTTAAATTAAAATTGTCGCTACTGTGTTTAATTGTTTTTAGCAAAAATTTACTCCCTCCGGGAAACCAGTTTTTTTGCAAAAATTCAATTTGACACAAATTGTGATTGATAGATTGACATTTCCTAAAGAAAATCCAACAAAAAACTGGTTTTCATCCTGCCAAAAATATGGAAATTCCATTTTAAAAATCAATGTTTTTAGTGAACAAATGGAATTTTTCATAAATTATTTTTCAGATCGGATCCAAATTTGGCACACATCTTAAGGTGTGTGGCATATTTTTTAAGGCATATTTTTGGATATTTTCTATTACAATGTAAAATATTATAAGTAAATAATATAATTATTTTTTCCAAAATAGTTTCAAAAATATACGATTTTCTTTTGTTAAATTAATTTCTAAATTGAATTTAATGAATTTATAAAGTTTAGGAAAGAAATATTTTATTTCACAATAAATTATTAGAGAAAATAAAAATTTTTAAAAAATGAATATTAATTTAGAGATAGAAGTTTTATTTTTTTGAAAAAAAATATTAAATTTGAATCGATGAGTAAAAAACACCCTAGTTTAAAAAAAGAAAGATCAAAATCGGTCAATTAGTTCCAAAGTTACAGCCACTTTTGCCAATTTAAATGCCGCCCGAATTCAATATTCTGACGCGAGTGACTGCATGTCCTCTTTTAATTATTAATAATGAATGGATAAATTTAACGATTTTTAATACTAAACTGCAGATTGTAACCTTAAAATCTGTACAAAAAAATTAAAAAATATTAATAAACAAATTGTCTGGATTTTTTTGAAAAAAAAAATTATTTCTAATACCGTTTGAGCTAGATTAATCAATTTAGTCTTAAAAGTTGCAGGAAGATACCAGAAACACAAATTTGATAATCAATGCAAAAAAAAGTTTGTTAATTAACAATCAGATTATTGAAAAACTATTAATCCGATTGGGTCAAAATTTCTTATGCTCATTAAAGGCCTCAGAAGCAATAATTTTGCCAAGGGAAAGATTGAAATAATAATTAAATGAATTATAAAATATTTAAAAATCGTTTGACTTTTATGGTTTTAATTCTGTAACTCGTAACCAAATGGTTGAAAAATATCGTGCGACCTCTCATTTTTTAGATATTCTTAATCTCTACAACTTTTAATAGCAACTTTTTTCTCTAAAATTTTACTGAAAAGAACAATCATCAAAAAACTTCAAAAAACTGATTTTGTCATCTTAAAAGTTTTATAACAATAAACGCGCTTAGTGCAAGTTGGTGCAAACTGTTGGCCTTTGTTTCTATGCTACTAATCTATCAAATAACGTTTTTGCCTATTGGATAGGATTTATGTCACAAAATCGACCTTGTTTTGACAGGGCGCCTGAACTATTTTTGAAAAAAGTAATTTTTAGTATTTCTATCGTGAACTCTGTATACAAGTGTTGCAAGAATTCGTAACATAATTATAAAATTATATTCATAAAAAAATTAATAATTTTTAACCAATTTTTAATTTTATTCGGCTCATTAAAGTCATCGGACACCGCGATAAGAATGAGCAAGACAGCAGCTCGAGAATGCACCGGAAACTAACTCGGGCATAGACAGTAAAATTATTACTCTTTGCATTAAATGATACTTTATAATCAAGATTAATTTATTTTCGTTATAATGATTTTTAGAAAAATAAATATTAATTTATATTTTACAGTTTATTGTGACTTATTTAATATTATGTCAGATCTGTAAATAAAACTCGACATAAATATAACATGAAAATTCTAATTCCAAGCTCGTGACTGTAAAAGTGTATAACATTCAAATATCTATTTTACGCACCTTTGGAGCTTTCGTATGCGACTATTTGGTCATAGGCACATACGCGCGTATGTGGACTTCGCACTATGAATTATAATAGGATGGGCTTTGCGCGATACTATAATACATAAAAAAATAACTAATGATACATACACATATTCCGCGATATGTCTCTACGTGAGAATCCAGCTCTTCTCACCTTTCGTTTCTTTCTGAACCTATTTCCCTTCCTACTCTTTTCTGGAATCTTCAAGCTACGCATAAAATGTTTAAAAACAAGTACAAGAAAAATAAAAGCACATGCTTTTAACAAAATTGGGAAAGACTAATTCCTAGTATTGGAAAAGAGATGTATTTCGATGGAAATTTTCTAAAGAGTGAAAATTTCTTTTTGTTGAAAATTAAACATCGCTCCATATTTTTACATTTAGCATTGCTATAAAGAGTTTATAAACACTCTTAATAAGTAAAATTTATTCTATTGCAATTCCCTGTCTTAACCCGAAAAGCTACCTGAGCTCGCTGAGAAAATTTTCGTTCTCACGCAAACTCAGCAAAACTAGCGTAGCAACAGGCCCAGAGTTAGAGACTCCGCTTGTACACCAAAAATCCTGAGTCCACAAAATTTCCCACTTAACATCCATAATGTTCCCGTAGAGACGTCTCGCGTCCTAGGAACAATAGCAGTCTTGATCCGGTCCGCGAAGAAACTTCAACTCTTGAAGTCGGTCGGAAAATCGGCTAAGCCCGTCCGCGAGTCGAAACCCAACTTATGTCCCCCAACTGGATTGTGCAAACAAGTTAGGCGGACGTAAAACTAATTAAAAAGCTTTAAGTCGACGAAGTCCACCAGAAATCAGGCCGGATGAGTATTTCATGAATTTAGAATAAATTCTTGATATCCTTGTCTTGTTTGACCGGCCAGTGTGCGCGTAGTGCCTGCGTCCGTTCCACACTTGACGGTTCCGGAAAAGTGCGTCTCGTGCGTGCTTAAAATTTAAAGACAATTGTGCCTCAGCTCCGCCCGTTGGACTAGGATAAATGTAATACTAACCAGCCAACGGTAGAATTTAAGAACTATTTGGGGTAAGTTTCACAAAAGACAATGTATCGTTCCTCTAAACTTTTCTTTCATTTGATATGTGTTAATTAAAATAGTTATTGACTGCAATCTGTAAATTCTGTCTTTTTAAATTTTCTAAATTTAAATAAATTGTATTGAAGGGTAAAATAGTGTTTTTATCTGCCCTGGTTTCTCTTTTTCCTTTCTTTTGAGTTCGAATTATATTTTAGTGTTTCGTGGATTAGCAGATTCCTACTTTTAAAACAGGAATAACAATCCCGCAAAATTAAACAAGGTCCTTCAGACCTTGGCAGCTTGGTGCCGCCCTAAATTAGAATTATGAACCATCTCAAAAGCTCAATTTTATAAATAAATAAATTCTGGTTTGTAACAACAAGCACTTTAAAAAAGGTACAAAATCAATTTTAATTTAAATTTCATTAGTGTACAATAGTATTTTGGATCGCATAATCTGAATTTGATGTTGAATTTAAGAATATCAAAATGGCGGGTCCAATATGGCGACCAAAAAGTTTAAAAATTGTTTAGATCTACTTGGGCCTCAATACTTGAGGGTTTTCGGGGTCACTAAATCTGAATTCAATGGTAGGTTTTGAAAACTAGAAATGGCGGATCCAATATAGCGACCAAAAAGTTTAAAAATTGTTTAGATTTGCTTGATACTCATTACTCGGAGCTTCTGGTTTCGCTGAATCTGAATCCGAATTTCCGTATTTGAAAGAATTACTTTTTTTAAAAAAGGAAATAGACAATTAAGATTATAATATAAATAATGACATCACTTACAATTAAAAGTAACACTTATTTACACATTATAGCACTGTAATAATTAATCAATTGAAACTGCTTAGATTAATCCTTTGACGGGAAAGCGGGGTCCATTAGACCCTGCAAGTATCTATTTTTCAAATTTCTCCGAATCGGTATGAAAAAATGAGTTCATCTTAGAAATTTTGTTAAATAGACTAAAAGTAGGACCGAATACTCTGAATATTTTTACAGTTTTCATATTCGTTAAATTTAAAATCTTAATCATCATTTTTATATTTTAAATTTAATGCGTTAAAATTCATAATATAATAAAAAGAAAACAAAATATGCAAAGATCTACGTTTTTTTAAGCGTTTTTAAAGCGGGGTCCAATGGATCCCGCTTACCCGCTTACGTAATTTTTTTAGCTTGCCCGCCCAAGGGTTAAAAAATATTTCAACAATGGAGATAATTAAAACCTCATACCATTTTAAAAATTTTGTTTACCTTATTGGATCCACCATTTCTAATTTTCAAAAACTGACATTGAATTCAGATTCAGCGAAACCAAAAGCTCCGAGTATTGAGTTTCAAGCAAATCTAAACAATTTTTAAACTTTTTGGTAGCCATATTGGATCCACCATTTCTAGTTTTCAAAACCTACCATTGAATTCAGATTTAGTGACCACGAAAACCCTCAAGTATTGAGGTCTAAGTAGATCTAAACAATTTTTAAACTTTTTGGTCGCCATATTGGATCCGCCATTTTGAAATTCTTAAATCCAACATCAAATTCAGATTATGCGATCCAAAATACTATTGTACACTCATGAAATTGAAATTAAATTTGATTTTGTACCTTTTTTTAAAGTGCTTGTATACAGAGTTCACGATGGAAATACTAAAAATTACTTTTTTCAAAAACGGCCCGATGGATTTTTTTAATTTTTGTTGCAAAATACTCAGGGAGGTCTCCAGTGTTGGAATCCACAAAAAAATCCCATTTCGCAAGACTTTTTATTTAAAGTTGGTTTAAGCCCACCGTGTAAAGCATTTTCACGTCCTCCTCCCAAAAAAAAAAAATAATAATAATAATAATAATAATAATAATAATCAGAGGCAGCTAATTGCTTCTTATCTCCGCATAATTTTTTCAAATTGTGCGTTATTGATAATGTAGACTGCTTATGGTAGTTTACTTTAGTTGCTAATAGATGGGCATTATTGCTGCAGCAGTTTAGCAATGACAGTATCATTTATGAAAACAGACTTTTTGGATGTAAGTTTTCTAAAAGTTATTTTGGTGATTTTAGTTAATAGAGTTACACGAATTAAATTCTTGTAAAGTGACTTCAATGCAGAATTTAGTGCCGAAGACGATGGTGTTAATGGAATTGCGATATTTTTAATATTACGGGTTTTGTGAATGTTTTCTTAAAAAAGTACTCGTGGGGTTAGACAGCCAACGATAAATTTTTCGACTTTTTGTGTTGATTTTATTAGTTCTTCTGAATGTTTTCTCTTTTTTTCCTACTCCAATACATTTTAAACTTAACATTGCATTTTATAAACCATTTTTTAAGAATAACAAATTTATATTTCCTTAAAATGTTAAATTGAATTTAATTAATGATATTATTATAATATTATTCAAATGTAAATTTTTGAAGTTTGCTAACAAAATGAAAGTAAGTTAAGTACAAATACCTTGTTATGTATCATTAATTTTAACTTTAAGTTATGTTTTTTTAACTATTAAAATAGTTGGCTGCCTCATCCCACGTTTTTGCAAATATGCCAAAATGTGGTCCTTTGGGAAAAGAGTTGTAGAAATTTTTAAGTGCAACCTACGTCAAAATGTTCTATGGCGATTTTTTAGCCAGAAAGACAAGCTTTCTAACGCGATATTAAAATTGAAAAAACCTATTTAAATAACTGCCTCGCAAACCAAAATGTGCCGTCTTGGCTGCCTCGCCCCGTTCTCCTCTATAGATTGTTATAACACAATAAATTATTACAATAAACAGTAATAATAAAATTAATAAAATATTTTCACAATTTATTCAGTAAAACTAGTTAAATTTAAATAAAAAATTAATATATAAATATACGAATAAAATAAATTAATAAATGATATGAATAATAACTTAAGTAAATAAATAATTGAGGCTCCGGAACTTAAAAGGGCACTTTTACCATTTAAAATCAGTGCTGAAAGTGCCCTTTTAAGATCCGAACCTTCAATTACGATAAATGAAAGAGTTCGTGAAAGAGTAAAATAAACAAAAACTGAAGCAAATAAACAAATAAGAACAATAAACAAATTAATTGAATAGGTGAGGTAAATAAATAATTAAAATAAACAAATTAACAAAATAAATGAATAGCAAAATTAAGTAAATCATTAAAATAAACAAATTAACAAAATAAATAAACAAATTAATTAAATAATAGAATAAATGGCAAAAATAAAAACAATAAAAAAATTAACAAAACAAATAAGGGAGCGTTCACAAATGATGTTACGCTTTTGGGAGAGGCGGGTGGTCTCTACTAAACGTGATGTTTTTCACGTGATGTGTATTTTTGACATTTGAAATTGCGTGACAAGGGAAAAGGAGTGGGGTCGAAAATCTCAAAAAATTGCGTGACATCATTTGTGAACGCTCCCTAAATAGCTGAAATAAATAAATAATTAAAGTATAAAATTAACAATATAAAAGAATAAATGACGCAAATAATATGGGGCAAGAATAGTTAGGTAAGACCTTTTCGGATCTAACGGCCAAACCTGAATTTGTATCAGCAAACAAGTAGTATCTTTGGAAAGCCTGGTTATTTGGCTATAAGTTTTCTATACATTATTTTGCTGTAGACTGCGATCCCTGCGAGATAAGAATGAAAAAGTAAAAAAAAAATGTTAACTGATCCTTACCCCAGTACCATACCGGGGCAAAGATAGTTAAAAGAATCCGAATGCTAAAAATGTTATAGAAAATCAGTAAATTCTTGTTTTCTTTATTTTAATGAATTTAGACTATTTAATATTGATATCTGAAGTATTACAAATATGTTTTGAACATTTTCTAAATTTCAATTATTGCATTAAAATTCGTCTGAACTAGAATCAGAGGTTTAACCAATTTTCTTCAGTCGACCACCAATTTCTTGGTCAATAAGCTTCGTTTTCCATATATAATTACGCACCATTATGTATGTCAACCTAAAAAAAAACAATTAAACACTTTTTTATAATTTGCAATCGCATTAACAGGATTTTACCGTATTAGCTCTAACTATCCTTGCACCGTGAGCCCATGTTTCATTTTTTTCTAAATTTTATGGAACAACGTGAATTAATTTGAAAATAAATACGATATTCTTGTACTGCAGGAAACGGAAGCACTAATATAGAAAACAATATGATAAACACTACGTTGACATTTTAGCGCTTTTTGAACAAGCCGTTTAAGCATTACAACAACTAACTATTACAACTACAATTGCAATAAATAAACGAGTACAATATAAAATAATTGCAATAAACAATTTCAAATAGTAAACAGAAAATAATGATATATAAATAATTAAAATAAACAAATGAATTTCAAAAACAAATTTGTAAGATAAACAAAGGATCAAAATAAATGAATAACCAAAGTAAATAAGTAATTAAAGTAAACAAATGAGTACAACAATCTAATTAATAAAATAAAGAAAATAGAGTATTAAATAAACAAGCAAAATAAACAATTAACAATAAGTAAACAAATCATGTGAATAAAAAAGTACAATAAACAAATAAATAAAATAAACAAATGAGCCAAACAAACAAATAAAATAATCAAATAAGTTCAATAAAAAATAATAAAGAAAAAAACTAGTAAGACATACAATATGTTTAAGAAAACTCACTTTTTGAAATTTGATTTCTTCTCGATAAATTATAGACACGAAATTACATTAAAAAATGTAAATATACTTTCGGTATATAACAGTTTTTCTCGAAACTTTCACATTTTCACCAAAAAACAAACAAATTTTTTTCTCGCAATTAACAATCAATATTAAATATGATTTTTAATCGAGGCCATCGGTTTCCAATTTCTTCAATTAATTTCTTAAAATCTTATTAAATATACATATATAACTTTTTAATTCTTAAACTATACATATGTATACAAGTGCAATTTGTCCTTTTGGCAGCGATAAAATTTTTCTTTTTTTTTGTCACTTACGGATGAAAGAGAAAATGATAAAATTTTCCTGTCGACGAAATAAAAATTGAATAAACTTCCATTCTTTTTCCTTTAAACAATTTTTCACATAACAAAAGAATTCTCCCAATATGTGAAGAGTTAAATCACGTAAACAACAACAAAAAAGGGAAAAAACAAAAAATAGTTTCACTCACTTTTCTTTGTCAAATTTTAATACTTAAGAAATAAAATTAATTTAAATATTTTTTCTATTTTAATCATTGTATAGAAATCTGTTAAAAGATTTCGCATATTGTTTACATCGTGACTTGAAAATTTTTGTTTTGACACGTTTCCTTTCGTTTCTAAAAAAATAATAGTATAAAAGTCAATTTCTTCTCACAAAAAATGAATAAAATTTAGATGATTTTTTAAGACTATTATTTTTTTTCCTAATTTTTTTCGTTGACAAATAATATTTGTGAATAAATTTGAGATTCGTGAAATTGTCACCGCGTTGCGAACCGAAAATTTGGCAAGATACGTTTCGCAATACGTGGACGGTCACGTCCATCTGGGACGAAGGAGCGACACTTCTCTCTCTTGCCTCCTCGCAATATAATGTTGTATATATTGGATCGATAACCAGGGAGAGTGCGTACAAAACTCCTCTCACCAAAAAATGTAAGTCTCTGATCAACAACACGTTTTGAATTATTTATCCCAAACACGCGTATACAATTTCTAAAGATGACATAGGTTTAATTAACTAGATATCCGCACTTTATTGCAAAATTTATGAGAAAATGGACCAATAAAGCGCTTCTTTTCTTATTAGAAAAGAAGCGCTTTATTGGTCCATTTTCGGTGAGGAGTGAAAAAAAGGGAAAAAAATTATTATAGTAATATCAAAGAAAAAACTTTTTTTTTCTTTAGTTCAACAAATTTTTTTCCGCGAGTCCTTTTAGCAAACTTTTAGAGTCACAGTTTCTTCAGAAAACTTTTTTTCTTTTCTTTTCTTTATATATACCAAAAGTATACATACACCTTTGAAAGATAAAATCAAGCGATGAGAAGACGAATCTTTAGTGGAAAATTATTTTTCTACGAGATAAGGTTCAGTGAACCAGTTTTATAAGCTTTCAAAAAAAATTAAAGGAGAGAAGAAGAAAAATGCTTTTATATAAAAGTAATAATTAACAATTTGTGTTAATTAAATTTTCTACTAATTTTCCTGTTAATTTTCTTGAATAAATTTAAGAAACGTAATTAAATGCATTATTATTAGGGTAGGGTGAGGCATTACTATTCTTGTTTGAATTTTTGAGTCTAAAAAGTTTATTTAAAAAAAATAAAAATGCCTAGGACCGTTTGAAAACTTGACTTCTTAGCTACAATTTTGCCATATATTATTTTGCTGAAACTCGATTATGTTTCGAACTACAGCGATTTTACGAAACCCTTTTTTTTAATGTCGAAAAAACGAGGGTCGAAACTATTCTTGTAGCTATTAATGTGACCTGGTCTATGAAAAGGGACCTTACGTGTCAAAAAATCATTTTTTACTTTTTTGTTGATTCGGATAGAGTTTGAAACGCTCTTTATGATGGTGAAAACCAAAAAGTCATAAGCTCATTAGAAGTTTTTAAAAAATTTTTTAAAGTCAAAAGAAACAAGAGTAAAAATACGAAAAAACTGATTTTTTTGTTATTATACAAATTAAAATAACGAAGACGATAATTTTTTATTATTTAGAAAAGTTTACAGTTTCTTTAACAACTGTCAACAGTTAAAATTCAAATTTAATATCATATTTGTAATCAGCGACCTCAAAAACCTTATTAGAGTAGAAGGGGGTAATTATAGTGCACTTTTCTTTCGAAGACTCCTGTAGTCGCAGTTTTCAACCAATTTTGATCACTAAGGACTCGTTGGAAAGAAAATGCTTCTAGCTACATTTATGGTGTACATTATTTTTTTGTAGATGTAGATAGAGCTTTTCTATATCCAAAAAACTGAAGGCACTTTTTTTCGAAATTCTAAAATTTGTGGGGTAATGTAATGCACCACTTTATTAGTGAAATAAAAAGCAGAGAATATATTATAAACGATTTTATTTTATTAGATATAATATTAGGAACATAAGCGCTTTCTTCACGTTGACTTCAATATCTCAATAAAAACAAAATTAAACGTCAAAACAATACTAAATTTGTGTTCAGAAGTTAATTTTACATGGAAAAAGCACTTATCTGATACTTTTTAATGAGCCTTAAATTTTCTTCAAGTCACTAAAAACGGGAATATGGTTTCGAAATCTAGTGTTTTTGAAGTGACGCCACAACTTCTTTTAGAAGAAGCACAATAAAGCCAAAATGATATACATTAATATACTTTGATACTTTAAACCTACCATACCAACGGCAAGTAATTCAATTCATTCGTTTAGTCAGTAAAGCCAGTGCACTACATTACCCCCCTCTACTCTGCTGTCTTTTTTATAAAAAACAATCACTTTTTAGAGAAGTTGACAGCTGTCAACTGTCAAACTGTCAATTTAACATCATATTCGTAATCAGCGGCCTCGAAAACCCTTACAAACATGTGTCACTTATTTATACTTATTGTTACTATTTAGAAAACTTAGATTATTTTTTCTATGTTTGGGGAGTTTGTTATTAGTTTATATAAACAATTATTTAAAAAAAAATTTCATTACTTGTATGTTTTTTATTTTTTTGATACTGTGATCCACGGTGAAGAAAATAAGCCTAACTTGATTAAAAAATACTAGCAGAGCTACGCGCGCGATATTTCTGCTTTTGTCTTATGATACTTAACCCCTTAACTGTTTGAGGAAAATACAACATGATTGTCCCAAAATGCCCAGCGGAATCTGATACTTTTTCAAATAGTATAATATATTTAAATTATAACTAATTATTCAATTATTTTCTAAAATATCATTAATGACCCTTATAATCTCTTAGGGGCCATCCATAAACCACGTAGCCTCTTGAGGGGGAGGGGGGGGGGTCAAGCAATTGACTACGACAAGAGGAAAAAATGGCGCTAATACATGTAATAGCGTACTACATGGGGGGAGTGGGGGGTCAAAATTCCCAAAAAAATGGGGCTACGTGGTTTATGGACGGCCCCTTATAATATTAATATAAAGAAAAATATCTATCAATTTATATACAAATTATATTTATTTTGAGTGAAAATGAACACGACCCACGGGTGGGTCGGAAACAGTTATGGACAAACTTTTTCACGACCCACCCGTAGGTCGGAAACAGGCAATAGGTTAAGACCTTATTACATTGTGTGTATATAAAAATGTGACTAAAACTTTAAGATGTTTTTTTTCTTCTTCTGAAATATTAGAAAAAGATTACAAATTTTTTTGAAGAATATTAAAAAACATAAAACACGAAAACCAATAATTAAATTTAACACACTGAGCAGTTTTACTACATGAATATAATAATATTTTTTTATTTACTTAAATTTTCAGTTTGCTGGAAAACTGTATTATTTCAAGAATTCGTTGTAAGCAAAAAAAATTTGAAAGTCGGATATAAAACATACTTTTTTAAACTCGTATAAACTATGCTATATTGTAAATATATTGAACAGCTCTTTCATAACGTCTGGCAACATTGCACATAATTTTCTACTCAAAAGCAAATGTAAACAAGTCATACCAAACATTTGCAACCAAGCAAGTCAAATCACAAAATAATCGTTTCTGTTTCGATTAGTTTAGTAAAGCGATATAAAAACTTTATACATGATATAAGCCGAGGTATAAGCTTAGGTGCCGTCCATAAACCACGAGGACAATTTTTCACCAATTTTTGACCCCCCCATCCAATATGAAACAAAAATTTGTACTCTATGCAATTGACCTTAATTTTGTCACTCGGTGGTTTTTAGGGTCGCTGATTACGAATTTGATGTAAGTTTTCATAAATTAAAAATGGCGGAATTTTCTTTTTAATTTATGCAATTGACCTTAATTTTGTTACTCAGGAGTTCTAATACCAGTCAGGTAGGTGTAAATGTCCTAGGAGCGCTCATGAATTAATTAACTCTACAATATATAACACCAAAATCAATTAACAAAAATAGAATATTTTGATAAACTTTTTTTTTAAGTTCAATTTAGTTTTGGTATCGAAATACTACAATTTTGAAATTGTCCCCTAGTACCGGACAGTCTAAATTTTTTAATTTTACGAGCAAGATATTATTGAGAAATGATGCAGCGATCACACACTGTATTTTTACTGTATTAAATGAAGTGTTATTGCCAAAGATATTGTAAAATAAAATCACAAACTTTAGAAAAATTTCTTTTTCTTTTATTTTTTATTTAAATTTTACAGTGCATCCTACTAAAAACACATTCTCATTAAGTGTATGATTGGTTCAACGAATATTTCTGTCTAATATATTCAAATAAAACAAAAGTGACTTAACTATTCACTTATTGGCTGAGTGGTACAAAAACCAATTTTTTAACTGTCCGGTACCAGGGGAAATCCTTGTGTCCGGTACTAGGGGACAAGCAATCCTCAAAATAATGTTATTTTATACTAACACCGTTAAGAAATTAAAAAAAACTTTTACAGACTTGGAATTATAGTTAAACCCTCTCTTTAATGCAAGTTGAAATAAACAAGTAAGACAATCAATCAATAAAAAACCACAATTTTTAGTTAAAAAGTGCAAGTTATTTTGATTTTAATAATGCAAAAAGTAACTATAAACGAATCATTCAAAAATTGTTTTTGAATCATTTTTAAAGACATAATTCAATTTTTGAAATATATCTATAATAAAAATCTTTTTGAATAGTTGAAATTTTGTAAAATTTAATTAAAAAATAATTAATTTATTTTAAGTATTTTGTTACAATTTTTGAAAATCAGTTTTTAAAGAATAAAAAATCTTTATAAAAGCAAAATTAAAAATAAAAATTAATGAAAATTGTCTTCTAATTTTTTTAAATTCAATATTTTCAGTGTTTTTAATTACATACATTTTCAAAAATCTAAATACATACAAAAATAATATTTCAGAATTATTTTTAACATTTTGAAAAAAACATTTATATGAGCGATTCCACGTCAAGTGATCAAGGGGTCTTACGGTGCAATGTTTATTTTGATAATTTTTTACTCTTAAACAATTAAACATAAAAATTTGACCAAGTACATTTTCGAAAGGTTTTTTCATGCTCTTTCGATTGGAAATAAGCATTTTGAAAAAAAAATTTTTTGACCAAAGAAAATCAAAATTAAAAATCAATTTTAATTTTTGGGGGGGAAGAATACGATTTTTTTTAAATAAAAGCTGAGGTTTTTTACTAAAAGGACATATATATGCGAAAATGGGACTAGAATGTTTAAGCATTAAAAAAAAGAGATTTCTACTGACCCAAGTGCCAATAACCCGATTTTTGGCTCCGTTTGGTAGAAATCTCTTTTTTTCAGTGTTGTAAACATTCTAGTCCCATTTTCGCATAATATGTTCTTTTACTAAAAAACCTCAGCTTTCGTTTAAAAAAAAATCGTATCCTCCCCCCCAAAATAAAAATTTATTTTTAATTTTGATTTTTTTTGGTCAAAAAAATTTTTTTTTTCAAAATATTTATTTCCAGTCGAAAGAGTATGAAAAAACCTTTCGAAACTGTACTTGGCCAAATTTTTATGTTTAATTGTCTAAGAGTAAAAAATTATCAAAATAAGCATTGTACTGAAAACCCCAAAACTTTCTCGGAAAATATTTGACTAATAGGCAAAAAAATATTTTTACCAAAAATCACTATTCACTAGTACTACAAAAGCCCCAAGTTTAGGCACGATTGGAGAAAAATTTTTGTCCGCCTTGATCACTTGACATGGATTCGCTCATATACAAGATTTTTAATTGAAATTCATTAAAAAATTAATTAGTTTTTTTAAATTATACAGAAACTCTTTTAAAGAATTCAATTATTTTCGAAAAATTACATTAAAATATTTTTAAAAACTAATTAGTATAATTGTTTTATAATGATTATTTAAGATTCAATTATCTTCAAAAAACTAAAATTTGGTAAAATTTTTTAAAAATAATAGAATTAGTAAAAAATATTGATAAAAATGATCAAATTTTTTGAGAATTTTAATTATTAACAGGACCATAAGCGGGAGGTTTGACGTCGAGGTATAATAATGTGCACCGTCGATTATTGTCCGGTACACACCATTAGAACTCGACTGTCGATAAACCGGTTGTACTCACAGAGGTTTTCTACAGTTTCCCTCTTCTCTGGCGAGAAAACCCATTGACGGGTGGTCCAGGCGTAATGCGAGTACTCCTAATAAAGTCGGCTGTAGACGCAAATTAGGTTAATATATAGAAAAATTTCTAAAGTAGAATGGTTATGCTTAATCCAAAAAAGTATTTCTCGGGGACTCTTGTCGAAGTGCATAAGGCCAATAGGTCAGGAGTATAAACAATAAAAAAAAAAAAAAAAAAATTGTGTGCAAAAAATTTAAATACGGTTCCTGACGTCTAAAATATTTGTTCTGAATATATTTCAATCAAATTCACACCATTAAAAACAATGACCAATGAACAAAAATCATCCCCTGTACATTAGTTGCCCAATTTGGTAATAATTCTCATGAACATAGACATGACATCCTTTTATACATTCTATAAGTTATAGAATTTTCTCACAATATCTTATGTTTAAACTAAAACTAATATTAATAAAAACAACCCCTAAAAATCATTCCCTAAACATAATTTTCACACATTTCCAATTATTCTTAAATAAATTGTGTACAATAAATTTAAATATGATGTTAAGGAGAATAATTACCAAATTGGGCAACTAATGTACAGGGGATGATTTTTGTTCATTGGTCATTATTTTTATGGGGGTGAATTTGATTGAAATATATTCAGAACAAATATTCTAGACCTCAGAAACCATATTTAAGTTCTTGTACACAATTTATTTAAGGATAATTGGAAATTTGTGAAAATTATGATGAGGGGATGATTGTTAGGGGTGGTTTTTATTAATATTATTATTATTTTATTATAATTGGTTTAAACATAATATATTGTGAGAAAATTCCATAACTTATAGAATGTATAA
Source organism: Leptopilina heterotoma (assembly GCF_015476425.1). NCBI lineage: Eukaryota > Metazoa > Arthropoda > Insecta > Hymenoptera > Figitidae > Leptopilina > Leptopilina heterotoma. Next base: position 411,452 of record NW_025111128.1, on the reverse strand, counting down.
AAAAAAATGTTATGTCTATGTTCATGAGAATAATTACAAAATTGACCAAATAATGTACAGAGGATGATTTTTGTTCATTAGTCATTATTTTTATGGGGGTGAATTTGATTAAAATATATTCTGATTAAATCACGAGCCTCATAAATGTTATTTATTTTTTTATCCAATTTTTTAAAGAAAAAAAAATTTTTAGGGGTGGTTTTTATTATTTTGAGAGTACAGTGTTAAAACTACACAAATAAAATGTTTTTCTCTTTTACAAGAAAGATTACAACGAATTTGTGAAAGATTACTTTATTTTTCTTTGTTATTCACTCAATTGGCCATATTTTTAGGGTAGTTTGGGCGATTTTTTGGACATACTGCCTAACCCCTAAATGGAAATAAAATTCGCCATACAGCATCAAAAACTTGACTTTCTTATGAAAATTTTGAGTATACATACAACATTTTATCTGCGAAAATAAAGTGTTCAGGGGGGTGGCCGGATTCAGAAAGAATGCCCCATATCCATTTTCATTTTTTAAGTATAATTTTTCTATACACTGCAAAAATAGGTGTCTTTTTTGATATCTTAAAATAAGATGTAAGATGGAAAAATGGTATCTTACTTATTAAAATCAGATGTTTTCTAAACTATCTTAAATTGAGATGTTTCTGGTGCAATAAAATGTTTAGCGTTATAAGTTACTTGAGAATCGTAAGATACGACAAAAATGTAAGTTACTAAAAACTACGATGCATAAAGTGTTTTCCATATGAGCCCATAGTTAATCCATATGGTTTCCTTTATGGAAGTGGGCCTTTACATAATTTTTGACTTAGGACCTCATGTAGATTCCCATGTGGGGATTTTCAATAAGGAAATTAATAAAACTCCCCGTGTGGAAACGGGCCAACTCCACATTGGCCCACGCCGGAGTCCCGAATGGATCGCCCACATCCATGAAGGGCCCATGTGGGTGATCCAGGCGAGGCCCCTCATGGAAACGACATGCTGATCGTTGAGGGCGCCCTCGTCGGCGCCCTGCGTGGCCCTCGCGTTTGCCCTCATCTTTTCCCTCAACTTACCCTCGACTTTATTTTTCAAAATTAAATCAATAAATAAATTAATTATTAATAACAAACAAGTTCAATTATTAATAAATAACATTGTTATTTAACGATTTTTACTTTTTTAATTAAATCGTGACCAAAAAAAAAAATCTGACGCACGCGGGAATTGAACCTTCAATCTACGGACTACCAGACAAATGCTCTTTTTTTCTTTTTTTAAATATGTTTATTTTCAGTCTTACATTTTTTTTACAAGGCGCCGTTATAAACATAAAAAAAGACGATGCGCTAATTATCACAGCAAATATAATATTCGATTTGACCCCCTTTTCGGGTACTCGACGAAGTACAATTTATTTTGACTGTTACGAACGAGAAAATATTTAAATAATTAATATAGTTGATTTAACTATAATGATTATTTTGGGCTTTTGAGATGGCCCTATTTTCCAGTTTGTTGGAGGAATTCAAACTGCCAGAGCGTGAGCTCTGTTTATCTTACTGGGATTCGTGTTTCCTAGTTGCCGAAAATTCAGAAATTAATTAAGGAGGGGGGGGGGGTAAGGAGAATATAAGAAATTAATAGAAAGAAAATTAAGAATAATAGTTATGATTTATTATTGTAAATTAAAGAAAGAATCCATCTACCTCTCAAACAATGCAAGAAAGGAGGATGGGGTAAAACTAGCCAGAACGATACAGTTACTTACCCGTTTTGGAACCTTAAGTCTACCGCCAGAATTCTGCCGACGGGCGAAGATTTCACAATACGCACTATTTATTGTCCTTGAGAAATTGTTATAAACAGAAAATATTTTGTAATTAAATATATTATAATTATTAATATATTTAAACACCGTGGGCTTTTGAGATGGCCCTATTTTCTTTAATCAATTTCTTAAGTTAATTCCTCAAACCATTAAAACAGGGCGGACGCGGCAACAAACGAAACCGGCCGGTCTTTTGACAAGAAAGGATTTTATTAAATTTATTTCCCCACTATTTTAATTTTTGAGACGACCCCGCGGATTTCGAGGTGTTTAAAATTTTATTTTACGTCCGGCCAAATTGCTTGTATAAGCATACAATTAATCTGGATCCTGTATACCGGACGGGAACGTTACGGATAATATTATTTTTATTCCGACAGAGATTGAGTCTCTGTGCCGTGGGAAACCGTACTGAACAATTTAGATGTCTAATTGATGTGCTTTTATAGTTTTACTTCCTTAAGAAATATGGAAAGGTGGGGACAGGGCGTTGGACCTGTTGCCATGCCAAAATTGCTGGACTTGCATTTTACAGGAATCGGTTCAATGCACTATGTTGAAATAATTTTATTCCCAGAAGAGAATATTTTTAATATTCTTTTATTTATTATAATAATTTTCAATTTTGTTTTTCGAATTAATCTTTCAAAAAAATAAGATTAATGTGGGCTGGAATAATGGACATTTCAAAAATAGAAATTCCATTCTATTTTGTAACCCTTAAAAAAAAGGTTGTTACAATTCCAACATTAAATCATTTGTCAATAATTATTTTAGTGTGCATTGGAACCTTCCGCAAGTTTGCAATTTATGGCGGGCAAGGTTTATAAGCTAGGTTGGTACGGGGAAACAAAAGATAAATTATATTTTTTGAAAGAAAAGAAATAATAATAAAAGTAATAATAATAATAGCCTAAACGTTCCCATCTTTATATATCATAAAATTGTTAAATATATAAATATTTTTAATTAAGACCGGGCCATCATTCACCCTATTTTCAAGATTTGGAAAATTAAAACAATGCATTTAAAAGATGATTAAATTCGCCATTAGTGAGAGAGAGAAAGAACTACAGGACAGAAAGAGTACACTATACTCCGTAAGAACAATATGCCTGAGAGAGAACGCTTCAATGCTATACACAATCTTCTTTCTCTCTCGCACAATGTCAAGGGGAGCGTGGGGAGCGCGGGAAGTCTTCACTCAACGCGTTGAGTGAAGCCTCTCGTCCATTCTTCATATTCATATATGTATATATATATATATATATTATATTATATATTCTATTATTTGATTCTGATAGTTAATACCTTTCCCTTTAGATTTTGTTTTAAACAATAATATATATATGCATATGCATACACACATACACGTTTGCTTTTGTTACTTTTGTTTATAAAATCAAGAAAATAGCTAACTTTATAAAATAATGACATTTCATTAATTGATTTACCTGAAAGTCATGAAAATAAAATAGTTTAATTGCTAAAATTGTACTTTCAGACGTAAGAAAAGGCTTACGGTCTTTGAACCGAGTTCATTTTCTGCGCGATTTCGAAATGCTGATCATGCATCCTTAAGAAATGAATTCTAATAAAATATAAAATTTTGGAAAAATTTTTGTTACGGAAATGGCGTAACAAACCACCGTGGAAATTCCGTTTTTCGTCCCCGAAAACAAGTCGCAATGAAAATGAACTTGGGTTATGACATAAGTTTCATGTCTTTCAGGAAACGCATAAATACTTCATGTGATAAATGTTTTTCTTTTACATTTAAATTTGTAGTTTTATCGTAGAACAATAGTTGAATGTAAGCTTTGAATAACAATTTGATTTTTGTTTATTTGTTTGTTAGTCATCTGTATTAAAGAAAAACATTTACCTCATGCATGTTTAAAAAAAAAATCACACATACAAAAACAGTAAAAATCCACCTTAAATTAAGTATATCACTAATTTTGTTTAACCTATCCATTTTACCAGTGGAAGTTTAAAATAAACACTTAATGCTTTATAACAGGATACCTTAATTTAAAGAAAATCATTACTCTCATCCTTAATACATAATATAAAATACATTCATCGATTCAAGATTACAATCTTATGTTTTCTGAAAAACGATTACAATCAGACCTGTCGGAATGCAACGCTACTTTAAATAGTTTTTATAATTAATAATGTCCGACAAGAATTATTTTCACTTAGTTTTGAAATGTTGTACAATACTATAAAAATTGAATTATAAAATAATTTTATAAATTCTGTTGTACCAAAAAAATTAAAAATATCGAGTTGCACTTCGGCAGGTTATACTGTAAATTTTAGACATCGGAGAAGTTTATTTATTTATTTATTTAGAAAGAGGATAATTTTAATAATTGCTTTTTAGTGTGTGTATTTTAATACCCCTTTCTAAATAATTTATATTTTAGTCTGGAAAATTTTATAAGATTTACAATATTGTTTACGTGAAATAGTTGAATTTAATTTAGACAAATAATTTAGTGATTTAGATGCGTAAACATTAATTTTCCATTTTAACTGATAACACACGTCAAACGAATTTTAAATGTTTAACATATAAATAAAATAAGAATAAGAGAATTTTTGCCTCATTGTGTTATCTATTATCTATCAGAAGAGAAAGATACATTTATTTGAGGTGTGTTACCTTGTCTGATTTACCAAATAGCAATCGAATTAGGTTCGTTGATAAAAAAAACGAAAGAAGAAGAAAAGGACTCCTTCACCAGTGGGTTTTGAGTGACTGATGACGATCCACTTCTGGTTTTAAAATTTTGTTGAATGGGCTCTTGATTTGATCATTCAGCTGAATATAAATATTCGAAATTATTTCTGTCATATTGGGAATAGAAGTTGCGTCATCAATTTTATTTAGACCTAAAATTTAGACAAAAATTGTTAATAATAGTTTCAGTGGAAAATAATGGTTAAAATTGGCAACCATTATTTTGTTATTACTTGTCAGGAATTTTGAGTTGTTTTCATGTATTCGTATAGTATGTCTTGGTCTACTGTGAATATTAACTGATTATATATATATTTTTTTTTTATAACTTTGGTCTGAGATTGGGCACAAAGAGTATCAAGATTCATCCACGGTTAAAAGTGATGTTTACATCACCACCGCGGATAATTCCTGTCACAAATTCTCCTTTAAATAAAATGCTTTATGAATTTTGTCTTATATTGTTAGGTTATGTTCAGAGTCTTTAGTGAGTCACGTTTCGTTATGTTGTATTCATTAATTGTATTCGTCACGTCGAGAGGCAAGAATATTATTTATTATAAAATAAACAACATTCCTGCTATCAAAAAAAATATAAAAAAAAGATATATTGCAAATAAAAACATAGCTCTCCATTTTGTCTCGAAGATACTCCAAAATTTCATATACTTTGTGTGGTCAAATTACTTTCATATTGTCTTGTTTTTTTTTTTAAACTTATTTTAGCGCATTATTTCTACTATGCAAGAGAAAGAAAGGAGTGAAGTCATTCTTTTGATCACTTATACTTCTAGGGTGCATTTGTATTTACGGTACTTGTGCGGGGATGATTATGATGCAACACCAAGTAACCTTTACCTTCCTTTCCGTAAGTGTCCCCTAATTAAAAGAAAATGACCATCAGTCTGATTCATCCCTAATTCTCTCAAATGCAAGCGGCAAAATTGCTATAATTAATTGACTACATTCTTTCATAACCTTTGATAACAAAGGTGGAGAAGAAGTCAAAAAAAAATATTAAATATTAATTTAATTAATTAAAATTGATTTTAAATTTTGAAGAGAAAATAATATAAAGGAGCAATAAGATTATTAATAAAAATTATATTTTAATCGAAATTTATACATTTCTTTTTCGCCACCGAGGAATATTCCTGCGGCTTGTATAATAAAATTGTTTATAACTTATAAAGGATTTATTTATTTTGATATTAAACAAAACAGTTATAATTGCAAGCAAAAATAACTTGAGAAAAATTATTCTGCATGATTATCAACATAAAAATTATATATATAAAATAAACTTTATTAAATGCAATGGTTTCCCTGTCATTCAGAGCTCGAGATTACATTGAAAAATTCTGACCCTTTAGGATGCGATACAAAAGTTTAAATCCTTGTAACATGTGCCTTTATATTTAAATTTAAAATCTATATGTAATATGTGTATACTATTAATCTCAAGTGGTTTTGCTTTGTCATAAAGCTTACTTTTATCCTTAGCGTATTCTAATTACCACAAAAGTGGAAAACTTTTAAATTTTAAACTGTTTTGTGCTTTATACTTGAGAAATTTTTATTTATTATTTTTTTTTTTTTTTTTAATTCAAGAGTTACAGTAAAATATATAGAAATTGCAATATTTTTTTTATGTATCACATAAACATGTGTCATTATTTATAGGTTAGAACGTCTAAATGATTTTCCTTACATTAAAGCACTTTAGTTTATAAATGGTCATTATTCATAATTATTTAAAGAATGTTAAAAAAAATTAACAAAGCAAAACCATTAAAGAATTACTTAATTAAAATACTTTAAAATACTGATTATTCTAATGTAAGTAAATGTGGTTACAAGTTACATGATTTACATAATATCTTTAGGAACAAAAAAAAAAGAACTCTTGTAATAAAAATAAATTCCTTTAAAATTAAATTGATTTTAGTAATGATTCTTTCAGTAAATTTATTATCAAATAATAAATTGAAATAGTTAATACAGGCTACAGCACAAGAGGGAAAGGGATATAAAATGCTTTACACGCAGTACTAGTATAGTACGAATACAGTAACCGTACGATACTCTAAATTACAAAAACCTTAGTATACCATACAATCACCGTACCCGCACTACACCAGTATATCGTACTGGTACGACATACCAGTGTAGTACCTGTTGCTGTACAAAGGCAGATGGCGAGCACAGTACCAGTACGACTCATACGCCATACTTGCACTGTACATGCATCGTACCAGTACACTGGTCAACTGGGTAATTATAAGTTTAGATTTCTTTCCGCCACCGCGGAATATTCCTGCAAATTTGTTGCGAGAATAGAGAAAGAGAGAGAAAACTAAATAAGCAAACAAAACAAAAATTAATCATTTAAAATTTTTGTAAATCATTAATAATGGTATTAATGATTTTGTGAAAATTAAAAGAGTGTATGTGTAATTTATCTTTACAATGGTGAAAAAAAATAAATTTTTTTTTTTTTTTTTTTTTTTGTTTTTAGAAAATACAAGAACATGTATTTATGATAAAACAAAATTGTTCCATAATTATTAAGGCCATATCAATCTTAATTAATTATAATTTCAATCGTTTTTATTCTTTAGTAGTATTTTTTTTTTTTTATTAATTTTAGAAGTAAAAGAGGGAATAGAAAAAGAAATACAATTCTGGATTTTAATATAAACACAACTGTGATTCAACAAAAGGATATAATAATCAATAATCAATTACAAAAACCTTTAATATTCAAATTTTAATATCGAAATGAATTAAAAACAGCTAGAATCATGGTATCTACCTAAATTTTATTTTTGACTACAATCAATTATGTATTTATATATTTTTACATATATTCGTCATAAATTAAGATAAACGATAGATACAAAAAAAAATTAATAAATTTGTTAATTCAGTTATTTATGATTATTATTATTGATTAACTACTAGTTAAGTAAAATATTTATTAGTTGATTATATTATTTTTATAATATGATTATTCAATCAATGATTAAAGAAATGATACAAGGCCGATTATCCACCCGAATTTAGATAATCAAATTTATTCTCATTTTACCCCTATATCATTAACATATAACAATCATATTTGTTCATTATATTATATTATTTATAACTGTAATATAAATTACTTTACAAATAAATTTTATTTACATTTATTTATTAATTATACTTAATAATATTTTATAAAGATACTGTTATTAATTATTCGTTTAATTTATTAACTGAATGATTATAATTATACTAATTGTTTATTATAATTTAATTTACACATATTTCTTTATACTGAAGCTTCTAACCTAAGAATTTTACAAGAAATATATATATATTTTTTTTATTTTTACTTAATTTATTAAATTTTATAATTATAATTTAATTAGTGATTCTAGAAATAATACAAAACTAACTATCCACCCGAACTTAGATGGTAAGTTTTACTATCATGTCCTTTTTCATTTAAAAAAAAAAATTTTTTAATATATTTATTGATTATATTATTTATTATTATTATATATTTTTCTTTTATGTAATATCGATTATCTTGTTTTATTGTTATTTGTACAATTAAGTTTTACTTTTATTTATATTTATTTACTTATCGATTATTATTTATAATATATATGTAAAAAAAAAATTATTTACAGTTTAGCCGATATTATAATTTGATTGACTTAATTTTATTTCGAGGTTGATGTTTTGATTTATCATGATTCTTAAATCCTTTGAAAGAATCACAAATATTTTAATTTTTGTTGTAACTGTTTTTCTTTTCCATTAATAAAAAAAAACATTTATTAATTGTTAGTAAAAAAAAATAATAATAAAATTAAATTTTTAGTTTTATTATATTGAAATATTAATTTTCAAGAAAAAAAATTGAAATAAAAAAAAGATAATTTAACAGATTGTTATTTACTATTAGTTGTATTAGAGTATTTCTTAAAAATTATGCGGAAAGATTCTAATTACAAGGACATAGTGTGACCTAGTGTACTCGCATATAAAGAGTAACACGTCTTTCTTTGTAACCTGATACGTGAAGAATGATGACAAAGACTTTCTTGCATTTAATAGAGAAAATAAGAAAACAATTATACAATTTAAATCACACCCCTTTTTTTTAGGAACCAAAGAAATTTTAAATTAAAAATTGCAAAAATTTTAAATTGATATATATGAGGCATTTTACGTGAAATGTCCTAAGTTGAAATTTCAACTTCTTGAAAAAAATTGAAACTCGAGGAATTTGTTGTTCTATCAAGTAGAAATGTGACCCAAAAAATATTGTTGATTTTTTCGAAAAATTGGAGGGGGTAGAGGGGGGTCAATTTGACCAATTTTGCCAACATCGGCTACTTTGTGAATTTTTTCTGAACATACTTGTAATGGGAAAAATTTTTTAGAATATGTTTCTGAAAGGTTTTTTCGTCCTCTTTTTAATGGTGTATTTTAAGTTTTAATATTTTGAAAATTTACACTAATTTTTGATGATTTATATTTAATTTTCAATTTTCCAAAAATCGGTTCGTTTTTTTTGAAAATAAATTATTGCAAACGAAAGCTGCGGTTTTTTCCTATCGGCATGTAAATTTTCAGAATGCCCTTTTTTTTGTTTTTGAGTTATTGAATTTCAAAGAATAAATTGCGGCGCGCTGCGTCGCGGTTGCACTGAGCCGCGTGGCAACCCATGGCAACCGGCGTGAGACGAGGCGCCCGGGACGCTGCGCGCCGCAATTTATTCTTTGAAATTCAATAACTCAAAAACAAAAAAAAGGGCATTCTGAAAATTTACATGCCGATAGGAAAAAACCGCAGCTTTCGTTTGCAATAATTTATTTTCAAAAAAAACGAACCGATTTTTGGAAAATTGAAAATTAAATATAAATCATCAAAAATTAGTGTAAATTTTCAAAATATTAAAACTTAAAATACACCATTAAAAAGAGGACGAAAAAACCTTTCAGAAACATATTCTAAAAAATTTTTCCCATTACAAGTATGTTCAGAAAAAATTCACAAAGTAGCCGATGTTGGCAAAATTGGTCAAATTGACCCCCCTCTACCCCCTCCAATTTTTCGAAAAAATCAAAAATATTTTTTGGGTCACATTTCTACTTGATAGAACAACAAATTCCTCGAGTTTCAATTTTTTTCAAGAAGTTGAAATTTCAACTTAGGACATTTCACGTAAAATGCCTCATATATATATATATATATATATATATATTTATAAAATTAGATATTTCTGAATTCTAAATTGACAGGTTTCTTTTCAATTGTTTTTTTTTTTAAGAATAAAATTGGAGTTGCGGTATTTTTTTTTGTAATATTAATATTCTATCGTTTATATTGCCATTAGAAAAATATATTTTTTTTTATTAATAATTAAATTATTCCTGGAGACAAATTGGAGAGCATTATAAACTAATTGGTTTTTCATTCATTTGCATACAAAAAAAAATAAGATAAAATAAGGAAAAGCATATGAGAAAAAAAAAATATTTTCCCTTCTTTCCCGATTCTAATTCCATCTTTAAATTGGTGATTATTTTTCATCGCCACCGCGGAATATTCCTTGCAACTTGCATGGAATAGGCATGATAAAAAAATGGAAATAGAATCAAGAAAATACTTATTCTTTCATAATATATGATTCTAAATTTTGATTCTGTGTTAAAACAGAAAAGTCCAAAATACAAAAAAAAAGAAATTCTCCCAAAAAAAATTAGAGGAAAATTGTTAGTTGGAAAATGAAAAGTTGCAGGGAAAATTGTCTAAGAGATGATAGAGTTTAAAATTTCTATAGCTTTTTCATTTATAATTGGTTTGATTAAAATTGTTATATTTGATTTTATTTTGACGTCTAATCTTTCTGCAAGTTTCCTTATTTCTTGCAAATGAAATAATTTGTTAAGTATTTTATAATAGAATTTCGGAGACTTGTCTTCCAGTGAGCGTATCACGGAGACTTGTCGTCACGGACTATCTACGACAAAATCAAATTAAACGTACAATTTTAATTTTAACTTATAACAAATCATTCATTTGAAAAAGAATGATTAAAGAAATTGCATAAGGAATATGAATTGACTATTCTTTTTGCGAGTTCTCTTTCCTGTTTGTTTAAAATTACTCGACATTGTCATTTTTAATAGCGACAAAAATTCTTCTTATTCCTTCACAAACAAACTATATTTTTGAGTACTTTGTAATAGAGTTTCGGAGACTTGTCTTCCAGTGAGCGAATCACGGAGACTTGTCGTCACGGACTATCTACAACAAAATTAAAATTAAAAATAAAACGTCTAGTTTGAATTTTTAACTTGCAAAAAAAAATATATATATTATACTTGAGAAAGAATAATTAGAGAACTTATTGAAAAATAAAAATTAAAAACCACCTTATTCCTTTTATAGAGTGATATATTATTTTTAGAATTATTTTGTGATAGAATTTCGGAGACTTGTCTTCCAGTGAGCGAATCACGGAGACTTGTCGTCACGGACTATCTATAACAAAAATTAAAAATTAAACGTTTAGTTTGAATTTTTAATTTTTGAGAAAAAGAAAAAAAAATATATTTCACTTAAGAAAGGATAATTAGAGAATTTACTTAAAAACAGACCAAAACACTTATTCTCTCAACAAAAAGGAATGTATTATTTAGGATTATTTTAAGAGTAGAATTTCGGAGACTTGTCTTCCAGTGAGCGAATCACGGAGACTTGTCGTCACGGACTATCTACAATTAAGGTCCCAAAATTGAATTAAAATAATTTTTAATTCTATTTCAACATACCTATTGTTAGAAAGAAGGTGGTGATATAGAGAAATTTGAAAATTTAAAAATAAGAAAGAAATTATTAGGTGAAAATTTCGAAAGGAAATAGAAATCCCTTATAAGAAAATTCCTCCCTTAAATTCTGAGGGGTAGCAACGTCAGGAAAAATCCCACCGCTGCCACCATCAGTTTGTTACGAACGAGAAAATATTTAAATAATTAATATAGTTGATTTAACTATAATGATTATTTTGGGCTTTTGAGATGGCCCTATTTTCCAGTTTGTTGGAGGAATTCAAACTGCCAGAGCGTGAGCTCTGTTTATCTTACTGGGATTCGTGTTTCCTAGTTGCCGAAAATTCAGAAATTAATTAAGGAGGGGGGGGGGGTAAGGAGAATATAAGAAATTAATAGAAAAAAAATTAAGAATAATAGTTATGATTTATTATTGTAAATTAAAGAAAGAATCCATCTACCTCTCAAACAATGCAAGAAAGGAGGATGGGGTAAAACTAGCCAGAACGATACAGTTACTTACCCGTTCTGGAACCTTAAGTCTACCGCCAGAATTCTGCCGACGGGCGAAGATTTCACAATACGCACTATTTATTGTCCTTGAGAAATTGTTATAAACAGAAAATATTTTGTAATTAAATATATTATAATTATTAATATATTTAAACACCGTGGGCTTTTGAGATGGCCCTATTTTCTTTAATCAATTTCTTAAGTTAATTCCTCAAACCATTAAAACAGGGCGGACGCGGCAACAAACGAAACCGGCCGGTCTTTTGACAAGAAAGGATTTTATTAAATTTATTTCCCCACTATTTTAATTTTTGAGACGACCCCGCGGATTTCGAGGTGTTTAAAATTTTATTTTACGTCCGGCCAAATTGCTTGTATAAGCATACAATTAATCTGGATCCTGTATACCGGACGGGAACGTTACGGATAATATTATTTTTATTCCGACAGAGATTGAGTCTCTGTGCCGTGGGAAACCGTACTGAACAATTTAGATGTCTAATTGATGTGCTTTTATAGTTTTACTTCCTTAAGAAATATGGAAAGGTGGGGACAGGGCGTTGGACCTGTTGCCATGCCAAAATTGCTGGACTTGCATTTTACAGGAATCGGTTCAATGCACTATGTTGAAATAATTTTATTCCCAGAAGAGAATATTTTTAATATTCTTTTATTTATTATAATAATTTTCAATTTTGTTTTTCGAATTAATCTTTCAAAAAAATAAGATTAATGTGGGCTGGAATAATGGACATTTCAAAAATAGAAATTCCATTCTATTTTGTAACCCTTAAAAAAAGGTTGTTACAATTCCAACATTAAATCATTTGTCAATAATTATTTTAGTGTGCATTGGAACCTTCCGCAAGTTTGCAATTTATGGCGGGCAAGGTTTATAAGCTAGGTTGGTACGGGGAAACAAAAGATAAATTATATTTTTGAAAGAAAAGAAATAATAATAAAAGTAATAATAATAATAGCCTAAACGTTCCCATCTTTATATATCATAAAATTGTTAAATATATAAATATTTTTAATTAAGACCGGGCCATCATTCACCCTATTTTCAAGATTTGGAAAATTAAAACAATGCATTTAAAAGATGATTAAATTCGCCATTAGTGAGAGAGAGAAAGAACTACAGGACAGAAAGAGTACACTATACTCCGTAAGAACAATATGCCTGAGAGAGAACGCTTCAATGCTATACACAATCTTCTTTCTCTCTCGCACAATGTCAAGGGGAGCGTGGGGAGCGCGGGAAGTCTTCACTCAACGCGTTGAGTGAAGCCTCTCGTCCATTCTTCATATTCATATATGTATATATATATATATATTATATTATATATTCTATTATTTGATTCTGATAGTTAATACCTTTCCCTTTAGATTTTGTTTTAAACAATAATATATATATGCATATGCATACACACATACACGTTTGCTTTTGTTACTTTTGTTTATAAAATCAAGAAAATAGCTAACTTTATAAAATAATGACATTTCATTAATTGATTTACCTGAAAGTCATGAAAATAAAATAGTTTAATTGCTGAAATTGTACTTTCAGACGTAAGAAAAGGCTTACGGTCTTTGAACCGAGTTCATTTTCTGCGCGATTTCGAAATGCTGATCATGCATCCTTAAGAAATGAATTCTAATAAAATATAAAATTTTGGAAAAATTTTTGTTACGGAAATGGCGTAACATTGACCTTCATTGGTTATTTGTTATTTACCTTTATTTACATGTTTCTTTGCATATCTAGGGATGCCACTATTTTTCCTTTATTTAATATTAGTAAAAAAAAGGCACAATTGCCCAAAAAGCTAATTACAATATAACAAAAAAAAAGAAAAGAGGAGAAGAGGAAACGCGATAAAAGTGCCAATCAGCATTTTTGATCTGGTCACCTACAGCGATTCCAAGTCGTCAATGCTACGGAACTTACTTGAAAAATAAGGTATTATTTGTGTTAAAAGCGCGTTCTTCATTGTTTAAAATCATTATAAATATTAATTTTTGTTATGTGAAAAAATTTTTTTTGTTTGGACTTAGACATTTTTGCTGGTAAATGATGCGTGGGCGACATCCATGCGGGCCCCTTGCGTGGGCCCTCAAGGATTTGCCGTCATGTAAGTTTAATATTTTCAAAAAAATGTCAAAACATTTCTGTTAAAAACGCGTTTTTTATTGTTTAAAATCATTATAAACATTAATTTTTGTTATGTAAAAAAATATTTTTTGTTTGGACTTAGACATTTTTGCTGGTAAATGATGCGTGGGCGATCCATGCGGGACCCTCACGTGGGCCCTCAAGTATTTGCCCTCATGTGAGTTTTATATTTGTTAAAAAGTAACATTAAATATTTGTTAAAAATGAGTTTTTCATTTTTTAAAATGATTGTAAACATTAATTTTTTGTTGTAAAAAAATATTCGTTGTTTGGACTTCGAAATTTTTGCCAGTCAATGATGTAGGCAATCCATGCGGGCCCCCTGCGTGGCCCTCATGGATTTTCCCACATGGAGCAGCCCTCGTCGGCCCCTGCCGGGGGTCCTCACGTCGTGTGGGCTTCATGGGGGCTTTTTCCTCACGGGTCCTGAATTTTTTCACAAACACACTAAAAAAAGTCTTACTTTCAGCCTATTTTTGAGGCTGAATTTAAGGTGTAAACGGAGTCAGCCCCGTTAAACAAGGACAGACTTATGTGAAATACATAGGCTGAATTTAAGGTGTAAACGGAGACAGACTTTGTTTTCTTGTGAAATTTTATATTTAAATATTACCTACCTAAATATTTATTACCTATTTCCTTGTACTTAAGGTCAATTTTTAAATTAACAAAGAATGTAATAATTTAATTATAAAATCACACCAAAAAAGATTAAAATAATCAATTTTGGTGTTATTTTTTAATGCGAATGAAATTTGACTTTAAATCAAAGCATGCCAACGATTTGTCAAAAAAGTGAAAGCGAGACTTGGGAGCGTTCACAAATGATGTCACGCAATTTTTCAGGATTTTATACCCCCCTATAACGCAATTTCATGCAATTTCACATGTAAAAATACATTGTGTCACGTTTATTAGAAACCCCCACCCTCCCCCAAAAACGTGACATCATTTATGAACGCTCCCCTTAGTCAAAGTCCAAATCTAAGTTTTAGTCCAAGTCTTAGTCAAATTTTAAGTCTTAGTTCAAGTCTTAATCGAAGTCCAAATCTAAGCCTTAGTCCAAGTCAAGTCTAAGTCAAGTCTTAGTCAAGTTATCTAACAGCTGAAACGTAAAATTAATAGTGCAAATAGCAGCACCGCACCTAGAAACCGTAAGAAATTAAGTTCGTTTCATGTAACGCGTTTTTAAGAACACAAACCAAAAAAAAGTCGCTCTTACAATAAGTAAAGTCATTCGGAAGTGTAAAAGTAGTGTAAAATTTAAGTTTTAAAAGGTAACTTATTTTTTTTCTACTACTTTGGACATTGAAATTGATTGTCTTAGTTTAATTAAGGGATAATTTTGACTAAAAAAAATTGTGGTGGTTGCCATAAAAAGTTGCATGTAACCATAAGTGGACCACTGTTTGTAACCATGAGTGGACTGCCTGTTTTTTCCATTTTTAATGTCAGTTTACCATTTTTATGGATATAAATTGACACTAAATTGGTTTAAAACTATGTTTTATGTTCTTTATTAATTTTTTGTGATTTTGATTTGCTATGTGCCAAAATTATTAAAAATGGTTTTACTTGTAAACATTGCGACACATACGTGGTCTAAAGCTGCATAAGCATAAATTTTGTTTCAATATATCAGAAATATTAAATACATTAAAGAATTTAGAATAACTTTTGAAATTTTTTAGGAGTGGTCCACCCGGTAAGAAGCGTAGAATTGAAAAGAATTCAAAAGTTGTATTCTTCTTAATAGGCGAATTTACCTCGGAGCTCTATTCCACGAGAACCACCAAAATTTCAAAAAAATCTATTATTCTTAATTGACTTCACAAAAATATGAAATGCGCATTCAAAAGAATCACAACCTACAGCAAATCAGTAGAAATTTCTATTCCACTGAATTGACTCTCTACCACTCAAGATTCCACTAGAAAGTGAGGTTAGGTTTCAAAACTTGACGTTAAACATTGAACATATGAAAATTCCTTTCAGTAAGAGCATTTTATATTTTATCGTAAGCACTTTGCGTTTTTTAACCATATTTTCACTAGTTTTAATATTTAATTTTAATAGCTTAGCACTGAAATTACAATGAAATTCACACGACGCGAAACATAACTGTCACTGCGTTTTATTTTAAGACAATAACTAGAGGAGCTCCTACAGACATAAAACTTTGCGCATTAAGAAAAATAGAAAATTTGGATTCTTTTCTATCTGCAAATCGACGTGAGCAATAAAGAAAAATTGATTTTTCTAAAATTTTGATGGTTCCCGTGGAATAGAGCCTCGAGGTAAATTCGCGTATTCAGAATAATTCAAAATTCTCGTTTTCAAGCATATTTTCTGGAAATTGTATTCTTTTCTATTCTACGCTTCTTCTTACCGGACACTCAAGGTTACACTTTTATCATTCCTTAAAAATTAGCTTTTTTTTAAAGTCAATTTTTTTTCCAAATAAAAAAAATCAAAGCTATTATGGTATAAACACTTATCTAGGGATCTAAACTGTTACGTTTGCAGTAACTTTTTCTTTTCTTATTTCAAATTCTAATGTAACATATTTGTCACATGCATTGTATACAAACAAGCATGCACTTATTGACGACAGAAGTGTTAAGCATTCGATACTCTAAGCGATATGAACGTATCATAAAGACAGAGAATAAGAGAAACGCGAAAGAATGCTTAATAACTCCTGTTGACCTCAAGGTATTAGTCATCTTATGTGTATATTCCATTAATTCCACTAAATGAGATTTTAATATTAAATCAAATCAAAGTTGAAATCGTTTAAACAATTAGATATTCTTATGACAAGTTTTTCAACCAACTATATTAATATTACTATATAACTAGCTAAAACAAACGCGCGTGAATACTTGCTGGGCGCAACTGCCATAACATAAGAACCCTCTGATTATCTTAAAAATAATGTAAGAAAATAAATAAATTTTGCAATAATTTTAATTAATAGTACCCAATGCATTCAATATCATTTTAAAAAAAATTAACAAATTATGCATAATTTTTACATAGTCTTATATAGTAATTACTTAACAATTATTGAAAAATTTTCTGTCTACTTCATAAAATAAACAAATCATAATATTGAATACTATTTCTCATAAACCGTTTTTTTAAAAAGGTTTGTATCATATTTCTAAATAGTAACAGTTATCGTCAAACAGAAACAATAATACTTCAATTAAGTATTTTTCACACTAATTTCATTCTTTTTTTTAATAATATTTAAAAAATTAAATCTAATAGCGTTCCACAAATGTAAGAATGGATGTCGAAATTTCAACAATTCTAAGAAATATGTTAAACGTTGAAACATTCATGATATTTTCGTGTCTTAACACTAAGGGGCCATTCATAAACCATGTAACCTCTTGAAGGGGAGGGGGGTCAAGCAATTGACTACGACAAAGGGAAAAATGGCGCTAATAGGGGAGAGTGGGGCAAGACGGGGTAGCGGGTAAGACGGGGTACCGGCCCTATTTAACAAACGAATTAACCAATCGCGATTATATTTTACACAATACTGCACCGAGACGATAGTTTCTTGTTTATAAAACCTAAAAGCCATGTAATTATTTAGACTCAAATGAAGGCTGGCCTGCTTTTTTTGACTGCGGCCAATGGGCTCACTGCAGTTATGCATGAAGATGAAGATGCAACTTTTACTTGTAAAATTTGTCGACAGAAATAGGTTGTTTTTTGTTAGTACCCCATCTTACCCGCCGGTGGGGCAAGATGGGGAGATTTGCAATTTTTTCAATATTATTAATTATAAGCTTTTTTAAGAAACAGATAGCCTTTGTACGTCTTTTTTACGAAAGACTGATTTCCAAAAAGGATAATTAAAAATAATAATAAAGTATATATTCGATAATAATTTTCGTTTTTTTGCGCTTTAAACCTTAAGTATCCCGTCTTGCCCCACTCTCCCCTACATGTAATAGCGTACTACGGGGGGAGGGTCAACATTCCCAAAAAATGGGGCTACGTGGCTTATGGACGACCCCTAACAGATGATAGTAAAAATTAGAAGTCAATCTGCCACCATTTGCGAAGTTAGGAGTTTATTTTTATAAAACACCTATTTTTCTAAAATGTCAACGTAATCTTAATCACGCTTTAATATATTCTTGCTGAACACGAATATCGTATTTATTTTCAATTAAATTCACGTTGTTTCACAAAATATAAGAAAAATTGAAATATGGGTTCCGTACTCCCCCATGGGTCAAGAATAGTTAGAGCTAGTTTGGCACGGAAAAATCCTGCTAATGCGACTGGAAATTATATTCTCACGTGCCGGAAAAATACTAAGCCAAAAGGGCGCGAACCAAGGGTACTTACCCTTGGTCCTTAAAACGACCGCCAAGCGAGGCATCTATCCGACTGAGCTAATCTGTCGGTATATTAAACTATTATTATCAATATTAATAATAAAAATGGAAAACATTGTTTGATTCAATTAAATATTTTATTTGTCTATTATCTATTACTTAGATATTTTTACCAAATTTGCATTACTTAGGTCAAATAAATAGAATAATTCAAATTAATAAATATTGCTTCAAATCAATTATTATGAAAATTGCTTGATTCAGTAATTCATGTTCTTTTAATTCAAATATTTATTTGAATCAAGAAAATAATTTTTCCAAAGAACTACAGATTTGTTTGTATCAAATATTCATAATAAATCATTATTTTATTTGAGACTAATATACCATTAATTGGGTAAAATAATTAATTATTATTTATCCCAAATGCTTCTAAGGACTCACATGCTTGGAAATATTAACATTAACCCTTAAACCGCACCCTGGGTGTGCGACACCCATATTCTAGCTTTTTACTCTAATATCTCATTTAAATTCGTAAAAATTGAACATGTGTTGATATTGGACAGTACATTTTGTACTTAACTTCATGTTTCGTGATTGATATTAGTCTGTCAAGTGTCTTTGTGTATTTGATAACTTTATGAAGTTGACAGCGAAAAATTTCTGCTTGTCTGACACCCAGTTTTTGGTTTAAGGTGATTTAAGTAGTTTAAAAAAACCCTTTTTTAATTATTAATATTAAATAAATCATTATAAAACCTATTTTCCTTCAAAATAGATGTACTGAGCAATATAAGATAATTTTTCAAAAAGATAATATCCTATTCCAGCTTAAAGAACACACTTTAAAGTCCCCGGGTGTCGCACACCCAGTGTGCGATTTAAGGATTTTTTCGTAAGTGCACTGAGAAAAAAGAGGGCGCGTTGCAGCACATTTTCGATTCATGTTGGGCGACTCAACCTGATTTCAGATTCGTAATCAGCGACCCTGAAAATCCTCAAATATTCAGTTTCAAGCCAATCTGATCAATTTTTTATTTCGTTGTCCGCCATATTGGATCCGCTATTTTGAATTTTGGAAAACTAATGTTAGATTCGTAATCAGTGACCCTTAAAACCACTGAGTAACAAGTTTCAAGCAAATTCAACGAATTTTAAAAAAATTTCCGCCATCTTGGATCCGCCATTTTGAATTTCGAAAAACTGATGTCAGATTTGTAATTAGCGATCCCAAAAACCTTAGGGTACCAAGTTTCATAAAAATGCATTAAAAATTTTTTCAAGGGGTTAAATACGTCAAATTCCAATTTCATCCAATATATTTCTCCTTAATCCATTTTAAATACTTCAAATTCCATCCAACATCCAATCAATCGAAATTTCAATTCTATCCAATATTTCTTTTCTTATCTTTTAAATAAAAAATCAAATGTTATTCAAAACAGGAAAAAAGTAAATGTCAATTTCTTTATCCTTTAAATTCAAAATGAATAAAACTATATCAAATGGTAATATAATATTTAGAAAAATATAACTATACCACTCAAGAAACACTTTAATTAACTCTCTACAAATTGTAGAGAAATTATATAAAAAACAGAAAATATCTAAAGTTATCCAAAATGAATAAAACTATATTAAATAGTAATGTGATATATTCAAAAAATAAATATACCACTCACGAAGCACTATCGTTATCTCTCTACACTACACTGAAAGAATTTTTGGGAGGCTGCAGGCTTTACATTAGTGCCGCTAGAGCTCGCTGCCTCAAGCTCGCAGTTAACCTCAAAAAGGCGAGAATCTACTCCCGAAAGGTAAGCAGCAACTCCTCAGGGGCAGCAGCTCACCTTTCGGGAGTAGATGCTCGCTTTTTTGAGATGAGCTGCGAGCCCTGAGCAAGGGGCACTAATGTCGGACATTAAAAGTCAGCAGCCTCCCCAAAAATTCTTTCAGTGTACATACAAGGAGAGATGTCCCAGTTAGTTCCGTGAGGGGAAGTAGCCTTCCCCCACCATACGGCACACCAAGTTGAAACTGAGTCCCGAGCAACCCTCACAGCGGAGATCGCTCGGACCCTTAAACCCTCATTAAGTAAAACTGTTAATGACTTTTTCTATAAAATATAATTTTTTTAAATAGTAACATTTTTTATTTTCTTTAACATATTTAAATTCCTTACTTTCTCACGATTCTATACATAGGTTGTTTACCAAAAAAAAGTTGAAATTAAAAAAATTAATTATTTTATCCAGATACATAGAATGAAGTTAACTCTACCAAAAACCATATACCTATTATTAAATAAATATTTACTGTTTCACATAGGTTTTATCTAAATCAGTTTAATGCTATTTGACCCAATATTTGCAGTATTTGAAGCAAATACCATTTAACTTAATCTTTAAATTTTAACATTTTTTTGGTAAACAACATATATGTATAAAATCGTGAAAAAGTAAGGAATTTAAATATGTTAATTTAAAAGTTAAAAATGTTACTATTTAAAAATTTATATTTTTCATTATTAATAGAAAAGTCATTAGCAGTTTTCCTTAATGAGGGTTTAAGGGTCCGAGCGACCCCCGCTATGAAGGTTGCTCGGGACTCAATTCCAAGTAGCCCTCGCAGCGGGGGGCTCTATGTTCCTTCTAACGGCGAACAGACAAACTAAATGCGAACAGACAAAATATATATGGGACATTCCACGTCAACACGGACAGAGCTCTAAACAAAAATTGCTTTGATGGATTTAAACGTTCTAGGGCTTAAAAGATTTCTACGTTCATGTACTTTAAGTTGCCGATGGGCGTTTTTTGAAAAATTCTATTTCCGATGCCAATAGAACTGTCAAAAGTCAAAAAGTCCAAAAATCTAAAAATACTTTTATGAATTAAAAGCAAAAAACGAGGTAAATTATTCTGTAACTCATTCTTTATCAGTTTTTAGGGTTCCCGAATATCAATCTAAAGTTTTTTTTTAAAAATCCAAAATGGCGAATTCAATATGGCGGACAAAATTCAAATTTGATCAGATTCGATGAAAACTTGTTACTCGGGGGTTTTTAGGGTCGCTGATTACGAATCTGATGTCACTTTTTAAAAATTCAAAATGTCGGATCCAATATGGCGCAAAAAATTTTCAAATTTGATCCGATTTCCTTAAAACGTGTTACTCGGGGGCTTTTGGGGTCGCAGATTATGAATATGAAGTTACTTTGTGTTTGAGACTTCAAATTCATAATCAGATACGCTAAAAACCACCGAGTAACACTTTTTAATTAAATCTGATCAAATTAAAAAATTTGATCCGCCATTTTGAATTTCTACAAAGTAACTTCATATTCATAATCTGCGACCCCAAAAGCCCCCGAGTAACACGTTTTAAGGGAATCGGATCAAATTTGAAAATTTTTTCCGCCATATTGGATCCGACATTTTGAATTTTTAAAAAGTGTCTTCAGATTCGTAATCAGCGACCCTAAAAACCCCCGAGTAACAAGTTTTAATCGAATCTGATCAATTTTGAATTTTGTCCGCCATATTGAATTCGCCATTTTGGATTTTTAAAAAAAAACTTTAGATTGATATTCGGGAACCCTAAAAACTGATAAAGAATGAGTTACAGAATAATTTACCTCGTTTTTTGCTTTTAATTCATAAAAGTATTTTGAGATTTTTGGACCTTTTGACTTTTGACAGTTCTATTGGCATCAGAAATGGAATTTTGCAAAAAACGCCCATCGGCATCTTAAAGTACATGAACGTAGAAATCTGTCCGTGTTGACGTGGAATGTCCCATATATATATGCAAACGGAATACGGACTTTAATATTGTTAATTTACTTCTGGAGTGCTCAATTATACAGCCTCTATTATCATTATTACTAATTGAATTAAAATTATTATAATTTTTTTTATTCAAAGAACACTTATCCTTTGACTGCTCCATTGTTACAATTTTATTATTATTTACATTATTCCAATGGTGTGTCTTCAAAAAATTATAAGAATTTGTTTTTTCATATTTCAAAAGACGATTCTAATCACACTCTACAATCGAATGTCTCATATTCGATCTTCTCATCTCTGAAAACTGACATAGACGATTATCTTAAAAAATTTTTTAAATGCTGCCTCATTTTGTTATTTATGCTTTCGTAATTAACAGTGTTTGGCATAACATTATAAAATAATGATGTTGCAAATGCTATTGCATATACTCCGCATTCAACACTACCCATTGGTTGTTGATCAACAGTAACAAAAACTACTGGTGGCTTAAAAGGAGATAATCTACTTAAATAATTCAACTGATCTCCATTCAGACATTTTTCATTAAGACTATCAAAAATATAAATTCTTGTTGTAATAAATTTTACGAGGCCTTATACGGTGTAAACAATTTTATTCATTTTGACGACGTTTCGATACATTGAGTATCCTCTTCAGGTCAAATAATTGAAAATAGAAAACAAACAGTCGTTCAGTCATTTCATCGAAAATAATAATAGTAATAATAATAATAATAATAAATTAATGGAAACCCTCTTTATGAGATGTTTCTGTTTTCTTTTGTTTTTTCGATGAAATGACGGAACGACTGTTTGTTTTTTATTTTCAATTATTTGACCTGAAGAGGATACTCTATGTATCGAAACGTCGTCAAAATAAATAAAATTGTTTAAACCGCATAAGGCCTCGTAAAATTTATTACAACAAAATAAATGAAAACGGATGTAAAATTTATCAAGGAATATAAATTCTTACTCCATCATAATACGTACAAATCCAATGACCCCTCTTTTTGATTCTCTTTCCAAAATTTTTCCAAATTCATAAATATGATTATCACTTAACATTTTTTTATTATTAAGTATTTCTCTATATTCTCTAGCACTTAAATTAACATGGCCTTCTATTCTCGACATTTTTTAATCAATATTTTCTTCTTAATCTAATTTTAATTCCAATTTATGGGTTTTGATAATAATAATTACGTTTTCCCAATTTATATTTTCTACATCACAATTTCATCAATTCTTACAAAATCATTGTCTCCTATATCAATAATACAAACCAACCAATATTTAACTCATAAAACAATATTCAAGATTTCAACTAATAAAGTGTATTTAACTCCATTTCAAATAAGCCACATTCCAATTTTATCCAATATTTAATTATTTAACCAACATATCAATATTTAACCAATCAAATCATATTTAACCCATAAAACAATGCTTTTGAATTCAACAACCAATATTCTATTTAATTCATTTTCAATATGTCAAATTCCAATTTTATTCAATATACATATCCAATAAGCCCTAAATTCAATTTTATCCAATATATATTCTGTTTAATATATTTCAAATTCGTCAAATTCCAAATTCATCCAATTTACATATCCAATAAGCCTACATTCAATATTATCCAATATATTCTATTTAATTTATTTCAAATTCGTCAAATTCCAATTTTATCCAATATATTCTCTTTATTCTATTTTAAATACGTCAAATTCCAATTTCATTCAATATATTTCTCTTTAATCCATTTTAAATGCATCAAATTCCAATTTCATCCAATATATATATTTCTGTTTAATCCATTTTAAATTTTAAATACTTTAAATTCCAATTTCATCCAATATCCAAATTTCAATTTTATCCAATATTTCTTTTCTTATCTTTTATTTCATCCAATATCCAAATTTCAATTTTATCCAATATTTCTTTTTTTATCTTTTATTTCATCCAATATCCAAATTTCAATTTTATCCAATATTTCTTTTCTTATCTTTTATTTCATTCAATATCCAAATTTCAATATTATCCACTATTTCTTTTCTTATCTTTTATTTCATTCAATATCCAAATTTCAATTTTATCCAATATTTCTTTTCTTATCTTTTATTTTATCCAATATCCAAATTTCAATTTTATCTAATATTTCTTTTCTTATCTTTTATTTCATCCAATATCCAAATCTCAATTTTATCCAATATTTCTTTTCTTATCTTTTATTTCATCCAATATCCAAATTTCAATTTTATCCAATATTTCTTTTCTTATCTTTTAAATAAAAAAAATCAAATGTTATTTAAAACAGAAAAAATATTAAATTTTATTCAAAACAGAAAAAAAATGTCAATTTCTTTATCCTTTAAATTCAAAATTAAAAAAACTATATCAAATGATAATATAATATTTAAAAAAATATAACTATACCTCTCACGAAACACTTTAATTAACTCTCTACAAATTGTAGAGAAATTATACAAAAAAAGAAAAGAAAATATCTAATGTTATCCAAAATAAAAAAAAGTATTTCAAATAGTAATGTGATATATTCAAAAAATGAATATACCACTCACGAAGCACGATTGTTATCTCTCTACACTACATACAAGGAGTGATGTCCAAGTTAGTCCCGTGAGGGAAAGAAGCCTTCCCCCACCATACGGCACACCAAGTCAAAACTGAGTCCTGAGCAACCCTCACAGCGGGGATCGCTCAGACCCTTACACCCTTATTAAGGAAAACTGTTAATGACTTTTTCTATAAAAATACAAATTTTTTAAAAAGTAACATTTTTTATTTTTCATTAACATATTTAAATTCCTTACTTTCTTACGATTCTATACATATGTTGTTTACCAAAAAATGTTAAAATTAAAAAAATTTATTATTTTTCCAGATACATAGAATGAAGTTAACTCTACCAAAAACCATACCTATTATTAAATAAATATTTAACTTAATCTTTAAATTTTAACATTTTTTTGGTAAACAACATATGTATAAAATCGTGAAAAAGTAAGGAATTTAAATATGTTAATGAAAAATAAAAAATGTTACTATTTAAAAAATGTATATTTTATAGAAAAAGTCATTAGCAGTTTTTCCTAATGAGGGTTTGAGGGTCCAAGCGACCCCCGCTGTGAAGGTTGCTCGGGACTCAATTCCAAGTAGCCCTCGCAGCGGGGGGCGTTTTGCTCCCTCTAACGGCGAACAGACATACTAAAAGCGAACAGACAAAATATATATATGCAAACGGAATACGGACTTTAATATTGTTAATATTATTCAGATCATTTTTTAAAATCCCAGTAATTTTCCCAGTTTTCCATTTTTTTGACTTGCCATCTTGATTTTAATTTTAATTATTTTTATAATACACATATATTTTGGTTGACAAAAACTTCAAAAAAGTAACTTACTAATTTTCTACCACGTTTTTTAAAAAAATCTTTCAATTATACTAATTTGTAATGTTAGAATTTTTCGCTAATTAAAAATTTTTAAATATGAATGAAGACTTCGACTTTATCATCAAATAGTGACATCTATTGGAATTCAATTATATTCTTTTCTTTAAAGTTAGGTGTTTCATATGATAATTATTTCAATATGGTTGTCGATAAATAATTATCAATCTAAATTCTTTATGCTTTAAGAAAAGCTGCGTGAACGAATTCACTATGCATCTGTGAGGTCTCGAACCCCAGTTCATAGCTTTTTAATGTATGAAAAAAGTTAATTATTTTGAAGTAAATGAAATTCATCATGTTTTACGAATACTTTAAAATTAAGAAGTAACAAACCTAATTATAGATAACTTAAAAACTTTGTTCTACATAAACAATAATTTACTAAAATGTAATAATAATCCCGTTTATTAAATTTTATTTTTCGATTCTAAATTTTTTTCACTTACACATAAAAAATTCATTCCCAGTAAAAAAAAGTATTGAGTGAGCAGAGTACACATTATAAATTGAATTTACCATGTGAATAAATGAAGTGGTGCGTTTAAATGGACTGAAAGAAATCTACTGTTACCGACAGAAAGTTCCTAGAGAATTATGGTAAATTCAAATAAGAAAACAAAACAATAAATTTCATTGTTTATCACAATTCTCTAGGAACTTTCTGCCGGTAACAGTAGAAAATAAATCAAAAAACCACTGCCAAGTTGTATATTTTTTGTATAATTTTGGTGCTCATTTCATGTACACTTTACTTCATCATAGAGATAAAAATAATAGAAATATATGAATAACTTTTTATAAATATGGTAAAAGTGATTGAATTTTGGGTCAATTAATTTATTTTTGAATACCCTACAAGATAGTTGCAATAATTTAATAGTTAAACAAAAATTTTCAAACAAAAAAGTTGAGAAAATGTCATTTTCACAAGTTTTGGTTTTTAAAATACCAATAATTTAGAAATTTATTATCGAATTAGGTTCGAAAATAGGTCAATCGAAGCTTTTTTTAATGTTCTACAAGTTGGTAACGATAATTTTAATGTTACTTCTACATTTTTCAACAAAATTTTCAAAAAAGTCTTATTTTCCAAAATTTTTGATTTTTAAAAGTTTAATAACTCCGGTTAATATGGACGAAAAAAGTTCAATTAGGGCTCAAAAGATGCGTCTAAAAAAACTCTATAAAATTATGGAAAACGGAATGACTTTTTTTAAAAATGTCATTTTTGAACTCTTCAGGTCAAATAACTTAAATATATGTCAAAAAATCGAAATCGAAAAATTTTGGTATTACAATACTTCCTCTATAAGGAAGTAAAATCAAAAAAATTGGAAAACAGAACAGTATAAAAGCGAAAAAACATATTTACATTTGCTGACTTGATTAAAGTCCATTTTGTTACTATTTTCAACCAATTAGCTTAGGCGGCCAACTTCCCAGTGTGCACGTTCTAGAAGAGTTCTAGAACAATTAATGGAAATAAAGAACAGTTCTAGAACGGTTCCAGAATTGTTCCAGTACGTGCACACTGGGTTAGGACCACTCGCTCCTAATGTATGTCAATTTTGGTAAAATTGCTTATTTGTGAAAAATCTAATTGTTTTTCCTTCTTTATATTTACTGACATAAACATTTTAAATTTAAAAATGCCTAAAATTATTGTTCATATAATTGTTAAATAGCAATGATAACACAAGTCAACATGAAATTTGCGCCTGACATTTAAGATATTTTTTATGATAGATTTATCGACAGATATGAGGAAAAAAATTATATATTATCAAAAAGTTTGTTTCTATAGGTAGGAGAACGTTTAACCATATTTTTGAAATTTTTTTTTTAAAATGAAAATTTATGATTTTCAGAATGAAATGATCAATCACAAAACTGTAAGGTACATAATAAATCGTACTTTACAGATTTTTGATTGACCATTTCATGAATATAAAGACCACTAATTATCTAATAATCCTTATTAATAAAATCAGACTTTTGTCTGTACATTGCATAAAATTCAAAATTTCTATTATATTCCTTCTTTTTACACTCTAAGGAATGCGAAAATACTATTAAGAAAATTATGTGTGTATGTGTATATGTGTGTATGTGTGTATGTGTGTATGTATGTCCGCAAATTTTCGACCGCGTATCACGGAAAAACGGTTCGATCGTTTGAAGTGAAACTTGGCAGTCTTTTAGGCATTAGCCTAACTTAAAATCCTAGCGATAGTAGATTAAAAAATATTAATATGGACAAAAGTTATGCCATTTTTTCAAAAATTCGAAAATTCGAAATTTTTAGTTTTTTCATATACTTTAGTGAATTGTACTTAAACTTGGTACAGGGTTAATTTTAGTGTTTCTTATGAAGATTTAATCGTCAGAATAATAAAATTTTGAATAACAAATAAAAAGTGTTAGATTTAAATATTGAAAAATTAAAAAGTTTAAAAATTGAAACTTTTTTGTAATTAATTTTTATACACGGAAAGAAAAAGTCCGTCAACCATTAATGGATTAGTATATTACTTTGAGACGGGACACTTTATCCGTTGATGGTTACTTAACTTTACTTAACGATTGAAAACGAGTCATGGATTGATTAGAATGCCAGTATGTGACCAATTGTTTTAGATTTAATGCTGAATTGTTATCAATGGCTGTTTGAATGTTTACGAATCATTAGTGAAAGTTTGTGAAACGTTAGTTGACTCGTATTCTAAATCGGCGCTCTTCACTAGCGCATTGTTGCGCAGTGTACCGATGCGCATTTCTTCCGGTTTCTCTATAGTCCATGTGTTTTTGCTGTCTGCTATACATATCCCTATATACTATTATGTGTAATGTGAATATTTAACTTAACTAATAATTTGCAGTTGAATTGCGTCTAGAAATTGACCTCGATGAAAATATATTTTCTTTTATATTTCTCGCTAATTAAAAAGTAGTTATTAGTGCAAAATCATTTCTCACAAGTTGTGAAAAATTTTGTTATTTGGTATATAAGAACAGTTCGCTTCTAAACTTAAAGTGTTATAAGTGTGCGTTTCTACGTGTAGTTATTATAAGTGCGAAAATGTGTTGGAAAATGTGTTGGTCTAAAGCGTCTAAGAGTGTAAATAAAATATCGGAACTGTGCAACGAAAAAAATGTGTTCATTCTGTACCAAATAGTGTCTAAAATTAGGGATAATTCTGAAAGAAGTTGAATTTTTTGAATGCTTTTGATAGTCATAGAAAATTTAATAGACAGTTTTCTAAATTTTAGTGAACGAGTTTTATATATTGATGACAGTTTTCTAAATTTTAGCAAGCAACTCGTCACTGATTGTGACTCAAAGTATGTTATCCATTGAATGATTTTGTGTCCCGTCTCAAAGTAATATACTAGTCTATTAATGATTGACGGACTTTTTCTTTCCGTGTACGGTTGTATTTCTTAGGTCAACAATAAAAATTTGTTGTTGAAATCATAAGTTTACTTTCTTAAAAGAATTCTATTAGGTCAGAATATTAACAATATCCATATAATTAATATGAGACTTTTGTCAGTATGTTGCACAGAATTCAAAATTGCTATTATATTTTATTAATTAATGATCAAAAAATGAAAAACTCAAATTTCATTCTGATGACTAAATTGTAATAAAAAATACTAAAATTAACCCTGTATAAAATTTAAGTAAAATTAATGACAATAATTATTTCAAAAGATAAATTTTGAATTTTAAAAATTATGAAAATATATAGCACTAGCTGTCATGTCGTACCCGTCTTCGACGGGTTTTAGTTTCTACCAATACATTTAACAATGTTTCTACTAATCTGGAAAATCAAAAATACCCGGGATAAATTAATTAATAATTAATAATTAGTTAATTAATAATAATTAATAATTAGTTAATAATTAATTAATTAATAATTAGTTACCATTAGCTATTTCGGTAGTATAATTATACTAGGGTAACTGCACCAATTGCCGAGGGTGCTCCAATTGTCGAGGATAATAATTTTCTTTTTTAGATAAATAGTATAATATATAATATTTAAGAACAAAAAAAATTTCTAAATAATCTTTGTATTTTCAACTGTATATTTATATATACAAATTTCGTAGCGATTCTACTAAAATAATTATTTAATTAATATTATAATTCACTGCTGTGAAATTTACACGAATCTCCATTTTCTTAATACTTCAGGTTGATTAAAACAGATTTTTAGAAATGCAAATTAAACGTATTTATAATGACTTTTTGTGTACAAAATTATTATTATAATTTTGTACACGAACTAAATTAATTTTGTATGCATGTTTTTTTGTTAAAAAAAAATATTTAATATTTTTTAAAAGCAAATCATCGGTATTTGGTTCCTTTTTTTTGACAGTTCCATTTTTCGAGGTAATGACTCGAAAATTGGTGTAGTCACTTTTTTCGCTGATGCACCATTTGTCGATGGTTAAGTGTTTATTTACTAAACGTCAAACATAAATGCCAAACATTTATAGGTACACAGAAAAAGAAAAAAAATGCTTCAAAAATTTACAACCAACAGAAAATAATCAACCAAAAAAACGAGGAAGACCGAAAAAAAATTAATAAAAAAATGCATTATTTAAAACTAAAAAATTTTGTACTATAGTTTAATTATAATTAACCATTATATTTACAGTTCGTAATAAAAGTTTATTTTATTCGTTTACAAATTTAATGTGACTTAAATTAATTTATTTTTTCAATTAATGTCTGATTAACAAAATTGATTAAATTTAATTAACTTATTTATAAAAGTTTAAAAAACAGTTAAATAATTTTCTGTCCTGGATCATCTACTATAAAAATGTTTTATATCGATATTATAAATTATTCAATTATAGTTAAATAAATATATTTGTTTTCTGGTAATGTTCTATAATATTTTTATCGAAAAAATAAATATCTACTCGATTTTCTAATATCTGTACAGGTTAATTGTTAGGTTATATTGGGTTATATCCCAATGGGAAATTTACAACTGGCGTAGTACTGCGCCAGCACTGGCAGCACTGGCGGCAAGGCTGAGAGCCAGCACTGGCATAACTCTGGGATGATAACGCCGTCCGGCGCTGCCGAAGTACTGTCTGTCAGTGCTGCCAGACAGCGCTGGCGCAGCACTGGACCAGTGCTGGCTGAGAATATTGCCGCAATAAATGCCGTATTGTTATTAATTAGTCGTAAATTAATAATTATAAATAATTTAACAACAAAATGGTAAATAATATTAATAAATAGTTATTATTCATAAAATATTTCTCTTCTCAAAGAAATTGTATTAAAGATGGAGACTAACAATATGGATATAGTAAATGAAGTAGAAAAAAATTGTTTATAACATTTAAAAATTAAATAATAAACAATTACAGTAAGTGTGCATTAGATTTTCATATTTTAGTACCTGACGATTGGAATCTAGAAATATCGCAAACCTATGAAAATAAACAAAATTGCTGACGAGGGGAATCGAACCTACGACCTACGGACTAACAGACTAACGCTCTAACCACTATGCTAACGACACGTGTGTGCAGTAAAATTTTAATATCTTAGTATCATTCAGACATACAATTATTGAGTCAAAGATGAGAAAAAATAGGGATACGTTAGAAATAATAAATTGAAATAAAATAAATTAAACTAAATTTTTAAAAATTAAATTATTTTACTTATTGCATTTAACATTTTACGTAATTCTTAAATTACGTGGTAATTTTTTAATAATTTTTTATTCATAGTAAGAAGTATAATAGTATTTTAATAGGAACCAAATTATTATTGAGATTAAAGTTTAAATTTTGTTTATAATTTTAATTTGTTTAAATAATTTATTATTTACAAAATTAGACAATTGTGTTAAATTGTTATTATTAAATTTGACAAGAATAAAAAATGAACAACTGAAAAGTAAAATATTAATTTTTTTCAATAAATTTATATTTATAAACATTCATAAACTTTTTTTATAATTTTTTTCAAGTTTATGTCAAAAAAGCAATGTTGGCAAAGAGCGTTGTGAACAATTTTTCTATACTCAGCCAGCACTTGCCGCCGTGGCTTGTCCAAGCTCTGGCGAAACAAAAATTCTGTACTGCGCCAGCACTAATTGTCGAGGCTCGGCTAGACTACGCCGAACAATCGTCTGAGTACTAAGCCAGTGGTGAGCATCGGCACTACACTGGCATTTCCCATTGGGATGTTTAAAAATGTCATACCCTCGACAATTGGAACAGACCCTCGAGAAATTAGCACAAGACCATCGACAAATGGTGCTTTTGCTTCATTGACTTTTAAATATATTTTTTGCTTAACAATTTAGTTTATATTAAAAAAATAAATATGAATATTAAACATTATTAGATCCTTCGTCCAAATATACAAAAATCAAATTTTAAAGTGCATTTACTTTCGAGAAAAAAAATGTCAAAGTCACATGTTGCCTAAAACCCTCGACAATTGGTACAGTTACCCTATTTGAATAGTCTCCACCCTTTAGCAAAAAATCAAAAATTATCAAAAATTCGAGAAACCGAATTTCTTAAAATTTAACATTTTTTTCTTCTCTTTTATATCATTAAGCTTCATTATTTTTGTGCTCTTCAAAAATAATTTACTTATTTAAAAGTCTTCAATGTTTCGTAAAAAATCTAAAATTATGGAAAATTAGCAAAAATTCATAAAACCGAATTTATTAAAATTCAACATTTTTTCTTCTCTTTTATGGCTTTTGGCTTCATTATTTTTGGGCTCTTCAAAAATACTTTACCTAATTTGTTATCTCCACCCTTTCGTAAAAAATCTAAAATTATGGAAAATTAGCAAAAATTCATAAAACCGAATTTATTAAAATTCAACATTTTTTCTTCTCTTTTATGGCATTTAGCTTTATTATTTTTGTGCTCTTAAAAAAAACTTTACTTATTCAATAGTCTCCACCCTTCGGTAAAAAATCTAAAATTATGGAAAATTAGCAAAAATTCAAAAAACCGAATTTCTTAAAATTCAACATTTTTCCTTCTTTTTTATGGCATTTAGCTAATTATTTTTGTTTAATGTAGCAAATTTTTTACTTTACATACTGATCTTTAAATAAAAAACTTTAATAACTTTTCCTGAAAAGCTTGCTTAAAGATTAAAAATCACTATTTTCTTAGAAAAAAGTTGATCTAAAAAAACGAAAAAAAATTTCAAAATACATCTTTTTTAAAAATTTTATCGTAGAAATGGGTTGTATTTATCTGAAAAAGTTAGCTAAGGATAGTTTTTTCATTTATTTTACAAAAGATAAAAAATTTGCATTTTTTTGTTTTTTTGAATTTTTTGGAAAAATGTCATAACTTTTGTTCAAGTTAATATTTTTTAATCGGATAAGGCTATGATTGTAAGTTACTTTAATACCTAATAGACTGCCAAATTTCACTTTAATTGGTTGAACCGTTTTCAATTGATGCGCGATCAAAGTTTTGCATACAGACAGAGACAGAGACAGACAGAAATTTTTTTTACATTTTTAGAATTCTAATGTCTCAAAACGAAAAAATATATAAAAATTTTCAAGTTTGGAGCAATGTACAGATAGTAATCTGATTTTATTAATATAGATAATGTTCGTTCACATTAATAACTTTTAGTTTACTATAGCTACACTAAAAAAAGTTATATGATTCAAGCAATTATAATTATTTGAAAAATAATATCTTATTTAAAAAGTTTTTATTTCGATCTAATAAGAATTTATTTCGTTTAAATAATTTTATTTAGTTGAATCAAATAAATCTTAATTGGATTAATTAAATAAATACTTGACTCTAATAAATAAATTTATTTAACACAAATCATTTCTAAATTTTATATTTTTTCATGGATTGCTTCTAAACTTTCTATAGTTGAGTATTACATGTTATTTAGTCACATTTTAGCATAATTTTTCAAAAATACTTTCTTATAACGAAGATGTAAGTATAAAAATGTTTTGAATATCAAAAAATTGAAAAAATTATCTTGATGCCAATTGATATGAAGCTTAATTCA
Organism: Leptopilina heterotoma; assembly: GCF_015476425.1. Lineage (NCBI taxonomy): Eukaryota > Metazoa > Arthropoda > Insecta > Hymenoptera > Figitidae > Leptopilina > Leptopilina heterotoma. The sequence continues at coordinate 377,645 of NW_025111128.1, read as the reverse complement.
ATAGTATTTGTGGGCTCTCTGATTTAATTTTTAGAGATATCTTGATCAATGTAAAGACAAAAGTTAAACACGGTGTTTATTTTGGTTTAAAACAATTTCCGGCTTTGTCCAAATTTTTCCTGGTTTACTGGACGGGTTTTTTTTAATAATACATTTAACAGGGTGTTTACCAACCAGAAAAGACGTAAAATATCAGGGAATTTAATGTAACCGAGAAAAACTGGATCTACTTGCTATACAATTAGTTCGAATTAGACTGTACTATAACTCAAAAAACTGGAGGAAATTTTAGATTTATTTTAATACATTATATTGATTGAAGTACTACAAATTGAGAAATATTGTTTTCTGCATTTGAATTAGTTAAAAATAACTAATTTGATAATAAAAAGTCGGTCACTGTTTCAAATGGTATTATTTTCCTAATGAAATAGACAATAGTAACTAATTATTATTTTTTCCCTGTCAAATCAAATTCCCGGCTATTTTCCGGTTTTCTAGGTTGGTAGATACACTGTTAAGTGCACTCTCTAAATTTGAATCAGCGAAAAGTCGCTGATTCACCAGCCCAGAGTATGCAGCTGATGAAATAGCGTATATACACTGATGAAACAGCGTATATGCACTGATTTTCCAGCGTATATACGCTGTTTCATCAGCTGCATACTCTGGGCTGGTGAATCAGCGACTTTTCGCTGATTCAAATTTAGAGAGCATTATCAGAAACTACAACCCGTCGAAGACGGGTACGACAGCTAGTTATATATAAATGGGTGATTCTTCTGAAAGTGACATTTTTGATGTCTCGATTAATTTTATAAACTCTACTCACTAATAATTGTTAACCATTTTCATAATAAAAATTTAGCACCAACTTTTCATTAAAAAAATAAATTAAACAATTTTATTCTACTGAATTTATGCACGAGCTAAAATAATTTCATCTCCGAAGCCTTTTTATTTAACATGTCTCCAATATGACTTCTATAAGAAAACTTAAATTTCTATGCTTTTTTCCAACTGTTAGAAATTTTTCAAAAATATTGTCAGAAAGTACAATGTTTTTCTGTCATAACATGTTTTTTAAAAAATTTTAGACCTCCGTTTTATATATGATAAAAATGTTAAAACTTTGTCTTCGGTTTTAGGTTAAAATTACCTCACGATAATTAATGATATTTTTGTACATTAAAAATATTCTTAACAAAATTTTAATGCATACTTTAATAATGTTGAGAATTTAATGTTTAATTTACCTTTATATTACTTGTGAAAAGTGGAGTAATTACTGCTTTTATAAATAGTCAAATTTTACTTATTGGCCCGAGCAAAAATTCAATTTTATCTCTGAAGCCTTATTTTTAATTAAATAATTGAATACACGAATATCTTTGACAAAATATTTTTGACTATAATATAAAATTACGTTGTGAAATTTGTATATTTTACTAAAAAGTATATTTAAATTCCGCCCTAATGTGAATAAATGTAAAAAAAATTATTTTTCATCTCCGAAGCCTTTTCTTTGAAATGGGCAAGTTTTTCTTTTGTTTTTAGTATTTACCTGCATTAAATTGAAAATATTAACCTAAATAACCACCAAAACAATATATATTTATTATTAAAATATGCAGATTATTATTTTTTAAACAGTGTAATTTTATTATAAATTAAGTGAATGATATTAGTGTGTATATTTAATAAAAAATCTAACGCGAAACAAATATAACAAATCAATTGGTGCAACGCAAAGTGAATCTTTTAAAAGAAGAAAAACTTTAATATTTTGAACAATTAATTTTGCTGAACTTGAATTCTCACTCTTGAGTACGAAATAAAGTAAGTTCAATAGAAAAAACTATATTATTAAAAAAAATAAGTTGAAGAATCGAACTTTAAAAGTAGCACTTTCAGAAGAATCACCCATATATATTAGACCTGTATTAGACCCTACGAAGGATTACCACAAACAATACGAACCCTTAAACAATAGCCTTTGTAAATGAGGGACCCAGGTAATAATATTTTCTTTCTTCCTTCATCGCAAGGAAAACCATAGATAAAAGTCAATATATATATATATACAGTACGAAAACCTACCACGTCAGTCATATCCCATGAGTGGGAGTGAGACAGACTTATGCGATTCCCATACTTTCCTATGACTGACGGATAGCTTTTCTTACTGTATATACTTTTATAAAAGGTCTGACGTCTGTCTAACGTCTGGGTAACGGCGCCAGATACGCCGGCTCTGGTTTCTCTCTTTCTCTAAGGGCAATATAAATAAGAATGTCTTTCTTTACCTAATTTGCATATCTACTCGTTTCAGTATAGAAAATATGCAAAATAAATATATTTTCTATATTTTATTAAAAAATGGTGTATTTGTAACATTTTATTGTAAAGCGTCTCGTTTTAGATTTCCACATGGCCAGACAACTAACGTACTTAATTTTTTATTTAGAAAAAAACGAAAATTTGTTATTTCCTATACATCAACATCTATCGACACACGTAGGATTTTTTTTATATTACTTAATTTTATTTTTATTAAAAATTTCGTGGATTTTTTTTTAAAATTATTCCTTTTCTGTTCCAATAAAATGCTGTACAGCAGCCATTTTGCAATAAAATTTTTTTGTAAAAATATATTTTGCTATCAATACTCAAGAAATAAAACGTACTTTACACATTTTTAATTGAACATTTCATGGAACCAAAAAAAATTCTTAAAATATGTCTAATTTTCGTGATGACCCCCCTTAATATATCTGCAACTGCTACAAAAGCAAACTTTAAAAAGAATATGTTTATTTTTTCTTTATTTTAGTGAATAATAAATAGAACAATCATTATATAAACCCATGTGCAAAAATTTTTCGTTTTTTTTTAGCTGTGTAATCATTAACTCTAAAATCAATTTTAACAAAATTGACATAAATTACATACAAAAATAAATTTAAACCCATCACACTTGTCAAGTCCACTCTGAAACTTTTTGAAAACCTTCTTAACATTTTGAGATAGGTTTTTTTAAATTTATCATTCCAAAGTTAAAAACCTTATAATTTGTTTATTTTTCACTAAAAAATGAATAAAATTGTTATCATTATTCAAAAGTAGAGAGAAAAATTAAACTTTTCTTCTCTTTTAAAAAAATAAAAAAAGGAATACTTTTGAGTTATCTGACATTAAAAATAAATCTACATTGAAAAAAAATTTTAATTCATAACAGAAAAATTTAGCTTATAAAAAATAAAAAAATACATTTAAATGTTTATATCAGTAATCAAAAACCATATACTCTTTATACTTATTCCATAAATCAACAGCATTCGCAGGCAATCCAAATACACATATATATGCAAACAGACGACAAAGTTCTTTAGGAAACTTCATACTTACAGCTTCAGATAAACAATTATCCCATTCATTATCATCTATCATTAAATTTCTTGCCTTGGCAGCTTCTACAAAAGTACTGTATGTGACACCTTCATATGTTCTTATGTCTGCATACGATTTAGCACCACGTACATATAGTAATAAAATTCTTAAAAAATACCTTTCAATATCTTTTGGACTGACAAAATACATGCGAGAAATTACAGGTTTTGTCATTCTTTTTCTTCTTTCCCAAGTTTTTGATGATTCAACGAATACATAATTATATGGTATTTCTGAGTACAAAAGTTGGCGTGCTTCAGGATCTTTTATATTTAATTCGAACCATGCTGTTAACGTTGTATTTTTATATTTATCAATCGCTTCTTGCTCCATTCCTTCTTTAAAACATATTGCTTGTTGATTAGGTAAATGCACAGCTAATCTGTATGCCGCATGTGCATATTAAATTCGAATAATCTATGCATTGCTTCTGGTGGACATACATAACGTGTATTCAAATAATGTTGAGGTTCATCATAGTGCATTAAATCATTATTATCTTTAATACCTACTATTGCACAATCATGGCCCTTAAAACAATACTTAAATAAGTATTTCACACCACCTATACTACCACATGCTACAACATTAATGTGACATTCAAATGTTTTACTCAAATACGGATTATATGGTACAATCATCGAATTGTCTGCAGTGCATTTAATTGTTCCATCTTTTTTATAAAAAATTATTTTTTTACCATCATTTCTTTGTCTATATTCCGGATAGTTTTTTGAATCATAATTTGTTTCTGAACAAAATGGTTTTGGATAATGTTTCACGCAAATTTTTGTTTCCGGATTCATGCAAGGCGAATTCATATTTTGCTTTCCACAAGGTCCATGGACTTGAAATTGTTTTACAATTTTAAAAAGTTCTGGATTTTTTGTTTCATCTGGAATTTCTGCACATATTATTTTATCTACAGATTCTGCATCACGAATCGCAAAAGTTTTATCCAAAAATAAAATTAAATGTATGTGTGGCAATCCACGCTTTTGGAATTCTATTACATACACATAAGCGAGAACTGATCCAAAAATATTTTTATCTTTTAATTCACTCATAAGCGATTTTACCTTTTGTTGAAAAACTCTAGGTACAATATCCGGTCGATCAGACGCAATTTCACCTTCCAACAAATTTTCTCTAATCTCTCGCCATTTTGGATTACATGTCATTGTAATGAATAAATCAGGTTTTCCAAATTCTTGAACTAATCTCATGGCATCCATAAAAGATTGTTGATACGAACGTGGTCCTCCAGTAAATGTTGATGGTAAAATAATTATTCTTCCTGGTTTTACATTTTCTCTATTTGCTTTATTATGTACATAATCCATTAATCCACAGTACATTTCTACTCGAAGTTGTTTTTGATTTTTATAAATGAAACTTATGCGTCCAGCTACGACTTTTGACCAAATATCAACTATAAATTGTTGACTTAATTTTCCCATTTGCGTACATGGATTAAACATTCCTCTGTAAGAAAGGCGATACATATAAAATTGTAAAGCAGTAACATTACGAACACTATTAATTTGCTTAATGTTTACAGTCCATCCTGAATCACCTGAAGGAAACATTAAAGGATATATCATAGGATCAGCGTTTGCACTAAGAATAGAAATGGGAATACTTTCAGAACCTTTTGGATGTATACATATATCACGATCCACTGGAGGTTCACCATTTTCACTCACAAATACAACTGCTACTTCATTACAAGATGGTACATTGAATTTACTTTGATTTAATGATCTATCCCGTTTGATCCACATTTGAATATCCCTTATAGGTTTATTTTCCAATTTCGCTCTAGTTTCTTCTTCTAATTCTATTTCTCTCATCATTTTCAAGGCATCTGCAAATGGACTAACCTCTCTTAATAATTTATCTATTCCTTCCAGTAATGATGGTAAACATTTTTTATTTGATTCATTTTTTAATCGTTCAAATACAGCTTCATTAGTATCAAGAATATACAGCTGACCATATTTTAAACTGTCACCATCATTAGGATGAAGAGCATATGTATTATGATAAACTTGTCCATGTATACGAAAAACATAAGGACCATACCCTTTAGGAATTTCTAATTTAGCTCCCATACTGGCAAAAGCAGAAGAACTGTTATAAGAACGAATATTTTCCCTAAAATTTTTACCATCCAAGTTGGAATCATTTAATAAATTACGTAAATAAATCGGATAATCATTTAAATCATCTAATTTTACTTTTCCCTTATGACAGCAACTACTAAATTTTTTATCTAGTGGTCTTTCACACATAAAATGTAATGCAGCACAAAACTCGCACTTAACATTCAACAAACCCAAATAATTTTGTTCAAATTTACATTCATCAAAATTTTCAAAAGGCATAATTGCAACTCCTAATGTAAGTTTTTGTTTTTTATTTCTTAAATCTATTTCTGCTTCTGAGCTATTACGTTTTCTCAACCCATCATTCTCTTTTCTAATTTTTTTTTGCTCCTCTGTTCCATCTTTCCTTAGTTGTTCAATTATACAACCTCTATTATCATTATTATTAGTTGAATTGAAAATCTTATCATTTTTTTTATTCAATAAACCGTTAGTCTTTGAGTCTATATTTTGGAGTTTTTTCTTTTCAATTTCAGTTTCTGTTTCTCGTCTACTACGTTTTCTTAACCTGTCATTCTCTCTCCTAATTATTTTCTGCTCCTCCGTTTCTTCCTGCCTTACTTTCTTCATTCTTTCTTTAGCTTTTATTGCACACAATCTTTGTTTATCATTTTCTTCAATTTAAAAGACACTTACTTTTGGGGTGCTCAATTATACAACCTTTATTGTCATTATTACTAGTAGAATTACGAATCTTATCATTTCTTTCCTTCAAAAATCGCTTAGCCTCTGAATCTATTTTTTGGAGCTTTTTCTTTTCAATTTCAGTTGCTGTTTCTCGTCTACTACGTTTTCTTAACCTGTCATTCTCTCTCCTAATTATTTTTTGCTCCTCCGTTTCTTCCTGCCTTACTTTCTTCATTCTTTCTTTAGCTTTTATTGCACACAATCTTTGTTTATCATTTTCTTCATTTAAAAGACACTTACTTTTGGGGTGCTCAATTATACAACCTTTATTGTCATTATTACTAGTAGAATTACAACTCTTATCATTTCTTTCATTCAAAAATCGCTTAGCCTCTGAATCTATTTTTTGGAGCTTTTTCTTTTCAATTTCAGTTGCTGTTTCTCGTCTACTACGTTTTCTTAACCTGTCATTCTCTCTCCTAATTATTTTCTGCTCCTCCGTTTCTTCCTGCCTTACTTTCTTCATTCTTTCTTTAGCTTTTATTGCACACAATCTTTGTTTATCATTTTCTTCAATTTAAAAGACACTTACTTTTGGGGTGCTCAATTATACAACCTTTATTGTCATTATTACTAGTAGAATTACGAATCTTATCATTTCTTTCATTCAAAAATCGCTTAGCCTCTGAATCTATTTTTTGGAGCTTTTTCTTTTCAATTTCAGTTGCTGTTTCTCGTCTACTACGTTTTCTTAACCTGTCATTCTCTCTCCTAATTATTTTTTGCTCCTCCGTTTCTTCCTGCCTTACTTTCTTCATTCTTTCTTTAGCTTTTATTGCACACAATCTTTGTTTATCATTTTCTTCATTTAAAAGACACTTACTTTTGGGGTGCTCAATTATACAACCTTTATTGTCATTATTACTAGTAGAATTACGAATCTTATCATTTCTTTCATTCAAAAATCGCTTAGCCTCTGAATCTATTTTTTGGAGCTTTTTCTTTTCAATTTCAGTTGCTGTTTCTCGTCTACTACGTTTTCTTAACCTGTCATTCTCTCTCCTAATTATTTTTTGCTCCTCCGTTTCTTCCTGCCTTACTTTCTTCATTCTTTCTTTAGCTTTTATTGCACACAATCTTTGTTTATTATTTTCTTCATTTAAAAGACACTTACTTTTGGAGTGCTCAATTATATAGCCTCTATTATCATTATTACTAATTAAATTAAAATTATTATCATTTTTTTGATTCAAAGAACACTTAGCCTTTGACTGCTCCATTGTTACAATTTTATTATTAGTTACATTATTCCAAGGGTGTGTCTTCAAAAAATTATAAGAATTTGTTTTTTTCAGAATTCAAAAGACGCTTCCAATCACACTCTACAATCGAATGTCTCATATTCGATCTTCTCATCTCTGAAAACCAGGGACCGTCACGGAAATCAAATTTTGATTTCGTTACGATATTCCAAAACAAAACAAAATTATTAATGTATTTTGATTTTGATTCGGTAACGAAACAAAATTCACTTTCTATTTTGATTCTGATACTGTAACGAAACAAAATTTAATTTCTATTTTGATTTTGATTCGGTAACGAAACAAAATTCACTTTCTATTTTGATTTTGATTCGGTAACGAAACAAAATTCACTTTCTATTTTGATTCCGATAATGTAACGAAACAAAATTCACTTCCTATTTTGATTCTGATACTATAATACTGCAATTCGGTTTTCTTATAGAAACAGAAGTCGATTCGATTTCTAATTCAGATTTCGTATGTAAAAACGATATTATCTTCTGATATATTTGACATTTGCAACAAAATTTAGGTACAATAAGACTTATACATGCGCAGTAGTATTTTATCAAAATTAAAACAAAAAAGAATTTTGATTTTGATATTGGAACCAAAACGAAATAGAATGGAATTTTGATTTTGATATTGGAACCAAAACGAAATAGAGTTGAATTTTGATTTTGATATTGGAACCAAAACGAAATAGAGTTGAATTTTGATTTTGATATTGGAACCAAAACGGAATAGAGTTGAATTTTGGTTTTGATATTGGAACCAAAACGGAATAGAGTTGAATTTTGATTTTGATATTGAAACCAAAACGGAATAGAGTTGAATTTTGATTTTGATATTGGAATCAGAACTAAATAGAGTGGAATTTTGATTCTGATACCCATATCCGAATCAAAACAAAAGTATTTTTCAATTTTGTTTTGATTCCGTGACGGTCCCTGCTGAAAACTGACATAGACGATTATCTTGAAATATTTTGTTTGAATGCTGCCTCATTTTGTTATTTATGCTTTCGTAATTAACAGTGTTTGGCATAACATTATAAAATAATGATGTTGCAAATGCTATTGCATATACTCCGCATTCAACACTACCCATTGGTTGTTGATCAACAGTAACAAAAACTACTGGTGGCTTAAAAGGATATAATCTACTTAAATAATTTAACTGATCTTCATTCAGACATTTTTCATTAAGACTATCAAAAATATAAATTCTTACTCCATCATAATACGTACAAATCCAATGACCCCTCTTATTATGACCACTAAATAGTATTTGAATATGTTTTTTGCCTACTCCAATAGGTCTAATATGTTCAAGCAGATCTTCATTTACAAATAAAGTACTTTGCATTCTAAACACAGAATTTGATTCTCTTTCCAAAATTTTTCCAAATTCATAAATATGATTATCACTTAACATATCTTTATTATTAAGTATTTCTCTATATTCTGTAGCACTTAAATTAACTTGACCTTCTATTCTCGACATTTTTTAATCAATATTTTCTTCTTAATCTATTTTTAATTCCAATTTGTGGGTTTTGATAATAATAATTACGTTTTCCCAATTTATATTTTCTACATCACAATTTCATCAATTCTTACAAAATCATTGTCTCCTATATCAATAATACAAACCAACCAATATTTAACTCATAAAACAATATTCAAGATTTGAACTAATAAAGTGTATTTACTCCATTTCAAATAAGCCACATTCCAATTTTATCCAATATTTAATTATTTAACCAACATATCAATATTTAACCAATCAAATCATATTTAACCCATAAAACAATGCTTTTGAATTCAACAACCAATATTCTATTTAATTCATTTTTAATATGTCAAATTCCAATTTTATTCAATATACATATCCAATAAGCCCTAAATTCAATTTTATCTAATATATATTCTATTTAATATATTTCAAATTCGTCAAATTCCAAATTCATCCAATTTATATATCCAATAAGCCTAAATTTAATATTATCCAATATATTCTATTTAATCTATTTCAAATTCATCAAATTCCAGTTTTATCCAATATATTCCCTTATTCCATTTTAAATATGTCCAATTCCAATTTCATTCAATATATTTCTCTTTAATCCATTTTAAATACATCAAATTCCAATTTCATCCAATATATATATATATATATATATATTTCTCTTTAATCCACTTTAAATTTTAAATACTTTAAATTCCAATTTCATCCAATATCCAAATTTCAATTTTATCCAATATTTCTTTTCTTATCTTTTATTTCATCCAATATCCAAATTTCAATTTTATCCAATATTTCTTTTCTTATCTTTTATTTCATCCAATATCCAAATTTCAATTTTATCCAATATTTCTTTTTTTATCTTTTATTTCATCCAATATCCAAATTTCAATTTTATCCAATTTTTTTTTTATCTTTTATTTCATCCAATATCCAAATTTCAATTTTATACAATATTTCTTTTCTTTTTTTTTAATAAAAAAAATCAAATGTTATTCAAAACAGAAAAAAATGTCAATTTCTTTATCCTTTAAATTCAAAATGAAAAAAAACTATATCAAATGATAATATAATATTTAAAAAAATATAACTATACCTCTCACGAAACACTTTAATTAACTCTCTACAAATTGTAGAGAAATTATACAAAAAAAAGAAAAGAAAATATCTAATGTTATCCAAAATAAAAAAAAGTATATCAAATAGTAATGTGATATATTCAAAAAATGAATATACCACTCACGAAACACGATTGTTAACTCTCTACACTACATACAAGGAGTGATGACCAAGTTAGTCCCGTGAGGGAAAGAAGCCTTCCTCCACCATACGACACACCAAGTCAAAACTGAGTCCCGAGAAACCCTCACAGCGGGGATCGCTCGGACCCTTAAACCCTTGTTAAGGAAAACTGTTAATGACTTTTTCTATAAAAATACAAATTTTTTAAAAAGTAACATTTTTTATTTTTCATTAACATATTTAAATTCCTTACTTTCTTACGATTCTATACATATGTTGTTTACCAAAAAATTTTAAAATTAAAAAAATTTATTATTTTTCCAGATACATAGAATGAAGTTAACTCTACCAAAAACCATACCTATTATTAAATAAATATTTAACTTAATCTTTAAATTTTAACATTTTTTTGGTAAACAACATATGTATAAAATCGTGAGAAAGTAAGGAATTTAAATATGTTAATGAAAAATAAAAAATGTTACTATTTAAAAAATTTATATTTTATAGAAAAAGTCATTAGCAGTTTTCTTTAATGAGGGTTTGAGGGTCCAAGCGACCCCCGCTGTGAAGGTTGCTCGGGACTCAACTCCAAGTAGCCCTCGCAGACCCCCGCTGTGAAGGTTGCTCGGGACTCAATTCCAAGTAGCCCTCGCAGACCCCCGCTGTGAAGGTTGCTCGGGACTCAATTCCAAGTAGCCCTCGCAGCGGGGGGCGTTTTGCTCCCTCTAACGGCGAACAGACATACTAAAAGCGAACAGACATACTAAATGCGAACAGACAAAATATATATATGCAAACGGAATACGGACTTTAATATTGTTAATTTCATGTGTGAACATTATTACAGATAAATTCTCCTATAAAGAAAAATTATATTTAACAACATTATAGTGATGTTTATGCATGAATCAATTGTTATAATCATACACAAGTAAACGTACGAATTGTTAATAACAAAATTCAACTTATGTAATATCTTAATAATTCTTCGAATTTGTATTATATAAGAACGACTCTAAAGAGGGATATCCAACGCATAGTGACCCCACTCGAGGCAAAGTTCAGTAACCTAGGGCCTGTTCGGTTAAATTTGATTGGTTACCTAAAATAGCTCGGCTCCAGATTGGTCTAGAAGACGACCTACATTTTTCTAAACATCCTTATTAGCTACTCACTGCTTTGCGCCCTTTTTCCGCGAGTGGGAACTATTGCATAAAAGCTGGAAAGCTCTCTTCCGAATTGTCATTTTCTTCCGTTCTCTTACCGAAGTAACCAAAGATCTTGTTCCATCAGGCAGATGCCCTTTTTATATTTTTTGTAATCGTACCAAAGACATACTCTGTTTAAATTATTCGTGCCGTCGAATTCTGTATTTAACAGAAGTTCTTACAAGTCGAGATACTGAAAATAATTAGGGTCTTGATGTAAAGCTGTTGAGTGCGAATACGGTTTTCGATTGTTATGGGTCGTTCTAATCACGTTTAAACTCATTTTAAACTTCTTGCCTTTTAAAAAAAACATTTAAAAGTAGTATTAAGTATTTGTGTAATATCAAACCGATACAACAACTGTAAGTATTTGGTAAGATTTAATATTGTATACCTATCTACCTTTATAATTTGAGTTTCTTTGTAATAAAAGATTTCCTAAATTCTAAATCTGTATTTCCTTCTACCATTAAATTGAGAATAACGTCATAACAGCTCCCGTAGAGCTGAAGCAATAACAAACTCACAATCAAATAATTTTAGCAAGACTTACCATCTTGCGAGAAAATTGCTAGCGACTTTCGAAAAGTACATCGCTCGTTCAAACCACGGTTATTTTTACTATTAATTTTAGTATAAACGTAACAGTTAGCAATTTTCTGGTGGCAGCGGTGGGATTTTGCCAAAATTTAACATTATTCACAATTAAATTACTTTCAGGCTTTTCTTCTCTAACAAGACTAATCATTTCTGAATCATTCCTTGAATAGTTTCTACATTTAAATTCTATTGAAACACATGTAATTGTTAGAGAATCACAAATCTTGAGTGCCTGTTCAAAATTTATTTCATTTATCATAATCCATTTCAATCCCATTCACAAATAAAAGGGGAATATCATCAACTACGAATATCATTCTATCACATACCACAGAATTCATAAAGAGTTTTAAATAAGTATTTTAATTTCTCATAATTACTGAAAATTATTTATTGCAATACTGCATATAAAAATTATTTAACACCCTCGTTTGTCTACTGCTTGGTTATTATTATATAATTTTAATTTAAGGCTTATTTTATTTTTAAGTTAATTCGTAAGTTTAATTTTAAGTAGTTTCTTAATCTTTGAGTTTTAACACTCGAATAAAGAAACTAATTATATTATAATTATATTATTGCATGACATTAATTCTAAATTAAATTTAAGTTAGTTTAAGTTGTTCTTTAATGCTTGAAGTTTCAATACTCGCAGGAAAGAACTAAATTCTTAACTAATTTAGCTTATTTAATGTTTGAAGTTTTAAAACTCACAGGAAAGAACTGAATTATACTTACTATCATAAGTTAATAATTTTATACCTAAAATTAAGTTCCAATATTAATGCATGATATTAATATTAAGCTAAATTTAAGTTATTTTAAGTTGTTCTTTAATGCTTGAAGTTTCAATACTCGCAGGAAAGAACTAAATTCTTAACTAATTCAGCTTCTTTAATGTTTGAAGTTTCAATACTAACAGGAAAGAACTGAATTATACTTACTATCATAAGTTAATAATTTACACTTACCTTTAAGTTCCGATATTATTGCATAATATTAATTTTAAGCTAGGTTTAAGTTGTTCTTTAACGCTCGAGTTTCAATACTCGCAAAAAGAACTAAAATAAGTTTAGTATCATAAGTTGATATTTTTCTTACCAATAATATTAAAGTTAAGAGTAGAGATGATTCTATCACTCAGTCGTATTTTCACTATTTATTAATATTGAAGTTACTTTTAGGAAGATAACCAAGTATTAAACAAATGAGTTCGATATTTTTGCACACATGAATCAAGACCCAAGAAAAATAAGGATACGTAAAAGACTTAGAGAAAGAGTTATTGAACACAAGTGGGAAGAGATACAAAAAGAATTATTCCCTAATTTTCCCTAGTTCGAATCCTCAAAACTTGAATGTAAGGAAAAGATAAAATCATTAATAGTCGAATTAGAGAAGGTACTTGCGAGTTTATCGTAACGGAACGATTTGTCAATTTTTCGAAAACTCATTTTTGCGAATTGTCATTTTTACGAAAAGACATTTTTGTGAAATGTCATTTTTGTGAAAAGTCATTTTTACGAATTGCCATTTTTGCGAATTGTCATTTTTAAGAAATGTCAGTTTTGCGAATTGTTACTTTTGCGAATCGCCATTTTACAAATTGCCATTTTTACGAATTGTTATTTTTGCGAAAAGCTATTTTTGCGGATTGTCATTTTTGCGAATCGATATTTTTACGAATTGTCAATTTTCCGAAAAGTCATTTTTGCGAATCGCCATTTTTACGAATTGTCAATTTTCCGAAAAGTCATTTTTGCGAATTGTCATTTTTGCGAAAAATACAATAGTGAATTTATAGATAGGGTAGAGTGGGGTAAAAAAGCCATGGTGTAAAAAAGCCATTTGAGTTTTATTTAAAAACTATTAAGCCGATTTATCAGCTGTTTAGAATATAAATACTATTAGGTAATACGCAACTTTTGAATCTAATTTGAATGTTGTACCTAGATTAATATTGTTTTTATTGTAATTTTAATTTTTTGTTGCTTTTTTGAAAACATTTTGGTGAACTTTTCAAACATATTACAATTTGATTAAGTGAACGAGTAATAAAAGTAAATGTTTGTACATAAGGAGAAAAGTATACCGAAAACGTATACAATGTTAATTTTTGGAAATTGAACTGAATTAACAATTTATTTTTGCTTTTTTTAATAACTGGTCTTGGGTGTAAAAAAGCCAGGGCAAAAAATCCATTGAATATTTTGTGAAATTCACTTGTTTTCTATTTAAACTAACCTTCTTATTTTACAAAATGTCTCGTGTTTATTTAATAAAATAAATTAAACACGACGAAAAAGTAGTTCAAAGTGCATTTAAAAAATAAACAATGAATAAACGGTTGCAACGAAATATGTTATCTGTGGTAAAACTTAAAGAGAACTTCTAAAAAAGGTACGAAAAATTGGCAGTGCAAATGGAAAACAGGTAAACTTAATATAATTTTCAATTTTGCTTGCTAAAAACTCTTTCATAATTATTAGAATATTTTTCAAATAAGACTATTTGTCATATAAATAAAGGGAAACTTTAAAAATACCTAAATTGATAACATGTTTTGCTAAAATCGTAGGGTGGCTTTTTCACCCCACCAGGTGGTGCAAAAAAGCCACTTGCAGTGCTTTCGTAAAACTCTTATAACTTAGTCCTTTCATGAGATAAAAAATATTTCCGTCAAGAATTTTCAAGCTTAATAACTAAACTTTCAATAACAATTGGAAATTTGAGAAGAAAATTTTAAGTACAGATTTTGAAGCATCAAAAATAAAAATGTGGCTTTTTTACCCCACTCTACCCTACCTACAAGTTTCTATTGTATTTTTCGCAAAAATGCCAATTCGCAAAAATGACTTTTCGGTAATTTGACAATTCGTAAAAATGTCGATTCGCAAAAATGACTTTTCGGAAAATTGACAATTCGCAAAAATGGCAATTCGTAAAAATGACTATTCGCAAAAATAGCTTTTCGCAAAAATGACATTTCACAAAAATGTCTTTTCGTAAAAATGACAATTCGCAAAAATGAGTTTTCGAAAAATTGACAAATCGCAAAAGTGACAATTCGCAAAAATGACATTTCTCAAAAATGACAATTCGCAAAAATGTCAATTCGCTAAAATGACTTTTCGCAAAAATGACTAATGGTAAAAATGACATTTCAGAAAAATCTCTTTTCGCAAAAATGACATTTCACAAAAATGTCTTTTCGGAAAAATGACATTTGGGGAATAATCATGCGCCCCTATCGTAACATCTTTTTATGTTTTTAAATAAAACCCACATTAACACAACATTTCCAAAATTAGAAATTGTTACACATTTGACTTTTCCTAAAGGAGAAGTCAATTCTTTAAAATATCCAGAATCAATGCTTGAAGAGTTAACAACAGAATACGATCTGTCAAAACCCATTTACTCTTTTCATCATAAAACAGGACCTTCGCATAATAGAATTTTCTTCATAAAATGTATTGTTGAAGATTATTATCAAAATAATTATTTTTGTGAAGTAGGAAGCGGTGAAAAAGAATTAGAAACGCTGAACATTCTGCTGCAAGGAAAATTTTAAAAGCCCTGAATAAAGTATATTATTTTAGTGAACAAAAATCAGAAAATCCAAGTGAAACTTTTGTTATAACTACTCCTATAGAAAATTTCATTTTTCCAAAACTAAAATTGTATAAGTGGTCTAATAGTTGTGAATTATGTTACCAACGAGGACACATTATCTCGTATTGTTATAAATATCGATTTAATAAACGCTAAACCAATAAAAGGGTGTTTTAGACAATCTTTACTGAAAATAAATTCAATTTAACGAATTGGAATCTATTCAAAAAATTTATCTTTTAAAAATCTTACTGAATTAGATCTTTCAATATAATAGTTAGTTTATGACACCACCTCATAAAAAAAACATAAATATTTTCAAAGACATCCGGAAATTCCAACACAACATCTTTTAACAAATCGATCACTAAACAATCGGTTTTCCATCATGTCCGACCACGAAAATAATGGTGGCGGTGGCCAACAAAGGGGTGACGATCTGAATGATGATGAGCATCATGTTAATGATCCAACCTTAGGAAACGAGATCGATCACAATATTACTACCGAAATGGTCACGAATGTAGCTGAATGTATTGCATTACAACAAGGCATATTAAACATTCAACACTATGACGGAAAAACATACGCGTACATGATTTTATCCAAGATATACAAAATGGTTCAGCTTACGTTCCCCTATCGTGTCATAGGAAATATATTAAGGCTATATTAAGTCGTTTAAAGGGAGCAGCTAGAGACAGCGTTCGCGAAAAACAATTTAATACTTTAAGAGAATTAACTCAACATTTAAAGAAAAAATTTGGCGCAGCAAAATCGTACCCTTGGTATTTACAAGAAATAGCTTCGGTTCGTATGAGAAGAGGTGAGGGAGTTAATGAATTCTATGATAGAATCTCTCTCCTCCGGTCGGGAGCTGAGGCTGCTTTAGAAGAAAAATACGGGGCTGAGGCCATAAATATGACCTCTCCTCTTAAAGATTGTGCTCTGGAAGCCTTTATTCGCGGTTTGCCTGACGACATGTCAACCAACGTAGACGTGCGTAATCCACAAGATTTAGAAGAAGCCTTAAAAGCAGCTCTTCACGTTGAAGCGAGACAAAAAGAACAGTTTTATGGACCCAGCACTTATCGTTTGTCTAGGTCAGATAACTACCAATTTGGTCCCCCAATGCGTGATAGAAATTCAAGCCCAATTCAAAATTTTAAACCATCTGCTCCTCAATCACAAAATAGACCACAAATGAGCATTCTAAAGAATCCCCATACATTTTCTCCAGATTCACATTATCCGCCATACCCATATCCGAATCACTATCCTTATTATCCATATCCGAATCCTTACCCTTATTATCCACCACAATTTCCACCTTCTCAAGGACAATCTAACAATTCCTTCAATGCTAAAACAACTAACCCTATACTATCACAACAGCGTTCTACATCTCCATCATTTCCAAAACGCCCGGAAAATTTAAACTCCAACTACGTTCGTCGAAACGACGCGACGACGAACGACATGAAACCCGAGCGTCAGATGAGTGTGAAGTTCCTAGAAAATACCGAAACATCTACCAAGCTACAGTACCGTCCGAAATTGTCAGTCCACCCATTTTTAAAGGAATGAAAAAAATTCTTTAACGTAAAATTCATGAAAACTAAAATTTTTTTTGGTTTATATTTTGTAAGAGGATAAAATTTTGAAAAGAATACGACCTCACAGAAGTCATTTGCCCAAAATTTGTAGAAAATATTCTTAATAATCGTCATTTTCAATGTTTTACAAAAATTTGAATAACTTCTAAAATAATGAACGCTTTTTAATAATCTTAGGCTTATTTTAAAGGTCATTTTCTACGGAATAAGAATTACTTATAGGCATTAACCTGTAATTTTTTACTTGGAATAAGCATGACGTCAAAGTTGGACAAAAAAATTCAAAAAATTTGAAATAATATTATTAAAAGAAAAATAATTTTTGAAATTCAAACATATTTTTTTATTAACTTTTCTTTAAAAATCTTCACCATATCATGTTTTATATATGTTCTAGAATAGTTTTTAGTACAAAAAATTTATTTCAAATTTTTCTAATTTTTTTGTCCAACTTTGACGTCATGCTTATTCCAAATAAAAAATTACAGGTTAATGCCTATAAGTAATGCTTATTCCGTAGAAAACGACCTTTAAAATAAGCCTAAGATTATTAAAAAGCGTTCATTATTTTAGAAGTTATTCAAATTTTTGTAAAACATTGAAAATGACGATTTTTAAGAATATCTTCTACAAATTTTGGTCAAATAACTTCTGTGAGGTCTTATTCTTTTCAAAATTTTATTGTCTTTCAAAATATAAACCAAAAAAATTTTGAGTTTTCATAAATTTTATGTTAAAAAATTTTTTTCATTCCTTCAAAAATGGGTGGACTGACAATTTTGGCCGGTACTGTACCGGAGAATGTCATGAGTCCCCTGTAATAGAATTAACAGGCCCGGAATTTAGGAATAATAAAGTCCGATTTTTAATTGATACAGGAGCTGACGTAAATTTAATAAAGGTAAATCAATTAAAGGAAGAATTACTAATCGACCTGACCGAAGCTATAGAACTTTCCGGCATTACAAAGTTTAGGGCTAACACTTTCGGAACTATTATCCTCTTGATTCGGAAAACCCCTGTGAAATTTCATGTCGTTTCATCTTATTTTCCCATTTCTACAGACGGAATATTAGGCAGAAATTATCTACGACAAGAAAAAACAGAAATATCTTTCTGCCACAATACTATTGTTACACATTCAGAACCAACTAAACCAATACCATTTATAGATAAAGAATCTTTTGAATCAGATAAACAAATCATCAAAAAACGCCAACCTAAAATGTTTAAAATTCAAGCAAAAATGAGAGAAACTATTCCCATTGAAATATTAAACCAAGAAATAAATGAAGGATATCTTCCCTTAATTTCTACTGACCCAGGTATATATATATAGGCGAAGCAGCAGTTACTAACCGAAATGGCGTTGCTTATGTTTTAGCAATCAATACAAACAATGATGATGTCACGATACAATTAGATCCGCAAGAACTAATACCCTTTGAATAATATAATATTCCAGGCGACGAATACCTTGAATGTATTGAATCTAACGAACCTATTAAAATACCTACAGATCGAACTAAAGCAATCTTTGAAAAACTAAGGTTTGATCATTTAACCCGTTGCCTGTTTCCGACCCACGGGTGGGTCGTGAAAAAGTATGGCCATAACTGTTTTCGACCCACCCGTGGGTCGTGATCACTATCACTCAAAATAAATATAATTTGTATATAAATTGATAGATATTTTTCTTTATAGCAATATTATAAGAAATTATAAGGGTCATTAATGATATTTTAGAAAATAATTGAATAATTAGTTATAATTTAAATATATTATACTATTTGAAAAAGTATCAGATTCCGCTGGGCATTTTGGGACAATCATGTTGTATTTTCCTCAAACAGTTAAGGGGTTAACATCAGAAGAAATTCAACATGTAGAAAAATTAATTACAGAATTTCAAAAAGATTTTTACCTACCAGGTGATAACACAGGTCCACAAAAAAAATCGATGAAAGGTTCCTTTGACCAAACATGGTGTATTATATGTATTTTGGGCCGCTGAAACCGAATCTGAAATCCGTTTGGCTCCATCACGTCAGTATTTTTTCCTAACCTCAAAATACATGTCGGATTTTGCGTGATAGAAATTTTTTTTTAAATATTTACGGATTTAGCTTAATTTTGGGATAGAGGGGTTTTGACGGGTCCCTGGTTACGAAATTAAAAGCAAATTTTCAAAATACAAAATGGCGGATCCAATATGGCGGTTAAAATTTTCAAGAAATTCTTCAATTTTTATAAAATTTTGTATCACGGGATTTTTGAGGTCACTGATTACAAAATTAAAGGTAAATTTTCAAAATACAAAATAGCGGTCAAAAAAAAATTCTTGAATTTTCATTAAACTTGGTATGTAGAAGATATAGGGCCGCTGCCCACAAATTAAATCGTGAGCCTGCAACCAGGGCACCTCCACGTGGTGACGGCGAGCAACGGAGTTGTTCCGTGATCCGGCTCCCTGCATCACGCTCCTTAAGGTGAGTCAGCAATGGGTTTAGTTGTACGTGTACCTGACACTATTCACATTTTAGACTCACCTTTACGCCGTCATGGTAGGCACACGAAAAAAAGTACGATGCAGGGAGTCGGAACCCCAGTATCGACGGCTGGACAGGGTAAGAAAGCGGGTCCGCAGGCGTCGTCATCAAGCAACCGCAGCTCTACATTGGTGGGTGATCTGATTTCAAAATCACAGTTAGCGAGATCAAAAACTCACAGATACTAAGTTTTGTAAAAATCCGACAGCCATATTGGATTTGCGATTTTGTATTTTAAAAATCTGACTTTAAATAAGTGATCAGCGACCCTAGAAACCCCTCAGTACAAAGTTTTATGAAAATTCAAGAATTTTTTTTCTGACCGCCATTTTCTATTTTAAAAATTTACCTTTCATTTCATAATCACTGACCTCGAAAATCCCTCGATACAAAATTTTATAAAAATTGAAAAATTTCTTGAAAATTGAAGAATTTTTTGAAAATTTTGACGGCCATATTGGATCCGCCATTTTGTATTTTGAAAATTTGCCTTTAATTTCGTAATCAGGGATCTCTCAAAACACCACTTTTCCAAAATAAGGCTAAATCCGTTAATATTTTTTAAATTTTTTTCTGTCATGCAAAATCCGACATGTATTTTGAGGTTAGGAAAAAATCCTGACGTGATGGAGCAAAACGGACTTCAGATTCGGTTTCAGCGGCCTAAAATACATATAATACACTATGTTTGGTCAAGGGAACCTTTCATCGATTTTTTTTGTGGACCTGTGTAATCTTTCGTCTACACCCTTAGTTCGTCATAAAATTCCTACAACTGACGACATACCAATAAATACTACAATACCGTTTTTCACCCATCCAAAAGGAGGAAATTTAACGACAAATCGCTAAAATGCTCTCAGAAAAAATAATAACACCTTCTAACTCTCCTTATAACTCCCCATTATGGATAGTACCGAAAAAGCCCGATGCCAAAGGTAATAAAAGATGGCGTCTAGTAATAGATTTTCGAGACCTTAAGGAAAAGACAATAGGGGATGCATATCCATTGCCCAATATTTCGGACATACTCGATCACTTGGGCGATGCTAAGTATTTTTCAACATTTGACCTTGCTTGGGGTTTTCACCAAATAGAAACCGATCCGACAGATCGACAGAAAACGGCGTTTTCCACACTAAATGGACATTACGAATATATTCGAATGCCATTTGGTTTGAAAAACGCCCCTGCAACGTTCCAAAGATTAATGGACCAAGTCCTTAGAGGTCTCCAAGGAGTAGAATTATTTGTCTATTTGGACGATATTGTTGTTTACGCAAAAGATTTAGACGAACATGACAAGAAAATTAAAAGATTATTTTCCAAATTACAAAAAGCTAATTTAAAACTTCAACCTGAAAAATGCGAATTCTTAAAAAGAAAAGTAATTTATTTGGGTCACATAATAAGTAAAGATGGTTTGAAACCTGACCCAAGGAAAATCGACGCCGTAAGGAATTTTCCTGTACCTCTTAACGTCCGAAATATCAGACAGTTTCTTGGACTTGCAGGATATTACCGTAGATTTATAAAAGATTTCTCTGAGAGAGCTATACCCCTATCTGACTTATTAAAAAAGGAAAAGAGATTTATCTGGACCCCTGAACATGAAGAGGCCTTTACAACCCTTAAAAACGCATTATGTCAAGAACCTATTTTACAATATCCTGATTTTGATAAAACATTTACATTAACAACTGATGCTTCTGATTATGCAATTAAAGCAGTATTAAGCCAAGAGAAAGATGGTTTCGATCACCCAGTAGCTTATTTATCAAGACTTCTAACGGGACCCGAGAAAAATTACTTTACAACGGAAAAGGAATGTCTTGCAGTTTTATATGCGGTAAGATACTTTCGTCCTTATTTGTATGGACGTGAATTCATTTTAGTAAGTGATCATGAGCCATTGCGATGGATTGATAGTATTAAAGACCCTGGACAGAAACTTGTAAGATGGCGTTTAAAGTTAAGAGATTATAAATATTCTTTTAAATATAAACCAGGAAAACTAAATTGTTATGCAGATGCATTATCAAGAAACCCTATTACAACTAATGACGATTCACATTCAAAAATTTTTGTAGTGACACGATCAGGTAAGACATCTTTAGACCAACCAACTACATCAAGTAAAAATCCTACTGATGAAAATAAAGACATTAATAAACCTAGCACGTCTTGTACCACCAAACAAATTCAAAAACCAAGAATATTTGTAAATCCTAAATCTGGTTCTAAACCAACCATTGTCGCTTCTACTTCCGCACCTGATTTAGAAACTGTGCAAAAGAGTGCAAAAAACCGACCGTCATACCAACCGAAACTAGGACCGAAAACTTCTTTTCTTAAACCGCTATCTAAATTTAATATTAGTTCTATTGCGACAAGACAACACCCCCGTAAGGCAAAAGAAAATATTGTAATACAAAAGGATAGCACTGACAACGAAGATGATAATCAGGAAGACGAAGAATCTGAATCTGACGAAGAATCGACAGAATCAAATATCCATGTTCCCATTTGGAGAAGAAAACAAAGCGTTCTCCCAAGTCTAAATCTTACTTCAGATCCTACTAAATTTCCTACTTCACTCAAAAGTGCTCCACCACAATGTGTTACGGAACCCTTTTTCCAAGATGAATTAGAATAAACCCAAGAGCAAAATGAACCAATAATAGAAGCAGAAATTGAGCCTATACACATAGAAGGACTCCCACAAAGTAACTCTGACAGCGAAAACGAAGACGAAATACAATCTACTAACAAATTAATTTTAAATAAAACACGACAACAATTAAGAGACGAACTCCAGAAATCTTTTGAAAAATTTAACGTATCCTTAAGGGAACATGAATATATTTTAGAAAAGGAACCGACTATGATCCCTTGTGAAGCCCTATCTGAAGGAGAGAAAAATGAAGAATTACTATCAGCTCTTGAAAATTTAGACCCTTACGACACGGAAGATGAAGATGAAGAAATAGAAAGACGAATTGAAAAATTAGTAAAAAGAACTTAACAAATAACTGCACCGAACACTGGAAAAGAAATCCCCCCCATTTAAATACAAAATAAAGACACTCACAAAATTGACCAAGGTAAAGATATAGAGTCGCAATCTACATCAACTACATTCTCTCGAGAATTAACGACTCCTTCTACTGCTATTAAAGCTGCAGCTAGATCCACACATTTTACTGCAGGACTTTCTCTACCCCACTCTATACCAGAGGAAAATGAAGAAATTAATATTACAGTAAAACCCAAAGAAAAACAACCACGAAAATTATATATGCAAGAAATTCTAGAAATAAATGAAACGGAACCTTCACCTCAAGTGATAGAAACACCTAAACTAATTATCTTACCTTCACCTCAATCTGACAGAATTACGAACGAAATAAGACATTAAAACGAATACTATAGCACATGCTATGGCTAGAAATTTATTTGCCCAATTTAGTGCCCCACGAGCAATACTAACCGATAAAGGAGAAAGCTTTGTCAGCAAATTAATGAACCATCTCTGCCGCATTTTTGGAGTAAAACAGTTGACTACATCAGGTTACCGACCACAATCAAATGGATCACTAGAACGAAGTCACACAGTCCTCGTAGAATTTATAAAACATTACTCTAATCATTACGATGACTGGGATCGTCTTATTCCTTTTGCGATGTTTTCCTATAATACGTCAGTACATGAAGGTACAAATTTTACTCCTTATGAACTAAATTTTGGAAAGGTTGCAAGAGCACCAACTGCTTTTCCTCCAGATGAAAAACTAGTAACATACGGAACCTATCTTCGAGAATTAATTACACGTCTTAACGAAATAAAATTAATAGCTGCTAAAAATTTAATTCAAGCAAAAGGACGTTCTAAAATAAAATACGACAAATATTGTATCGAGTTTCAAGGTAAAATTGGAGATTCAGCTTACATTTTAAAAGAACCTAGAACTCATAAATTCGAAAAAAGATACCATGGACCCTATAAAATAATTGATATAACTGATAAAAATAATGTCATTCTTGAAGGAGAAGAAGGGCAACGTTGTCAAAAACACATGGACAAAATAAAAATTGCTCACGACTAAAACTGAATACAAGACAGTAAAATTAATCATTAATAAACAATAAATTAATGAAACCAACATCTAAAAGGAAACTCTAAAAAATTAATAATAGTAATTACCCCTATTTTAATTTTGTTAATCCTTATTTTCAGCAATTATGAACGAACAAGATCCCGATCTTGTATTGGATCCCGAAAAAACCAAAATATTCGAAAGTTTACAACTTGAACAACTGAATACAGAAGAAATAAAATTTTCAATCCAGATAATCAAAAATTACATCTATTTCCTAGAAAATGTTGGTTTCAGAACACTTATGGAGCATAGAATAAGTACAAAAAATGAGAAAACATTTAAAAGATCCTATAAAAAGATCACAGAATACACTGCTCTGCAACAAGCAAATATATTCGATCAAATGAATACCCTTCTCTCAATGAAAGTAATTACACCATCCGATTCAAAGTTTAATAACGAAATAATCTTGTCTCGACAAATAATATCCGATTTCAACGAACCACAATGGTGAATAAGCATACCCTTTATGACTTTAAATCGAAAAATTATTTCGGACATATAAAATTTTTAAAAGGTTATTAGTTTAATTCTCTTTCTCCATCAATAAAAGGTTCTCAAGTAACATTTTTAAATTTGCTACGGCGAATATTTCCAAAATGGAAAGAAGATAATATCATTTTCCTTCCCCTAGGAATAATAATAGCTAGTCCAACCTTCGACGAGCACAGAAGAGTACTAACCAATGTTTTCCTCGCATTATTGTACCAAATCATCCCAATTGATCCTAATAAGATTAAACTATTCCAATCAGTTGCTAATTGCGTTGAATTTTTAAATTATGCTATGTCAATTCAAATTTTGATCGAAAAACCACCAAAATATGTAGGAAAACTGTTACTACAAATAAAATTACAAGAAAACGAATTCGAAACCTCTCTCTATGAATATCACATTCACCATTTCGTTCCTATTACAAGTTCCTCTAGAATATATACTGGACCAAAAATACTATAGCCACTTGTGGGCAACTTCAAAACGATGATCTTTCACCTACATAACCCCCTGTAGAGGGGTACATGGGTAGAGGGGACAGGACATATGACCTTGAGACCTAATTTTGAGGTTATGTTTGTCCTCTGAAGTTGGCTGCATATGACCTTGAAACCTAATTTTGAGGTTATGTTTGTCTATGACAGAAAGTTATGTTAAATATACTATAGCCACTTGTAGACACCTTCAGAGCGATGATCTTTCACCTAATTTTGAGGTTACGTTTGTCTATGACAGGAAGTTATGTTAAATATACTATAGCCATTTGTGGCCAACTTCAGAGTCTTGAAACAACGGCGGCGGCGTTGGCGGCGATATCTTTTTATAATATAGAAAGAAAGATATATATATATATATATATATATATATATATATATAAGGATATATATATATATATATATATATATATATATATATATATATATTTATCAATCGTATTCTTCCACGACACTTTTAGCATGTATCGTTCACTTCCACGACAGTTGTCCACTTCCACGTCAGTCGTGGAAGTGCCAGGCATCTACCGTTTACTTCCACGACAGTCGTGGATATACCAGCTGGTAATTTATAAAAGAAATTTCCTTGCATGTATAACATAAATTTCCATCATCTATAATGCACTAAGTGTATACTTCCACGACATTAAATGATTTGCCGTATTTATTTTTTTCTTATTACACAAAATACTTGATAAATCTTTAGTTTTAATGCACAATTTTTAATATTTTCTTTTTTTTAATAGTTTATATTTTTAGTTCATAAGAAAATTTTAATCTTGATTAATTAATTTAAACCTAAATATTTATCGCTATTCAATTAATTATTAGTAAGGTGAAATAAATGTTTTCGCCAAAGTTAAATGATTAAGTGCTTTATACTGAATATACCTAAATAGCACAACATAAAAGTAAAATGATTAATTGCTTTTTACTACATTTACCCAAATAGCACAACATTTGACCATAATATTGCGTCAATATTGCATGGTAATATTGACCATATTGCAATGTTGATGTAATATTTCCTCGACATTGTGGTCAAATGTTGTGCCATTTAGGTACAATTATCCCATCTAAAATATTTTGTTTACATATAATAAAATCTCTACAACTTTTAACATTAATATCCCTATTAATTATGTTTCGAAGAAACTGAAAATAATTAATTACTTTAATTTTCAACTTAAAATGAATTTAAAAAATTGATGGCATGCACTTAAATATATAAATTATTTAATTTCTTTTTACCAAATTAAATAAAAATGAAATTTCTATAATATTATAGATACAAAATCCCATATCGGTATATTTTTTATAATTTATATTGAAAATCAAGGGCATCTAAGAAGATGTAAAACTATAAGTTTTAAATTAATTTTAATTAAAGATAAAAAATAGTGCATATTCAAAAAATTTTACAGAAACGAAATAAGAAAATAATTTTAAGAAAATATTAAAGGTTCTTGAAAGTCCATATATATTTTGACCTATTCACTAAAGAAGTAGACCAAAATATTGCGAATATTGCAGTGTAATATTCAGTAAATATTACTCGACAATTTTACTGTAACATTGTTTACGTCCACCTTAGGGTAAAATTGGCTATAATATTTGAACAATATTAAGTATTTTAAAGTTTACATGATAAAATAATGTTTTCTATATATTGTTAGGTAATGTTGCATTCTCTTTTTGAAATATAAAACATAATGAACAATATAAAACTCCATTTGTATTTAAGTTTATTCAATGCGGTTTTTATTTGGTAACGAAATTACACTTTCGGGTCTTAACCCACCGTCACACATCTTAGCAATAATTACACCATTACACACGTTTAGAGGGAATCCTTCACCACATTGTAAAATAAGCGACATTATAAAATAAACGAAGGAATCAACAAGAATTTAATTTTAACACAAACTGACAAATATGTAGTAAATTATTCTAAATTATAAAATTAATAAAATTAATTTTCGGTCTTAAAATTAAAAATCAATTACACGAATGCACATTTTCGAAGGAATTCCACTTTACATTGAAAAATAATGTAACATTAACAAATAAGCGAAAAAGTCATTAAACAATTCATTTTAATTATATCTATAAAATAATTTTGTCATTAATTAAGAGTGGAACAAAAAATGTTTTGAAAACTTGATTTTTTTACTTAACATAACCTCACTTTTTCGATTTTTTTCTGACTTTGAAGCCTCATAATTAAAGATTAATTATGTTTAAACTAAATGTTTTTTTAGAAATGTGTTGAGGAGGAAATTATCGAAAGGTATAGAAACTGATTTTATTTTGCAATGAGGAAAACAAAAGTTACTTAAAAAATACTGAAACCGTAGAGGAAATCCCTCCCAAGGCGTGTGACGGAGAGTTAAAAAGCGGACACATCGAGGAGTACAATACTGATAGAAACGGATAAAAAAATTTCTTAAACATACACTCAAATGTCGCATACTAACATAATAAAATCTGGATAAAAACGTTGTACAGTGCAGCTTGATTTTCATATTAATACATACAAATAGATAATGTAACTGAGTTTAAATCTTTTTCTATAGAAAAATCGACTAAAAATAAATGTACTAATACCTTATATCTTTGTTTTTCCACATTTAATATTGCTTAAAAACGTTTTAATCTGTTCTTTTGTTCTACTTTGTAGAATTGGATAAGTATCTATATCCTTCTGAATTATTTTAAAACCTGGGAGAGTTCTTTCTTTGATGTAGCTGCTATATAGATACATTATTTGGTTTTTTTCTGCATCAGACCAATGTTTACGTTTTGTTGGCTTCTTAGGTATTTCTGTAAATTTAAATATATTTTAAATTTTACTTTATAAAATTGCAGTTTTACTTTGTACAGAATTTAAAAAGAATAATTTAATATAAGTTAAAATAAAGAAATCTTCAATTATACACAATTTATAAAGTAATTTTACTGTCATATAATAATTAGCTTACGTATTCTTTTTTCATCCACATTTTTTGACTGGCATATTTTTTTTGTAGCCGAATTCGTTTCCAAAGTGTCTTTCGGTGATGCTGAAAATAGAATTTCATATAACTTTAAAAACTATAGCTCACTTAAAAGATATATATTTATTAATTTTCAAAAAATATATCATTTAAAAAATTGATTAAAAATAATACAATAAAACCATATATAAATTTTTTAAAGTACTCTATGAATAATTAAAAATGAAATTTATTAACTAATTAATCAGAGTATACTTACAATGAATTTTCCTTTTAAACGTTGTACTATTATCTTCAATATTAAGGTCAGATAAATTCTCAAGTGATAAATTTTCAATATTACAATCGAAACTATCATTAACAATGTCGTCAATAATAACATTGTTTATGAGATTTAAATTTTTGTAGGCCATAGGTTCATCAATTCCCCTTCTTCCACCCCGAGCAGCTTCCAATACTTCAGACATAGTTAAAATTTCTTGGCTTTCAATAGGTTGTCTGTAGATTTCCTTATGAATGTCTTTTCTATGCCCCATGAATTTTGCTAATTCTGAAACTTTTTGCTCATCCAGGTTAAGTATAGTGCCCATAGTAGCAACGTGTTTTCTTAGTTCTGTACCTCTTAAACTAAACGGATTTTCTGCACCACATTGATTTGAAAATTCACGCATCCATTTGCAAGCATCTAAACAATTAAATTCACCGGGGCGAGTATCTTTTGTTCCAAATACATAAGGATTTGCATCAGATACGCCAACATCTTTCCTAAGCCTCAAAAGAAATTCAATGTATTTGACTTGTTCCATATTCAATAATACTGGAACATTTTTACCTAGTTTTCCTCGAATTATGACATGAGCATATGTTTTGGCAATTACCTGATGCTCCTCCGGCAACAAAGAAAATGCTTCAGGATTTGTTTGGACGTCTATTTTTTTATATACTTTATAATCGCAAATTTTAACGCGCTGCATCTCTCCAGATCGTCGTCGATTGAAAACTTGAATTGAAACCAGAACAAGACTGGCTAATAATATCCACGTTTCGTAATCAAGTTTTTTACCTGATGCAAAATCCTCTTCTACTTTATTATAAACAGCTTTTAATTTTGCTTCCAGAAAATCATTCAATTTTTTAATATCTTCTGTTGTGGGAAGATTAACTCTCTTGTTCCTCTTGATATCCTGTAAACTTTCCATTGCTGGCTTATTGATAGTTATTGGGACATCACTTTCAAAAGAACATGTAAAATAATCGTGTTCTTCTAATTTTAGCCTTTTAGCTTCAGCATTTGGGAAATCAGTGCTTTTAATATAATGATTTCTTAATATCATTCCAATGCATTTTATTAACGTTCCAAATCCAAGCGCCACAGCTGGAGTTCGAAATGTTCCTGAATTTTCATCATAACCTGATACTTTTTTAATAGCGTTAATAACATCGTCACAATGTTCTGGTTGAAACATAGAAGCTAAATCATTTATTTTTAAATTTTCTTCTTTTACTGCAAACAACAAACGCCCGACAAGTCTTAAGCGAGCCCGTATCATATTATGTTGGTGTTCTAGTGTATATTTTAAACACATTCTATTGCCGTATGCAATAACAAGCCAATCATATCGCATGCCACGCACAATGTCGTCATCACGGAGAACAGGAAATATGATTTGCCTTAATTTTATTGAAGCTGTTGGATGGATATTACCAACTATCTTACGACCCATAATGAATATGTTTTTATTTTTGGCAAAACTACTTCCAGTACATTTTCTGATGTGCTTTCGCGCACTCAGCCTAGAAATGCAAACTTTGCATTTTACGCAATGCACGTAATCTCTTCCAAGTCTGTTTTCTTTTCTTGCTCGTCTGGCTGTTAACATTATGCCAGTGTTAAGAGTTGAATCAGAGTTATGTAAATAATTTCCTTTTTTTCTGATGGCAGCAATTAATTTTCTACGTATTGGGTTTTTCTTTGTTATAGATGCATATTCCTTTACTTCTTTTTCTTCCTTATGCTTATTTTCCAAATGCCGAGCTATTTGGGATTGGAAAGTTTTACAGTATAAACAAAAATTCAATTTTCCTGCGCCTTTTGAACCATTAGACTTTTCCACCTTTAAATCTCCATCATCTGGCGCACTGGTTCCAGGTAAATTTGTCGAACTGGAAATATTGAGGTTGAAAGGTGAACTCAAATCAGGTGCTTCGTCGCTCTCAATATCAGAATTGTCATCGTCCGACTCATTTGGTACATATGTGGTGTCTTTTAAGTCCAATCCTGAAAAAATGATTGTATAACATTTAAATTTAATACTATCAAAATATGGACAAAAAGGTAATAAATATATTTTTTTCTAGTACCCTACTGTAGTACCCATATGTGATCCTGTATAGGATCGCATATGTTTTCCTATACGGAATCTTTCAAGGAATTTTACAAAAATGAATTTTATGAATATTAAACATTATTTTACAAATTATGAGATTTTTATAGATGTTTTTTTAGCTATGGTTATATAAATTTCTTACTAAAGAAATTATTTTGCAGATAGGTGTTTTGAAAATTTATATAAAATTAATACAGAAAAGATTTGTAAAAAACTAAAATTAAATGCAGATATATTGCTTCGAACGAATCTAGTTTAAAAAACGCATTTACTTACCACAATGTGAATCCTCTAAGAAATCTGAGTCCTTTAATTCGGGTGGCGGAAGAAGGAAACTTAAATTCATACCCTCAGACGACTGCTCTAAATTTCTAACTATTTCAATATCATCATATTGGAATAAATCAAAATCATCTTCTATTTGGTGATCCTCTGTATTGGCAATGGTTAAAAGTTCTGTAATGGAAGCATCTGATTTCTGTAAACTTGATTCATCCGTCAACATATTTTCGTCCTCAAATAGAAAGTTTCTTTCTAAAACATATACATTTTCTTCAACATTTATCACATTGCAGGATCCATCGAAAATTACTTGTAGATTATCACTTGAAGAAGAAGCTAAAGCTTTTTTATTTTCATCATTTTCTTCGATGTCATTATTTTTTTCCTCTGCGCTAAAGTTTATAATTTGCGAAGAAATAACGTTTGTTTCTGTTTCTTGTAGATTATCACTTGAAGAAGAAGCTGAAGCTTTTTTATTTTCATCATTTTCTTCGATGTCGTTATTTTTTTTCTCTGCGCTAAAGTTTATAATTTGCGAAGAAATAACGTTTGTTTCTGTTTCAGAAAAAATTTTTGAGTTTGAAGAAAATTCTTTTTCGTCATCCTGCAAAATTTATATTTCTTTAATATTTATAGTCAAATTATTTATTATTTACGTCAATTTTATATAATATCTCAAATACCACAACATTTGACATTTAGGAAAATTCAGGATATCCTATTTTCCTTTGAATATCTTGTTGATGTAAGTGTATTAACCTATTACCCAAGTAGCACTTACTCTTGCTGCAACTAGAAAAACGTCCTCACTATGTGAGACTTCCTCAGAAATTCTAAACAAAAACTGACTCTGAAAACTAGTTGTTAGCTTGCAGTAAGGTTGCTTAACATTAAGAGTTGGCATGCAAGATTGTTGTGAGGTGGAAGTTTTTAATCTTGCTCAAAACTTTCCTAGATATTGCAAAATGTGAAGTTCCGTGTCAAAATCCTTACAAAAATTATTTTGTACTAGGTATCTAAGTTAATATAAAATGTTTTAAATTACTTTTTAGTCAATTTTAAGATACTTCCTTTTGTAGTAAAGTTTTAAAAGTTTGCAGAAAGATTGCTGCAAGGTTACATGCTACTTGAGTAAGGTTTATGATTATACCAACTACATGGCCAATATTATACTTTGGTCTTACCTTAAATGAACACGTTGATACATTTTTCTCATTACATTTTGTGAGACGAAGTACAGGTAGTCCTTTACTTAGTTGCTTTCCAATGTTTTTTAGCAGTTCAGAATTATCTGTAAATTATCAAGTAAGAATTAGAAAATTAAAGTATATAATAATTGATTCAATTTAAAAAAAATACTGTTGGTCTTTTTGTTTTTATCATAATTGAATAAATATTATTAATAACAGAATAAATAACAGTATTTGTAACATACAGTATTGCCCCCTATTTCCTTGAAAGTCCCCATTTTTAATTTTGACCCCTAACGTACCCTATTTTGACAATTTCCCCTAAATTTCCCCTATTTTTTTCTTTTATCTGTAAATGATGAATTCACATCAAATTTAGCAAAGTGTCGTTGAAACTTTCAATTGGAAACTTTTGTTTGATCGATGAAATTTTTCATGAAATTTAATAAATTTGTAAGATTAGTATTTTGGTGAAGTCAAGTCTCAATTATGTTTAGAAGTTACTTGTATTTTAAATTCTTATAATCTGCACAAACTTGTTGTGATATACATTATTTTTAAAAGACTAAATTATTTTTCAAAATGTAATGATTGGTTCAATTTAATTATAATTATGTAGATGACCTTTAATTAAGATGTAAATGGATTAAAAACTTGTTTTTTGTTTATTTAATACAAGCGTTTAAAAAGACTCGTAGTTTAATAATTGAACACAAAACAAAATTTTATGAAAATTAAAATAAACAAAATATATTTTTGTAAAAGTAAATATTTTGAATTTATATTTGAACCTTAAAGACTAGTTAAATGTAAATTCATATTTAACGTTGTACTCTTTATTGTACTAAACTTTTTAAAGCAGTATTGAAAAGTTGTACTAAAATTTGTGTACTTTATAACAGGGTTTCCACAGAGAAATCAGGGAAAGTAAAATAAAAATAATTCAGGGAAATCATCAGGGAAAATAAAATTCTTTGCAAAATTGAATTATTTTTAAAAGTAATAAAATTCTTCAAAGAAATTCAATTATTTTCAAATATTTTCACGAATATCTCGTCAAGAATTTCAAAAATTTATAAAATTTTTGCAAAAGTTCAATTACTTTCGAAAGTTTTTTGCAATTCAATAATTTTCAATATTTACTATTTTCATAAAATTTATCAACAGATTTAATTAAAGAAATTATTTGTTGATACAATTCTACGAAAAGATTCAATTATTTTCATAAATAATAAAATTTCATTTACGAATTTAATTGTTTTCATCGCAGAATTTCAAATATTTTTAATACAATTTTAAATAAATTCCTTGAAAAAAGCAATTATTATTAAAAATTTTATTAAAACTTGAGGAAAGAATCAATTTTAAGAAACATTCTATTATTCAATAAAACAATAAAATTCATTGCAATAATTCAAATATTTTCATAAGTAACATTTAATTCGTCGCAGAAAATCAATTATTTTAAAAATGTTTAAGTAATTTTGCAAAAGAATTCAATTAGCTTGATAAACAACAGAATCGCATAAATTCTTCCCATAAAATCAATTATTCTAAGGAATTTTAATAAAATTCTTTTCCAAAATTCGATTATTTTTGTAAATATCAAAATTCACTGCAAGAATTCAATTCTTTTGAAAAGTAATAAAATACTTCGCAGAAATTAAATTATTTTCAAAATTCTTTAAAAATTCTGGTCAAGAAATAGTCCCCTATTTCCCCTAAAATACTTTTTAGGGACACTGTAAAGCTTGAATATTACATATAATTTTGCTTATTTTATTACAGACGTATATTTAAATATATATTATTTTGATAATAAATAATAATAAATACATATTACAATCATTTTAATATGTATATACGCTTTTAACATTTTAACTATACGTGTATGATTCAAATGTTTAAACCGCAAGTTCACATTAAAATGATTTCTCTCTATATCTGAAT
This sequence comes from Leptopilina heterotoma, assembly GCF_015476425.1. NCBI lineage: Eukaryota > Metazoa > Arthropoda > Insecta > Hymenoptera > Figitidae > Leptopilina > Leptopilina heterotoma. The sequence goes on along the minus strand of NW_025111128.1, from coordinate 343,782 downwards.
TAGTAGAGTTCTTCTAAGAAATAGTAAAATTTTACTAATTGTTAGCAATTTTCTTTAAAGACTTTTTCCCTTTTGAATTAGTAGAATATTACTAATTTTACTAATTTTTTAGTAGAATATTACTAATTCATAGCCATCTATTTCACTAAATGAATTAGTGAAACTGTTTTATCGACTATTAATAAATCATTTTTACTAATTGTTAATAGAATTATTACTAAGCAATTAGTAAAATTTTATTATTGTTAGTAAAATTATTACTAAATCATTTGGTGGAAGTCTTTTAGTCATTTCATTAGTACCCGTGCAGAAATTTTGACCGGGGCCAGATCGGGACAAACCGGGCCCCGATCTGGCAACCTGACCTGGCCCCGGCCTGGTTGAAACACTAAAACCGACCGGGGCCATGGCACTTTGCCCGATCTGGCCGCCCTGTCGGGACCCGGTCGGGGCCATGGGATTTCCCCCGATCTTTTCGCTACCCAGGTATAAATCCAATACTGACTGCATTTTATTAAATAAAGCTCGTTATTTGATTATTAAAGCATGGGGAGTATTTATTTCAATATTATAATAATTATTATTAATATTTTTGTAGTAAATAAACTTTTATGAGTGTCATTAAAAATGTAAATAATTATTAGAATTGCTTTTATTGAACTAAGTTTTTAAAAAAAATATTTTTCTTGGAAGCGACTTCGCTTAAACTTCCTTTTGAATCATGGGACCGTTATATACAGTGTTATCATAATAAATTGACTGTATCATACTTATTTATAGAAAAATGATTAAAAATGTATGTTATATATATATATATAAATTAATATGTTTATCATAATAATATGGTAAAAATTATTAATTTAATTATTTATTCTCTATTATTTATAATTTAAATATTTTTTAAAATAATAAAAAAAATTTTATTATTAATAATTCACAATAATACTAAGAATTATTAATTAATAATAATTTATTTTTTTGCCTTAAACATGGAATTTTAATTTAAGTGTGAAAAATAATTAAGAGTTTTTAAGAGTTATAAATGTCAAAAATAATATGTTAATATTATAACCACAAATAAATTTAACATTTTAGGCAATATTTTTGGTTATCACCATGATAACATCGACAAATGGTTCCCCCTCGACAATTGGTGCGTTTGTCCTATTGTTTTAAATTAAAGGAGAATAAATTCTTAAGACATCCCTCGAGGCCAATTTTTGAGTTTTTAATTGTTTATAATTTTTATTTTCAAATTTCAATCAAAGTTAACAAATTAACACAATTTTTTAAAAACGGACGTTTATTTTCTTATTCCGTTACTGCACATGCTCTAAATCAGTTCAAATTAATCCAATATTACCAGCAGACAATTAAAAACCCATAAAGTAATATATTTCAATTGTCATAAACAGCATTAATTAACAAATAGTTAACTTTGATTCCTCTCCAATAAAAAATATTTTTTTCACATTTTCTTTTTAATTTTAGTTCATTTGAAGAATATTTTTCCTTTATGATTAAAAAATAACTTATTTAAATTGTTATAAACAATATTAATTAACAAATAGTTAACTTATGATCCTGTCCAACAAAAAATTTTTGTTACAAATTTTCTTTTTTACTTAGGTTCTTTTAAAAAATATATGTCTTTTTTGCTTATAATATAACTTATTTAAATATTTAATATTATATATCCGTGGTCTTTTAACATTATCTAAATAAAAAAGTAAACGTGAAAAAAAAATTTTTGGTGGAAAGAAACAAAAATTAACTATTTGTTAATTAATATTATTTGTAACCATTTAAATAAGTTAAAATGAACTTAAATTAAAAAGTAGACGTGAAAAAAATTTTTTTTTGGGGACAGGAACATAAGTTACATAACTATTTGTTATTTAATATATTGTTTATAACAATTTAAATAAGTTACTTTTTAATCAAAAAGGACAAATATTCTTTAAATAGACTTAAATTAAAAAGAAAATGTGAAAAAAAAATTTTACTGGAATAGGAATCAATGTTAACTATTTATTAATTAATATTGTTTATAACAATTGATATAAATTACTTTCTGTTTTATTAATAATGTGGTTGTCATATTGTATTAATTTGAACTGATTCAGATCATATGCAGCAACGGAATAAGAAAATAAGCCTCCTTTTTTGAAAAATTGTATTAATTTGTTAACTTTGATTGAAAATAAAAATTATAAACAATTAAGAACTAAAAAATTGACCTTAAGGGGATGTCAAAGTCGATGCGATTTTCCCATTGAAGCTCAATGCAAAAATCCAATCGACTTTGACATCCCCTTAAGGGATGTCTTAAGAATTTATTCGCCTTTAATTTAAAATAAAGAATACTGAAACCGGTTAAGAATTGTAGGCTGTAGGCAGTTTTGAACAGTAAATTGTAAAAAAATTCCATTGTGCGCTGTTTGTAGGTCCTTGGGCAAACCCGGCCTGGTCCTGGTCGGGGCCACGAAGTCGGGGCCAGATCATGAAAACCCGACCGGGGCCAGGGCGGTAATCGGGAACAAAAGTGGCGATTTCTGCACGGGTAACTCTCTACTAATTCAGACTTAGAGAGTTCATTATAATAATAAATATTATATATTTATTATAATAGTATTTTCACTGTAAAAAATAATATATATATATATATATATATATAAAGTTCCATAAAATTCTTTCACTCTAAAGCGAAAGTAGGAAATGTTTGAAGTCTTTTCTCGTTTTCACAAGTTTGGCACATCTGGTTTGTCTTAGGATGCCCAACAATAAGGATTTCCGCTGCTTGTATATATTTTGTGGGGCCTATTTTATGAGTTTTTCGGTACCTGTTTTTTTCTTATAGATTTGGATAACAACCTAAAGAAACTTTCAAGATACAAAAGAACTATTGGAAAATTTTTAATGTTTAAGTTTATAATAATTTAGTCATACTAAAATAGTTATACTACATATATAGAATTAAGGAAATTAGTGCAGAAACAGCATAAGTCCATTTATTTCGAAATAACTTTTTCATTTAAAATTTAATGATGAAAAATTTTTATTATTATAATATTATTATTATTATATTAGATTGGATTACTAATAATAATCATGATTTTTAAAATGCTACTAAAAATTATTGTCGAAATTAAAAATTTTAAATGTAATTTACTGAATCTTTAATGAAAGTATGATGAAGTATTTATTTTGTTTCATTTATTGCGATTTATACTATAAACCGTGCAGAAATGAGATATAAGACTTAAAGCTTAATTAATTTCTGTATACCTTATATTAAAATAAAAAATCAATTATGCACGGAATTCTTAAACTTATAGGTTAGTAAGAAACAATGAAAACAGAAGAATCAATAAAAAATTTAATTCTGTAGAATTTAATATTAACATTCAATTAAATTTAACTAGTATAAATTTAAAACTCATACAGTTCGGGTAATAATTTTTATTTTAAATCATTATTTTAATACAAATTTGTTATGTTCTTTTAGTAGTGAATAAGAAAGTTCTTTAATTGGTTAAAATTTTTTCACTGTCGAAATAGCTTTTTTACCTTTTTTGTTAAAGTTTTTAATATTTCATATTTATTAAATTTGGTACCATACTCCTCGCATTCTATGTAAAATTTAAAATCCAAAAGAATATTTTTAAATACAAATTCGGAAAGGCATTTGAAAATTATAAATTAAAGAAGTATGTAATTTCCTTAAATGTTCTTTCACTAGTTTTATTCAAAAAGATAACATCAATTAATTAGTTAAATTAATAAAGTCGCGAAAGTATAAATCTCTTTTTAAAATTAGGGGTGCTCACTGCTATTTGACTGGTATTATTGCAATAAACATTTTATCAATTTATAAAGCCTAACAGTACTGAACGCAAGAACATTTCGTAAATTTTATGTAATCATATTAAATGTTTGAAAATTAAATAAAAATACTTAACTATATACAACAATTTCAATTACTTCGAAGATTCATCTGAAGTAACTTTTTATTACCAGGATAATAATTTTATATAATTTTTATCATTATGCGTTACAAGGAATTTTTATTTGATATAATATTCATTTAGAATTCTTGGATCAATCATGCATTATTATCCTTTATTGCAGAAATATAACAAAGAAATTAATTATATTATAGGCAATATGAAAATATTATTCAAGCTTTACAGTCTGTCCCCTATTTCCCTAAAAGTCCCCTTTTTTAATTTTGGCCCCTAAACGTACCCTATTTTGAAAATTTCCCCTATTTTTTTCTTTTATCTTTTAATGATGCATTTACACCAAATTTAGCAAAGTGCCGTTGAAACTTTCAATTGAAAACTTTTGTTTTGAAAGTTTCAAATCTTCAAATTTATGATCGATGAAAGTTTTAATGAAATTTATAAAATTTCTAAGATTAGTACTTTGGTGAAGTCAAGTCTCAATTATATTTAGAAGTTGGTTGTTTTTTTAATATTATTTAATTACTACAAAAGTTTTAATACAATTATCTTGATAAATAACAAAATTCTTCAAAGAAATTCAATAATTTTTAGGAATTTTAATATAATTCTTTACAAAATTCAATTATTTTTAGAAATTACAATATTCATCCCAAGAATTAAATTATTTTCAAAAGTAATAAAATTCTTCCAAGAAATTCAATTATTTTTAAAGATTTTCACGAATATCTCGTCAAGAATTCAATTATCTTTACAAATAGCAAAAATTTTCGCCAAAAATTCAAATATTTTCAATAATTTATAAAAATCTTTGCAAAAGTTCAATTATTTTCAAAAGTTTTTTACAATTCAATAATTTCCAATATTTACTATTTTCATAAAATTTATCAACAGATTTAATTGAGGCCTTGGATCCAATAACTCGCTCGATGCTCGAAGGCACGCGCTAATACCAGTCGGGTAGCAGTGAGTGGCCCAGAGGCGCTCACTGCTCACTGACTGGCAGTTGCGCGTTCCTCCGAGCGTCGGGCGAGTTATTGGATCCAAGGCCTAAATTATAGAAAAAACTTTTTGATACAATTCTACGAAAAGATTCAATTATTTTCATAAATAAAAAAATTTCATTTAAGAATTCAATTACTTTCATCGCAGAATTTTAAATATTTTTAATACAATTTTAAATAGATTCCTTGAAAAATGCAATTCTTAATAAAAATTTTATTAAAACTTGAGGAAAGAATTCAATGTTCAGAAACATTCAATTATTCAAAAAAATTCGTTGCAATAATTCAAATATTATTTTCAAAAAAATTTAATTAACTTGATAAACTTGATAAACCAAATAATTTTTTCGCATAAAATCAATTATTGTGAGGAATTTTAATAAGATTCTTTTCCAAAATTCAATTATTTCGATAAATATCAAAATTCATCACAAGAATTCAATTCTTTTGAAAAGTAATGAAATACTTTGCATAAATTAAATTATTTTCAAATTTTTTAAAAAATTCTCTTCAAGAATTAAATTATCTTTATAAATAGATAGGGAAATTCTTCTCAAGAATTAAACTATTGTCAAATTTTTTTTAAAAATTCTTCTCAAGAAGTCTATTATTTTCAAAAATTTTAATAAACTTCTTCTTATGAATTCAATTGTTTTTAAATATTATTATTTAAATTCTTCTCAGGAATTCAATTGTTTTCAAAAAATTTAATTAAATTCTTCAAAAAGTTTACAATTATTTTTAAAGATTGTTATAAAATTCTGTAATAGGGTAACTGCACCAATTGCCGAGGGTGCTCCAATTGTCGAGGATAATAATTTTCTTTTTTAGATAAATAGTATAATATATAATATTTAAGAACAAAAAAAATTTCTAAATAATCTTTGTATTTTCAACTGTATATTTATATATACAAATTTCGTAGCGATTCTACTAAAATAATTATTTAATTAATATTATAATTCACTGCTGTGAAATTTACACGAATCTCCGTTTTCTTAATACTTCAGGTTGATTGGAACAGATTTTTAGAAATGCAAATTAAACGTATTTATAATGACTTTTTGTGTACAAAATTATTATTATAATTTTGTACAAGGACCAAATTAATTTTGTATGCATGTTTTTTTGTTAAAAAAAATATTTAATATTTTTTAAAAGCAAATCATCGGTATTTGGTTCCTTTTTTTTTGACAGTTCCATTTTTCGAGGTAATGACTCGAAAATTGGTGTAGTCACTTTTTTCGCTGATGTACCATTTATCGATGGTTAAGTGTTTATTTACTAAACGTCAAACATAAATACCAAACATTTATAGGTACAGAGAAAAAGAAAAAAAAATGCTCCAAAAATTTACAACCAACAGAAAATAATCAACCAAAAAAAACAAGGAAGACGGAAAAAAAATTAATAAAAAAATGCATTATTTAAAACTAAAAAATTTTGTACTATAGTTTAATTATAATTAACCATTATATTTACAGTTCGTAATAAAAGTTTATTTTATTCGTTTACAAATTTAATGTGACTTAAATTAATTTATTTTTTCAATTAATGTCTGATTAACAAAATTGATTAAATTTAATTAACTTATTTATAAAAGTTTAAAAAACAGTTAAATAATTTTCTGTCCTGTATCATCTACTATAAAAATGTTTTATATCGATATTATAAATTATTTAATTATAGTTAAATAAATATATTTGTTTTCTGGTAATGTTCTATAATATTTTTATCGAAAAAATAAATATCTACTCGATTTTCTAATATCTGTACAGGTTAATTGTTAGGTTATATTGGGTTATATGTTTAAAAATGTCATACCCTCGACAATTGGAACAGACCCTCGAGAAATTAGCACAAGACCATCGACAAATGGTGCTTTTGCTCGATTGACTTTTAAATATATTTTTTGCTTAACAATTTAGTTTATATTAAAAAAATAAATATGAATATTAAACATTATTAGATCCTTCGTCCAAATATACAAAAATCAAATTTTAAAGTGCATTTACTTCCGAGAAAAAAAATGTCAAAGTCACATGTTGCCTAAAACCCTCGACAATTGGTACAGTTACCCTATAGTAAATTTCATTAAAATTTTAATTAAATTCTTTAAAAGAAATGAAATATTTTCAAAATTTGTTAATACAATTATTCGTAAAAATGAAATTTTAAGAAACATTCAATATTATTTATTTTTTATTTAAATAATTGATTTCTCGTAGAATTAAATTATTGTTTAAATTATTATTAAAAATTTTATTAAAACTTACGGAAAGAATTTAATTTTCAGAAATATTCAATTATTCAATAAAACAATAAAATTCGTTCCAATAATTCAAATATTTTTATAACATTTAATTCGTCGCACAAAAACAAATATTTTCAAAAAATTTTGAGTAATTTTGCAAAAGAATTCATATCAGCTTGATAAACAACAAAATCGCATAAATTCTTCCCATAAAATCAATTAAAGAATTTTAATAAAATTCTTTTGCAAAATTAAATTAATTTGATAAATATCAAAATTCATTACAAGATTTCAATTATTTTGATAAATATCAAAATTCATTACAAGAATTCAATTCTTTTGAAAAGTAATAAAATACTTTGCAGAAATTAAATTATTTTCAAAATTTTTTTAAAATTCTCGTCAAGAATTAAATTATCTAATTATAAATAGGTAGGGAAATTCTTCTCAAAAATTAATTAGATTATTAGACCACAGTCACATCGATAAATAGAGATGCCTCGGTAATTGGTTTTTTTAGCCTATAGAATATACAAATAATTTTGGCACTTACCATGAAATGCAGCAACCTCGCCATTATATCTTACTCCACCAGTTTTCACCGTACAATTTTGTAAATCACTTTTTGTAATACAAGTTTTATGATACACATAGAATTCACTTTTTGAAAATTTAATTAACGCATACATTTTCTCGAATTTTACTTATAAAGTTGTTAAAACTGCACAACACATACCGAATAACTTTAGTGCATTCCAAGAACACATATACTTTCAAAGTGGAAAACTAAACAGTACTGACCACTTCTGTACAATGTTCCAGAAGAAAATGATATTTTTTTGTACATTTGACAGTAAAAGGGTGGACTTTGAAGTAAAATAGGCGGTTTCTAATTTTTTTTCTCAAAAATGTGACCAATAGTTAGAAAAGGTTTTCAACATAGTAACTAATTTTTTTTCTCAAAAATGTAGTCAATAGATAGAAAAAGTTTCCAACATATGTAGAGGCAAACAGAGTGTAAATCTCATAAATTCATAAATCTAACTCTTAAAGTTTTCAGGATCTTCCTGCTTATTGTACCAGGTCTAATACGAATAGGCAGTTGGAAAGATCTATTCATTTTTATGACTTTTTACTGCAAAATAAAAAATTACTATAATATTAAAAAATAATTATTAAAATATTATATGTGCAATTAGCTGCAATTATATTGGATTAATATTTGGGGAGAGCGGTATAATTTCGACACCCATACTATTTTGTCTGTGGCAAGGAATGAAAAAAATAATTACTACTTTATGAATTAGTAATGGACACTAACATTTTGGCAGCAGAAAGTTAGTTATTTATATTGTATGGAGATGTATAACAGTCATAAGTTTCTGTTTAATCTTACGTTGAGACTAAAATTGTGGTGTTTTAAAATTTGTGATTTCAGTGGGTGATTGAAAATCAAATTAATTTAATCTAAGTATTTTAAAAAGTCACATGCTTCTTCTTCAATTCATTCAATTCATTCAATTTCTTCAATTTTTAATTCTTTAATATATTATATACAATCTCTTACTTAAACAAATAAACTAATAATGTTAAAATATTAAATCTAACACCAAATGTTAGCTTATTTAATGCACTTTTAAAATATATGTCGCACATATTAATCAATTAAATAATTTTTTACGCTTAAAAAGTTAATTTTGCTCAATGGTGTCGGAATTGCCCCACTCTCCCTTATATATAATATATTACACATTTTGCATTATGTAAAAAAAGCTCCATTTCAGTCCTATAAAAGCATACGTTTCGCATAAGTCTGACTTATTCGCACTCATAAGCTATGACTGAAACGTACGTTTTTCTACTATATGTAATACATTATTAATATTATTATTATTTCATTTAAATTTATTCTCTTGTGTTAAGTTTTTTGGTGTTTAATTTAAAAAAGTATACAGTTCAAAATTAAATTAACAAAAAGATTACAATATTTTTTTTTAAAAATTAAGAAACATATGTTGGCTTATTAATTACAAAAATTGAACAAATTAAATTCTATACAATCAGATATCTAATACATTTTTTCCAAATAGAAACTTTTGGTAAATTTTTTGTAATGTAACATATTAGAAGTAACGTGTTATTCAAATAAAAGTACTAGTTTTATGGTAATGATAAGGGAAAAAATGTAACATTGTCTTTATTAAAGTATAAAGATAATGTGAACTTGTTTCAAATTTTAATTTTCGTTTTGATTCTCAAGCGAAACAACTTGGCATATTGATTTACGTTTTAATTCTGAATAGGGTAAAGTGCGGAAAGATGCCCCCCAATTCGAAAATTACATCTAAATTCAACAAATATTAATATTTTTAATTGACTATTCGATTTTTACACACTATTACTATTTATCATTAACATATGTAAAGACCAAATACCTACAATAAATAATAAATTAATCAGAACCAAAATACAAAAGGTCATATATCCCACCTGGGTGGGTAAGACGCCCCCCGCGGTAAGTTATTATCATTTATTACAACAATTATTATAAAAAATGGAAAACGTCGATCTAATATGTTTCTTTGATTAATTTGAAACAAAAAAATAATTGGAAATATTTTCTTACATGTTAAATATCCTCGATTTTTGTAATGAGGAATTTTGTTCAGCAGTTTGAAAATTTTTGGACATTTTCAGCAATCTGATATTTTTACATTATTATTATAATTATTATTATAATTATTATTATTATTATTATTATTATTATTATTATTATTATTATTATTATTATTATTATTATTATTATTATTATTATTATTATTATTATTATTATTATTATTATTATTATTATTATAATTATTATTATTATAACATTATTAAAATTGTTATGGCCAATAGGTATAAAAAACTAATAATCCATAAATATAGTTTCTTTCATATTGGAGATCTGAGAAAAAGGGCATCTATCCGTGGGGGGCATCTATCCGCACTTTACCCTAATACAATATTAAAAAAATTATTCACAGTTTACCTTATAATAATAAGGTAAACATTTAAAAAAATATTTATTATAAAAGGCACTTATTATCTTATTCCAACCTAATTATACATAACAATTCTTTTTTTAAAATAGGTGTGTTGAATTTTGCTGTCCTAATTTTCAAATAGATTTTTTTATTTATAGTTCATAGGTCAAATTATATACCGTTAGATTCGTAAAAATCTTCAAAATACATAAAAATTTATTTTCTTAAATTGCAGTGCCTAATATTTTATTATGTGCTAAATGACCATAAACTTTAAAGGGTCCTTGTATTGAAAGAAGGAAAGAGCGAAAAATGTCATGAATAGCGCGTGAAGCAGTCAAAGATCTGTTTGAAAGAGATAGAAAAAATTACAAAGTTGTAAGAACACATGTTTCTTGAAAGTAAACGAAAATGAAAAAAGAATTCGCCTAAAAAATTATCTTTTCCTGCTGGCTGTTCAAGACCAGAAAACTCTACAAAAAATATATTTTTTATTTAAATAAGTGTTAAAAAATCTTAAACTTTAATTATTTCATTTCCTCATACTTAAATGTTCAAGAAAAATAAAACGCTTTTTAAATTTTGATAAAATTTTTGAACGACAAGTTTTTTAATGCTTAAAGATATTTTATTTATTTCAACATACTTTGTTTTTACTGTAAATTTAAAGTGATATTAATTTTTAAGGGTAATTATTTATAATATTATATATTTTAATTACATATTTGTTGATATTGTAAAAATTCACAGATTCGAAATTTCTGTATTACAGAAAAATTAGTTGAATTGCAGAAACTCTAAACCATACAATTAAGATTTATGGGTTATAAGCATTTTTGACAATATCTCATAATTATTCATATATATTAAACAGGCCAAATTTTTTATGGAGAGTTACGGTGGTTTTTAAATTCAATAATAGGCATCCTTCTTTCAACAACAGATCTCGAAACCTATTATCATGATGGTTTATGATTTTTAACCCCAAATTTTATGGTTTGTAATTCATGTAATTTAAATAACTCAATACTATGATATAAAAAATTGAAATGTGTCATACTTCACGATTTTAAATATCTAAAATTTATTATAAAAAATTTGTTATTGACAAAATTGTAACGTATGTCGCAAATTTTAATTTTTTTAAAACTGATGCCTTTGTATTTAAGCTCAAAAAAGTATATTGTAGGAATCAAAGTGTAGTGGAAGACTAAGAAAGTAATATTTTAAAATAAAAATATTCTTAAAATTGAAAAAAGTACCAAAAAGTAGCTTGATTAAAGGATAGTGAAATTATCGTTTTTTTAAGTAAAAAATGTAAATTAACATAACTGCTATATTTTTTTACCGTTTAATAAAATTAACTTTTATTTTTATAAATCACAATTTCTATTAGTTAAATTAATATTTAACGAATTTTTTTTAAAGAATTGATTAAAACTTTCTTAGAAAACATTTTTATATAATATTGAATTTTTATATAACAGTATTTTTAGTACAAAAAGGTTTTTATTCATCTGAATGTCCATTTAACTAAATTTAAAAATTATTTACTCTTGATTTGAATGTTATTAGTTTTATACCCACATTTTTTTAAACAAAGCAGGTATCATTTAGTATCTTTTGGTCAAAATAAGTAGTAAATAGGTTGCCCTATCCATAAAAAGTCTCAAAAAAGTAATAAAGTGTGGTACTTTGAAGCCTGATTTTGTTATGTACAATATATTGTTATATTTACCAAACCTCGTAAATAAGTTCTGACTTCTCTACAAGGTTTGGTTGAATACACTAAAAAAAAAAAATTATTGTTAAAACCAAATATAATATGGTCAACCAAAAGAGCAGACTGTAAGACTTTTTGTTTCAAAATTTAATATGATTCATTTTAAACAGGGGAAAACGATATATTTAGATTATTTAATCGTACGAACGTATCAGCTATTGGTATGGTTCATACTAAAGATTGGTACGGACCATACTATTTTAGTTATTATTATTATCAATAATTATTAATATTAATGTAGTATGATAAGAATGACAATGTTTTTTTCAATGACTAAAGTAAGTTTTGTTTATTTTTACACTATATTTTCTACGACCTACTACCAATTTGAGACCTGGCCATTGACTGCTATCTGACTGGTATCTTAATACTTGCGTTCAAGATTTCTTATTAATTATTTATTTCCATAATTTTATTAGATACAATACAAATTTTTTTACTTTATAAATTCATTAAGTAAGTCTTTTTAAAATAAATATCTAATAGTTAAAATCGAGATATGTTGAGAATTTCAAATATTTGTCCTAATACTACGCATCCAGATTTCAACAATAGATCCCTAAGTCTATTGTCTTGTGGGCTGATAGTTTTGAACCCTAATTTTACTGCATAAAATTACTGCAATTTAAGTTATTGAAGTCAGAATTATAAAAATGTGGTATCAGTGATGTTTTTCGATTTCAAATATCTAAAATTTATCATAAAATTATGTTTGTTATAATGTAGCATTTATGTTTAGCAAAATATTTTGTTAATTCTTTAAGTAAAAGTGTTTAAAATAAATGCTTAATAGTTGAAATCGAGTTAGGTTACAAATTTTAATATTTCGTCTCTAAGAGGTTCCACTTCAATACGCATCTGGGTTTTAACAATAGATTCTCAAGTCCATTGTCATGCGAGTTTATGGTTTTAGAACCCTAATTTTATGATATAAAATTTCTTCAATTTCAATTATTAGAATTTGTAATATAAAAATTTGAAATTTGTGATGTTTCATGATTTAAAATATCTAAAATTTATTATAAAAAATGTTTTTTTAAAAAATTATAAGGTAACTAGCAAACATTAAATATTTCGTATAAAAATTGTTACAATTCTTAAATTTTGACTCACAAAGATATTTTACATAGTTTAAAAATAATAAATGGAGTATAATAATAAAATAAATAAAAATTATTATTATTTTAAATAAGTAATTTTACTTATTTAAAATAAATAAAGTAATTTAAGTTTTTTCCAGTAAAGTGTTGCACTCAATTAACATTGCAAAACAATTTAACATTATTTTTCTTTATTTCTGATACAAAATCTGGAAGCGTAGTGTTCCGAAGAAAATGAACAAATATAGACCTGTACTGTAACAATATTATAAAAATTTTCTGTAACAATATTTTAATGCTAATATGCTCTCTAAATCATAATAAGTGAAATTACACTTCTTATAAAGTTGTAGGAGAGACCGGGGTCACCTGACGCACTTTTCACTCTTTGTTGTTTAACTTAAACATTTTTGCTTTTTTAAAATCCTTATTGCATAGAAAACTTGCTGTAACATCTCAGCTTCAATTTCAAACAAAAAAAGTTGCAATCCATTTGATACTTTTTTATACCATTTTATTTAAAGCTGTGTAAAGTAAGTCAAGCAACCCCGGCCTGGGGTTGTCTGACGCACGAGTGAAATTAAATAAATTATTTGATTTAAAGTTAAACAATATATGTTACAGTAAAATAATTTTAGTACTATCATTTTACAATAGAAATATTTTAAAAAGATCATATTTCATTGCAATTAAAAATATTTTTTGTGAAATCGTTAAATTACGAAAAATTGTATATATTAGTGAATATTTAAAAAACGCATTTTTCATTTAAATTTGTTAAATAGAGTTATTTTTTTATATAAATATATAAATTACGTAATATTAAACTTAATTGAATCCCGGACACACCGCGTCAAGTAATTCCGAAGATATTTTTTATATTTTTATTAACAATATTAATATAAATCAAAAATTCTTTATTGTCCTTTGAAAATAAATGTTTAGAGCTCAAGACTAGATTCCAGAACAGAAAATCGAGAATATTTACCTAAAATAATATGAATAGTTTTTTTATAACACGGTTATATTAATTTATTTATATATTTTTCCAAAACCTTTTCATAATTTTATTGGAACTAATTTTATATTGAAGTAGTATTTAGAAGTATTTTTCTTTCAAGAAAAAAAGTATGCTATGCGAGAATCACTATGGAGGAATCAAATCTCGAACATAAATACATATTGTTAACAAGTGTTTTACTAACAATACAGCGAGTAAGGGCTAAGGCGTGGCCTAACCGCTAAATGCATGCAATTCATCGGGAAATCTGGTGAAACTGCTACCTGAAAAAGGCATGAATTGAAGTCACGGGGAGCAGCCTTGTTTTTCTCTCCGTGTACGTATACCCAAATGTCTTTACGGCACTGAATAATTAAATTCGGATTCAGTGCAAAAAAATGTATGGGAATACAGACTGGTGTTATGTCTCAGCTAAGAAACTTTTTATATGTACTTGTTTCATACTATAAGTTCAGTCTGATAGATACCTTCAATCGAGCCTTAAATTATAAACCAGTAATTGAAAATAAGTTACTATACGATTTACGTAAAGTAAAAAAATCTTTATCATAAAGAAATTTTAAACAAAAAGCGTATTGAAATTTATCAAACTTGAACGGAAAGTCCTGTGCCAACACAGAATAATCCTGGACTCATTTTTGTTGCAGCTGAAATGAACCAATGCTAAACAACATAGAATGTGGCAACTTCTACGAGGTTCATTTTTTTGCAGCTCAAAATATGTCGCTTTCTCGAATCTTTTTAAGTTTACTTTCCTTCTGTGAATGCGCAAGCGTGCATTCACAGGATGGTGACCATAGCAATCGTAATAGTTTTAATGTTGTAAAAAATATTTTGTTTAAAAAACAAACAATTTAAATTTTATTTTTCTAAAACAATTGAGGCCTTGGATCCAATAACTCGCCCGACGCTCGAAGGCACGCGCTAATACCAGTTGGGTAGCAGTGAGTGGCCCAAAAGCGCTGACTGACTGGCAGTTGCGCGTTCCTCCGAGCGTCGGGCGAGTTATTGGATCCAAGGCCTCAATTTTTCAACAACTTATTTTCAACCACATTAAAAAGATTACTTTTGCAGACAATATTTCAACAAATAAAATGAGCTATTCAGGGTGTCTAGTATTTTCGTTCAACAAAATTCCCGGTTATTTCCCGGATTTTCCAGGTTATGTCCAAATTTTTTCCCGGTTTTTTTTCTCATCAAATTTAAATTTAAATTTAAATTTGATTTCAAAAATAAATAAATCTTTAAATTTTTTTAATTTTTCAAAAATAATCTTGTCTCTTTATAATTATAATTGAAAATTTGATTTTTTAATTTTATTAAAATTATATTGATAATAATTAAATTTCTGCAAAAAATTTCACTATTTATAAAAACAATTGAATCCTTCCAAAGAATGCTATTATTTATGAAAATAATTTAATTCTTGTGAAGAATTTTATTAAAATTTTTGAAAATAATAATCATTAATAATTAATTATTTACTTAATAAGTAATAAACATTTAATTAGAAATTTAAAATTATAAAAATTTAAGAGAAGTTTAATAATATTTTTAGAAGCAAAAAATTGATTTAAAACTGTAAGAGGGACTTTAAATTTTAAAAATTAAATTATAATTACGGTCACTAACTTCCCTTGATTATTTTCGAAAAATTTAAATAAAATTCTTTAAAAGAATTCAATTATTTTTCAAAAAATGTAAACAAATTTCAATTATTTAAAAAAATTTCAATTATTTGTTTAGAAAAATTCAATTATCTTGAAACAATAGAATTAAAAATTACAACAATCTTATTTTTCAGAATTAAAAAAAAAATTGCGAAAGTTTAATTTTATTAAAGAATTTTAAGTATGTATATTTTTTTTAAATTAACTAATAAAAATTTTAATTATTAATCTTCGCAGTAAGAAACATGAATACATTAGAATTTAACTCTTTATAATATTCAATTATTAATCAATTATTAAATTAAAATACTTTGAAAATTCTATTTGTTAAAAAGATTCTAATGAAATTCTTTAACAAATTTAATTACAT
Source organism: Leptopilina heterotoma (assembly GCF_015476425.1). NCBI lineage: Eukaryota > Metazoa > Arthropoda > Insecta > Hymenoptera > Figitidae > Leptopilina > Leptopilina heterotoma. The sequence goes on along the minus strand of NW_025111128.1, from coordinate 327,589 downwards.
ATTTTCAGTCGAATTGATTTTTTACTATCAAATTAACTATTTTTAACTAACTTAAATTTAGAGAACAGTATAAATATCTATAAGAATTGAAATAAAAAGTGATTTTTTAAAAACAAATTAAAATAATAAAACTTTTTTAATTTTGGTTAAAAAATTCCCGGTTTGGTATAAAATTCCCGGCTAATTCCCGGTTTTTCCCGGTTAGTAGACACCCTGCTATTGTTGGTCAAATTTGGATAAAAAGTTCGATTTCTTCATAAGCTGAAAGAGAAAATACAAATCTTAAAAAATTATTATTTGCTATGAAAATGTTATCACAATATTAATTTTTCTTTACCATTTTATATCTAAATCTTTTAAAATTTGATAAAATTAATATTTATTTATTATAATTTTATTGTTGTAAGAAACAATTTTTTACTTTTGGGGTTATATACCATCATCATAAAAATACGTTATAACGTCATAATGTATGTATTACCGATAGAATCTAACTTTCAGCCAACGCACCCGCACAGGTTTTTGCCTCGATGCTGAATTTCATGTAGAGTGTGCTGATTAATATATCTTCGTCTTAAATATTATAAACAAAATATTTCTGTCAAGTATACAAAAACATTAAGATTGCAGCTAATGCCTCAACTAGTAAAATGAGCTAGTGTGAAGCCAATTTTTAATGTAAATTCTACTTATATTAAATCAAATAATATGATTGAAAATTAAAATAATCACACTTATACATAGAAAAATGTATTATTTCATCAAGATAATACGTAATTTTATTATGTATGATCTAATAAGAACCCAGTGGGCACAAAGACAAAAAACGTTCTTTAAACGTCTGTAGAACGTTTAATGTCTGCCAATTTATGTTTTAAGAACGTCCGACTGTTCCAAAAATGTTTCGGAACATTCGGATGTTCTTTGAACGTAAATTGTCAGACATTAAACGTTCTACAGACGTTTAAAGAACGTTTTTTGTCTTTGTGCCCACTGGGAAATCGGTCGTGGAAGTTATCGATTGATACTTTTGTATAAAACTTTAAAGTTTCCAATCTTCCCATAAATTTCCACTGTCGTGGAAGAGCCCACACCTTACTTTTTAACTTATATATTTTTATTTGCGTGCATTATATGAATAACAATAATTTAAATTAATAATAAGTACATTTATATATCCAAAAAGTTGATTTTTAATCAAGATAAAGTATAAATTTTTTATATACAGCCAAAAGAAAGACCGGTCGTGGAACTGCTCAATTCATATTTGTTTACAATTTAAATGAAAAATAATAAATATTTTTTAAAAAACTGTCTATATATATAATGCCCATGATAATATATATGATATACAGCAATAAAATTATAATGTCGTGGAAGGGACCAATTCGTAAATATATATATATATATATATATATATATATATATATATATATATATATATATATATATATATATATATATATAAGGAGAAGAGATTACTTTATGGTATATTCAACATATTTTTCGATATACCTATCGCAATTTTATTTACATTAACTTAAAATTTCTAACGCTTGGGGATTCGAACCTGTACATCTAACATCCCAGTAAAAAAAGCAGTATTGGAAGAGAGCGAATAGTATTGGCGGTGAGTTTCTGCCAATACGTTTTCGCGTAAAAACCGTATGGAGGCATTCTGCCAATCCTGCTTTTTCACCGTCAAATCTGTCCTCTTGAATCTTTCGATTTCACGTTTCTTGACTCAACTTGAGTGTGTACTGTTGATCTATATTACCACATGATTTAGGGCGTAAACGTATTGGCAGAAACTCACCGCCAATACTATTCGCTCTCTTCCAATACTGCTTTTTTTTACTGGGATTATAACGCACCGAAATCGAATACACTAACCACTATACCACGCTCGCATGGGAATTTAAATTCATAATAGAATTTATGAAGTGCCGCAAAATGAAATGACAAAAAAATAACACATCAGTGTTAATTATAATATTGAATCAAAAACTACACTACCGGTCAAAATTGAGAGACCACCCATTTTCAGGTGATTGAAAAACATTTTAAAACATAAAATGTATGGAAACTAAAATTTTTTCTTTTTCGAAAGATGATTAAATTTTAAAAAGAACAAGATCTTTTACAAGTCATTTGGCCAATTAATGTAAAATGACGATTTTTTACAAAAATTTGAATAACTTTTTAAATTATGAAAGCTTTTTAATGATCTTAGGCTTATTTTAAAGGCCCAGTAAAAAAAAAGTATTGAAAGAGAGCGAAATCCCATTGGCGGTGAGTTTCTGCCAATACGTTTTCGCGTGAAAACCGTATTGGGGGCATTCTACCAATCCTGCTTTTTCACCGTCAATCCCGTTCTCTTGAATCTTTCGATTTCACGTTTATTGACTCGATTTGGCATTTTTATCAAAAAGACTGATTGATTTAATGTGTAAAATAGCTGATAACGAACAGGAAATATAAAATTTTGTTAAAATGTAAATAAATGAAATTTGACAAACTGTTGGTCTATTACCATATGATTTAAGGTATTTTCTAGATAAGCGTTGTGACTTATACACACAGCGCCCCTAGCGCGAACGTCGAAAGCTCCCTAAATCATGTGGTAATAGATCAACAGTACACAGTCGAGTCGATCAATAAACGTAAAATCGAAAGGTTCCAGAGGACAGGATTGGCAGCATGCCCCCAATACGGTTTTCACGCGAAAACGTATTGGCAGAAACTCACCGCCAATGCGATTTCGCTCTCTTCCAATACTTTTTTTTTACTAGGGGTCATTTGCTACACTATAAGAAATACTTATAGGCATTATCCACAGTGGGCCAGGATCGTCGAATTTTGGCCAAAAATACAATTTTTCAACTTTCAAATATGCGCAAAAGAATTTATCCACAGTATTTAATAGTAAATAAGGAATTTATTGCAAAAAGGATTTGTTAAATAATAAAAAATTGTGTCTTCTAGAACTATTTAAAGTTTAACATTTAAGATAAAATAATAAAATGTTTTTGATTGAAATACTTAATATATTTAGAAATAAATTAATTATTTTTGTATAAGTACTTATTTTTTCTCATTAACAGATATATTAAAGTAAAAAAACCAATAGTTACTTTAAAAAAATTAAATTTATTAAAATGTAGCTCCATTGAAGTTAACAAATAGTGGATTTCTCAATAGAGTGTCGACTTTCAGTTAGTCGAGCTCCCCCGAGCCGCATAATATTTGGAAAAACAAGTTATAGAACGATTACTTAGCATGTCTACTTTGACGCCAATATGTGCCATTTTGCGCCTTATTTTCATATTTTTTTCACATAACAAGAATATTGCAACAAATATATAATAATATATGCAATAAATATATAAAGACAATTTTCAAAATTAATCAATTATGATGAACAGTGGTATTTAACGGTTTTTTGTGTCGCTGATTACGAATCTGATATCAGATTTCAAAAATTTAAAATGGCGGATCCAATATGGCGGACATAAAAATTTTAAAATCAATAAATTTGAATTAAACATAGGTACCCTACTAAAAATAAAATCAGGAATAGTCAGACAAATGGTCAGGCCGCCTGACCACTTTAATCCAGTGTTCTTACGATTCTGGATGGATCTCGTCAGAAATCTATCACAACTGATCAGGAGGAAGTTTAAAGTGGTCACAAGTTTGCTTCTATCCCCTCCTCTTTGTTGACCCCGCCCATAATTGGTGACTATTTGAGACCATTTGTATCTCATTTTTGACCATATTTTTAAGCCACTTCTGTTTTATTTATTTAAACAATATGCAAAAAGTTGCAACAAATTAATTTTAAAAAATATATTTTATTAATTAATATCAGTTTGTTTACATACGGAACAACTTGAAACTAATTCCCGGAATTAAATTAAAATTTGGACCCTACGGGGATCGAACCCCGACGCATGACCTAACCTAGTGCCTAAACTAACTGCCCTAACGACTGCGACTACCGAACCGACTTACATATTTCTGGATTCAACTGTCTATATAAAGAGCAACTGTAAAATAGTAAAATTCAATTACCAATATTATCAAGAAATCAGAATAAACTGTTAAATAATTTTTATTAATTAATTATATTTCAATTTAGTCATAATAGGTTATGTGAATTAATAAAAATTAACATTATTAATTGAATCAATAATAAATTAAGTCTTTACTTTATAATTTGGAATGTTTCATAAACTATAATACGAATACAGATTAATAATAATTATTATATCTGCATTTAAAATGAATTTAGTATTTAATATTAATTTAATTTAACATTATAATTTATAATAATAATGAATTATTAATGCAATATTGAAATTTTTATAAATTTTAAATTTAAATTATTAAGAATCATTATAGTAAGAAATTATTCTATTAATGATTAATAATAATTTAAATATAACTGTATTTCAATTATAATGCAAATACTTCTCATAATAAGTACTGACTGGTATAGTAAATTACTAATATTATGAAACAAAATTTATTATTAATTAACTATATTAAATAATTACAAGTAAATATACATATATTAAATTAATATATTATAAATATACATTAAATAAATATATTAAATAATGTTAAAAGAATGGACCGAATGTTTTGATTTATTTACCTACTTTTGCTGTATAATTAATTCAATAATTATATGAATTTGAAAAATGAGAACTTTTGTTAAGTTAGAAGAACAATTTTTATAATAGAATAATGTATTCTGAAATGTAAAAAATAAATTTTGAAAGATTTTATATGTATATATAAATTTTCATGAGACTTTACCAAAATTAGAAAGATGTACCAAAATTTTTATAGGTTATGTGTTCACACATTTCAGAAATAGTCAAGAATTTCAGAAATGGTCAGGAATTTCAGAAATGGTCACAGCTTCGAAAATGGTGGGAGTAAAGTGGGAGGAGCTTGGAAAGTTTTTGGTTAGGAATGGTGAGAAACGTTCGAAAACGTCAGAAGTGGTGAGACTGTTCAGGAATGTTCAGAAATTCTGACCATTCATGACGATTCCTGATTTTATTTTTAGTAGGGTATCTATGGGTTTTTTGCATAGAGTTATTAGAATAGAGTGCGCGAGTTATACCTTTTACCGTGAGAGTCATTCTTAGGCGATGAGTATAAATTGAAAGCAGGTAAACTTAACATAAAATACCATTTTTCCTGCTAAAAATGTTTTTAAATTTTTTATTCTTTTGTCACGTAAATAAGAGAAAAATATAATTGCCAGCAAGCAAGCAACAGTTGTTTCGATGCATCAGCTGTTTCTCTATCGCGCATGCGTTATTAGAGAAAGAAAAAAAAGGGGTCTACTTTTCGTATGGCTGTCTCCGTCAATGCGCCTAAGAAACATTTTGGTCGCTTGCGCACTCTATTCTAATAACTCTATGGTTTTTTGGGTCGCTGATTACGAATCTGATGTCAGATTTCAAAAAATCAAAATGGCGGTCATAAAAATTTTTAAATTAATCAATTTCAATGAAACATAGGTATGTAGAGTTTTTTCGGGTTGATGATTACGAATCTGTTGTCAGATTTTAAAAATGTAAAAATGAGTACTGTGTTTCTGAAATCAGATTTAGATATGAAATGGAGTGTTTACCTAATCCACGGAAATAAAAACAAATTCTCAAAACTAAAAAAATTTTTAAAATCTAAAAAAAATACAAAACGGGATCTTTACCTATAACCTCCTCGTGGTAGATCCTGGAAACTACAGTACGTTTTATTTTTGTAGGCTAATAACAGGGATTTTTTTTTTATTTTTTGAATTGTATAGACACTAATTTTGTAATCACCAAAGTTAAAAACTCCCAAGCCAAAATCAAAATACGTCGAAATTTTTATTTATTTATTTAGAACATTTATACGGGGAGTTCCTGTGCATATATAAAGTACTAAAGTATTAGGCATTATGCAGAATCGTGACTTCTGCCAATTTTGAAGATAAATGATAAATTTCTTTTGGAAAAGCTTTAATTTAACTAGTTATTGAAGAATTCGGTGGGGGAGGATGAAAAAGTTACTTACAGAACGCCAGGGCTGGGAAACAAATTTTTTTTTTGGTTTTTGACGTTTTACTCAGTAAATATTAAAAATTTCGAAAAATGTTCTACATAAAAGTTGTAGATCTTGTTAAGATACACATTTTATGTTCTATGCAATTTTTTTTATAAATTGAGTATTTTTCGAGAAAAACATAAAAAACGGAAAATAACCATAAAAAAGTCATGTATAGTAGAAGGGCTTTTCATGCATTTGAAAATTTGTGATTATTACTTTTAGGAAAATCCTTTATTTTATCAAAAATAAGACTTTTAGTGGAGGAGAAAGATCAAATATATTTTAAGAATCACAGGGGTGGGAAACAATAAATAGATAACAATAACTCGCCTTAGAACCGAACCCCCCTCCCCCCCAACGTTAAGAAAAGCGTTTTGAAGGTGCATCCACAACACATCACTCAAAGGCGAGCGAAGCCCGCCGCACCTAATTTCCTTCAACGTTTTAATGCAGAAGGGAGTCAAATTAACTTCCTAGTTGGTACTAGAAGGTATCTAACTCAGACCAGAGCCCCCTCCAACCTTTTAAAAAAGGCGTTTTGAAAGTGCATCCACAACACATCACTCAAAGGAGGGCGAAGCCCGCCGCACCTAATTTCTTTCAACGTTTTAATGCAGAAGGGAGTCAAATTAACTTCCTAGTTGGTACTAGAAGGTATCCAACTTAGACCAGAGGCCTCTCCAACGTTTTAAAAAAAGCGTTTTGAAGGTGCATCCACAACACATCACTCAAAGGCGGGCGAAGCCCGCCGCACCTAATTTCCTTCAACGTTTTAATGCAGAAGGGAGTCAAATTAACTTCCTAGATGGTACTAGAAGGTATCCAACTTAGACCAGAGCCCCCTCCAACGTTTAAAAAAGGCGTTTTGAAAGTGCATCCACAACACATCACTCAAAGGCGGGCGAAGCCCGCCGCACCTAATTTCCTTCCACGTTTTAATGCAGAAAGGAGTCAAATTAACTTTCTAGTTGGTACTACAAGGTGTCTAACTTAGTCCAGACCCCTCTCCAACTGGTCTAAGTTAATTATACCTTCTAGTACCAACTAGGAAGTTAATTTGACTCCCTTCTGCATTAAAACGTTGAAGGAAATTAGGTGCGGCGGGCTTCGCCCGCCTTTGAATGATGTGTTGTGGATGCACCTTTAAAACGCCTTTTTTAAAACGTTGGAGGGGGCCTGGTCTAAGTTGGATACCTTCTAGTACCATCGAGGAAGTTAATTTGACTCCCTTCTGCATTAAAACGTTGAAGGAAATCAGGTGCGGCGGGCTTTGCCCACCTTCGAGTGCTGTGTTGTGGATGCACCTTCAACACGACATTTTTAAAGAACACGTCAAGCCCTAAGCACGACTGAGTCGGGTGCGGGAGACGACTTCGGGATATGGACTTCCTAACCTCTAAATGTATGTAAATCTTACATATCCCGTAACCGTCTCCTGAACCCATCTCAGTTGTGCTTAGGCCTTTAGCTATTTAAAAACACCGTTAGCAGGGTTGCACAGTTGCGCGCAACTCATAGTTTTTGACGTAAATTACATGAGTTTTTTACATTTGTAAAATACATATATTACCTCCCACCACAATAAAATGCATTGCGTTTAAAATTTTTGAGGTAATTTACGTACGTAATATACGTAAAAAACCCATGTAATTTACGTGATGTATATTACGTGTGCAACCCTGACTGTTAGAGATAAGTGCGATATCGATTTCTATATTTTTTATCAAATTTTTTTCCACCAACAGAAATGTGAATGCACCTAAAGTTTTCAAATACGCTATGAACGAATCCGGATATTTCTGAAATTCATCTAGCAAGGTTGGGTAGCTGACGAATTAACTATGTGTGAGTTTTAAAGGTACTACATTTCATTTGGATTTGGAAATGTGACTGTGTCCTTCTATATTTCATTTTCATTGCTATAACTGCGAGAGTCCATTCGATTATTTCGATTTAAATTCGAGATTTCTCACTCATGCTTTTTTTCTAAAGGAAATAAAGGAAAATAGGTTAAACATTGTTTATATAGAACTCATTCTTTCCTTGACAATGGATTGTGTTGGTTGTTCATGGAGCCATACTGATTTCGCGTTTATGTGTAAACGAGAAATGAATAAATTACTAAATTTCCTGAAAAAACATAACGTAATTAAAAAAGAAGTATTTTGCTCTTCTTGTGAAAAAATTGCTATTTTTAATGTTGAAAATATGACATGGAGGTGCCAAAAATCAACTGTTGTTCGTAAAGGTAAGAAAACCGAGACAAAAAAAATGCAATTTTCGTGTATCTGTAAAAAAGGATACCTGGTTCGAAAATTGTAATCTTACTTTGCAAGAGGCATGCGAATTCATCGCATATTATATTATGCTACGGCCTCCGAGGACAGAATTTTTGAAGCGAGAATTAGGATTCAGTGATCACACTGTTATAGATTGGGGAAATTTTATCAGAGAGGCAATCTTTCTCTGGTGCCTAGACATTTCATTTACAAAATTAGGTGGTCCAGGTAAAATTGTTGAAATAGATGAAGCAAAATTTGGAAAACGGAAGTACCACCGCGGAAGAACTATTGATGGTCAGTGGCTATTTGGTGGATTTGAGCGGGAAACAAGAGAAATCTTTATTGTTCCTGTTCCAGATCGCTCAAGTGCTACATTATTGAGCGTCATTAAAGAGAAAATAGTTGATGGAACAACAATTATGTCAGATTGTTGGAAGTCCTACAATTGTTTGAATCAAGAGGGATTCAAACATTTGACGGTAAATCACCAACATAATTTTGTAGATCCGGAGACGCAAGCGCACACCCAACACATCGAACGTACGTGGCGTGACACTCGTGACAATATCCCACGATATGGACGTAAAGAAGAGCATATGTACGGATATATCGCCGAATATCTTTTTAAGAGAAAGTTTCCAGATCACCGAGATCGTTACCATAAGATTTTTGAAGTGATTCAATATATGAATAACAAACCAAGCGAAGAATCACAATAAATAGAAAACAACTTATGGTACACACATATGGTACACTCATCCTCTTTTGTCAATCGGCCATTTTCAGGGCCATCAAACACTTATACGTGGAATTTGTTTTCTTCAAGCATTCCTAAATACATGAAATATTAAAATTTTATTTCCTTTCTTGTCAAACGGCCCTTTTCAGGGCCATCATTAGGTACGTGGTCTTCGACCAACTAGAAAGCAAATTTGACTCCCTTTTTATGATTGCTAATTCGTAAAGATCGTTAGTGAATTGAATGAACCTAAACGATTTTTTAGGTTATTATTGTTATTTAATTATTGTTTTCTACCCCTGTGATTCTTAAAATATATTTGATCTTTCTCCTCCACTAAAGGTCTTATTTTTTGATAAAATAAAGGATTTTCCTAGAAGTAATAATCACAAATTTTCAAATGCATGAAAAGCCCTTCTACTATATGACGTTTCTATGGTTATTTCCCGTTTTTTATGTTTTTCTCGAAAAATACTCAATTTTTTAAAAAAATTGCATAGAACATAAAATGTGTATCTTAACAAGATCTACAACTTTTATGTAGAACATTTTTCGAAATTTCTAATATTTACCGAGTAAAACGTCAAAAACCAAAAAAAAAATTTGTTTCCCAGCCCTGGCGTTCTCTAAGTAACTTTTTCATCCTCCCCCGCCGAATTCTTCAATAACTAGCTAAAAGAGAGACATTCCAAAAGAAATTAATCATTTATCTTCAAAATTGGCAGAAGTCACGATTCTGCATAATTACCGGCATAATAAAAAAAAATTTATAAATATGTCAAAAAATGACAATCCAAATTTTGCTAATACGAAGCTTCCTTTATGAGGAAGCAAAATATACAAAATATCATACGGTGTAGATTTTTCAAGAAAATTTAATAATAAAAATATGTTTAAATTTTAAAAATTATTTTTTTGTTAATAAAATTGTTTCAAAGTTTTTGAATTTTTTGTTCCAAGTTTGACGACCTGCATTTTCTAAGAAAAAAATTACACAGGATCAAACAGCCGAGCGATGACAGACAAAACATTTCTCTATGTGATTTTCTCTTCGAAGTCAATACACGGTGGTCAGGAACAGATTTTAAATGAAGTAAAAATGTAGAGAAAATATGTTTACATAGATTCATTGTATACAAACAACAAAACAGAATCACTTCAACTCACATCTTTAATAGATCATTTACAGGTTTTAGGGACATGTCATTTTTCTTGTAATAATAGTTGCCGTTAATATATGAAAATGTCGTTTTTCGCAATAAAAGTAAAAAAAAATTTCTCATTTTTTTGAGTTTTTATCGTTATAATTAAAGTGCACATATCATATGGCCATTTTTTATTAGCTGAAGGTGTACTGAGTTTAGTAGAAAAAAGTTTAATGGAAAACGTTAAGAAGAAAAAGTTTATTGCAGGTTAATTATTGGATGACTGTGTGGGGCTAAGTCGGAAGTCGTGATAAAATACAATCAAATTTGCGAATCCTATAATTTATTTCATATTATTGACCTATTTTATATTATATTCTTTGCATAGAACCACTTTATCAATAAACAAATAAAGATTTTATTTTAAAACACGAATTAGCAAGCGAGCTGCTGAAAACAAACAAGTCTGAAAACTATAATTCATTTTATATTATATTAATTACATATTTTACATTTTATATTATATTCTTTGCATATAACTACCTACAAATAAGTAAACAAAGAATTGATTTGACTTTTCTACAAAAATAACGAAAATTTGTCTCTCTCTCTTTAATTAATTAGCCGTGTCCGATTTAGCCCCATGGGGTGTTCGGTTTAGCCCCACCAATTTTCAGATTTTCGTTTTTGAAGTAGATAACTATCTTCAAAGCAATATATCTCCAAAGCTATTGTAGTTTTTTAAAAACGAACAAGTGCGATTTGTAGGTGAAGGAAAAAGCTTCAAAACGGTATATTACTCTTTAGCAAAAAATATTTTTTTCTATGAGTTTTCTTCATTATTGATGTAGACAACTTGAAGCACGGCTTAACATCGCCAATTACCCTGACTCTTACAATGTAATGTTAAAACGATTTCCGGGGAAGCAGGAAAGGCGAGGAAGAGGAACGTTCTTTTTTTATGCATATCATTGTGCAAATACTTTTTGTCTTATTTTTATATCTTTTTTTTCATAATGTATCGTGTACATTAATTTGTATTTTTTTGTCGTTACCTATAATAAAAAACTAAAAATAAATTATTATTTATATTATTATTATTAGAGGGAGAGTTGTCAGGGTTGAGCATAGTTCTGATTTTTCTTCATAACTTCCCCTGTAAGCCGAAGTTTGCGATTTTGCGCATATTTTTGGAAAGATCGACTCAAACGCAGTGTTTTTACTGAACATTGTAAAAGAATTTGACCAAAATTTTCGGAGTTATAAGCAATTTAAAAAAAGTAGCTAGGGTTGAACATGGTTGCCAGAGTTGAGCCACTGTAGAAAATCAATAAGATATTTAGGTAAATGATTAAAAACAATCTTCAAATGATAGAATGACATTTGGAAATGAGGAAAGAAACCATGAAATTAAAATAAAATCCCATATTTTGCATTTTCATATAACTTTAGATATTTTATTCCTCAGGAACGAAATCCAAAATTGAAAAAAGGTTATAAAGAAATTTTTTTTCTCTATTTCGGGTGGCTCAACTCTAACAACCGCTCATGGATCAACACTGACACACGCGTCGTTTTGCGTCACATCGCACAGAACACAAGCGCGTGACACAAACACCAAATTACTTTACACATTTTCACATATCATCTTAATAAACAATTCTTGTAAACTTATTTTGCCTCTGGCGTATTTCTTTTACATTTAGTTCTCTTCTTTTGACAACACAAAAAAGTTTTTGCTGAGCGTAGAGCACTGTCTCGCAAATACATAAGTATACGTTCGTATACTTCACTGCGATTTATGTAAAAAGTTTGCTGACCATATTTTACGGTGCAACCTGACAGTTTACACCGGTGAACATGGCCTGCCTCTCCAAGGAGTTAAAACATCCGTGACCTTTCATCGCTTGTGTCAAATAGTAGGAGACTTCTCCGTGCTTTCTGTTTATCTATGTGGTGAGTGTTGGAATTAGGCGATATGTCCATCGGCTTTTTCCCTCCATATCCCATATCTGCCTTGCAACGTCTCGATTAGTCTGCTTCTCGAATTTTTTTCGAATGGAGTCCTTGCTGGGTCTTTCTTCCTCTGGGTACTCGGGATTATTTCGTTCTTTAAAAAGAAGAAATACTTCCTCCCTTTCCCTCGCCATAAGATCTGCCGGCGGGACACTTGCAAGGACCTGCACAGCACTCGTCGAGACTGTCTTATAAGCAGAGACGATTTTGATATTAATACTTCTCTGCGCAGACAGCATGTCTTGGCAGATGGTTTTACTTCTACCCTGAAGTGTAGGAGCCTAAGCAGCTGCTGCATACAGCAGCTTACTATGGGCCACACTCGCCGCTAGTCTCCTTTTCTTTTCACGTGGTCTGCCGACATTTGGCATAAGACGTGTCAAATTTGCCGAACATTCTATTGCCTTGTTTAAAGCCTCTGGCATCCAGCCAGCTCTTAACTCGGCGCAGACATTCGTGTACCAGTAATCCAAGGGCCTCTTCACTCTCGGACGTGCACACGACCAACGCGTCGTCTGCAAAGCCGATGATAAGAGCGCCTTCGGGAAGACCTATTTGCAAGAAGTCATCATAAAATATATTCCATACGAATGGCTCAGCACCCTTGAGCCTTGAGGAGCACCACATTGCATCTCTTCCTTCAGAGTCCAGGTGTCTTCATCATAAATTACCCACCTATCGCGAAGATATGATTATTCATTATTCGCAGCAAGTAGGGCGGTATAGTTCTGTCCATCATCGACAAGATGAGATCTTTCCATCGCGCGGAATTAAACGCGTTGCGTATGTCTATGGCCACCAGTGCGCAGAAGCCTTTCTTTTTTTTGTTCCTAATTTGTTTTTCCTTTTTTATGGCTATGTCCACAACTGCCTGAATGGCATCAACTCTGGATCTGCCTTTACGGAAGCCAAATTGATTATCGGATAGACTATTCACTGCGGTCAAGTGGGTCTGAATTCTCTGCAGAACCATATCCTCCAAAAGTTTACCCATCGTATCTAACAGGCATATTGGCCTGTACGACGAAACCTTGTTTAGAGGTTTATCTCCTTTTCTTAGGCGAACTAGCTTTGTCGCTTCCAGTCACGGAAGAACTCTCCCCTCTCGAGACAAATATTGAAGACTACTTATCCCATCGATTCCAGGCGCTTTGCCTGTTTTCAATCTTTTGCCTGCATTTGTATAGTTCTGTAAGAGTGAAGTGTTTCTCCTCAGCGACTTTACAAGCACTCAAGTCCATCCTATGCCATGGTTTCGTAGGGGGGAACAGAGCTTTTATTATTTCTCTGACCCAATCGGGGTTGTCTATTTCGACTTTTCTTCTACATATTTCAACCCTGTTACTTTTTCATATTTGTCAAATATTGTTAAATTATAAAGCATATTTTTAATATTATTTTTTCTCAATTCAGTTACCAGTAATATGGTAGCATTGTTAATTTTTAGTCATGAAAGGCTTGACATTGATAACCGTAAAAAATGTGAATACTGTTCTTTTAATAAGATCTAAATTTAAAAACCTGTAATAAAGATGAGAAAAAATTGCATTTAATATAAATGTTGGTAATCATATTGAAAACACAAGTTCTCCCTATCAGGCTTTTGAGAATGTAAACAAATTTACCTTTTCCATCGAATTTGATTTTTTCAAAAAGAAGTTACTAATTTTTTGTTTACCTATTAAAATAATTACTGCAATAAATTTTTTATTTATTATTTTTTTAAATTTACAATAATATGTAAGCTATATTAATATTTTTATTCTTTTGCTTCCTCGTGAGGAGGCTTTGTAGTCGTTTAATTTACAAAATTATTAAAAATCCTTTTAACAAATTTTCTTCTATATAGGACTATGTTATATAAGACCCTGAACAATTGTCCGGATGTGTGTATGTGTGTGTGTGTGTGTGGATCTCGATTTTTGTGAACACGATAACTCGAAGAGGTTTCAACGAATTTGGCTAAAATTTACCAGGTATATTTATCATAAAAATATCTCGAAATGGATTGATAGACTTTGAAAAATTCTCAAAAAAAAATTTTTTTTTGACTTTTTTCTAAAAAATTTTTTTTTTAAGTTGGTTATTTAAGTTATTATATAATAAAATCTTACTCTTTGCATCAAGACGAATCGATTGGTATATACAAAGTATAAATTGTATGAGAATTTATAGAGTTAATCACAATTAAAGCTGAAAAATTCGCATTTTTATCAAAAAATGAGTTCTTTCCGCAAAATTATGTTGCTGTATAAGAAAATTTTACTAATTTATTTCCAAATTCTTATTATTTGCACCAAAACGGATCGATTGGTATATATAAAGTATATATTGTATTTAAATTTATAGAATTAAAACTAATTATAGACACAAAATTTGCACTTTTAATAAAAATCCATTTTTTATTACACGGAGAAACTTTTTCTTCTAATATTAAATATATTTGGTTATCTTTATTCTAAAAGTACGTTAGAATGTGAGGATTTTTCGTGCGTTGTTCTAATAATTTCAACATTAATACGAAAATATGATAAGTTCGTTATATATTAAGCAACCTTCGGTGTACAAAAATTACTATCTGCATTAGAAATAGTCTTATTTTTCTTTAGAAAAGAATAAAATGCTAGTTTTTGTTTGTGAAATAATACGGTAATTCTAACCTTTTTTCCACATATAGATAGAATATATAACAGACATTCTAACGTAACATACCAATTTTGGAAGGACTGCGGGCGGACTTAACCGATTTCGCCCGAGCATCACCGAGTCCATCACCTGACGTCGCGAACTAACCCTAATGTTTTCGAAGTTGAAATTCACACGTGTATGAAAGAAAAAAACCTTTTATTAATAAACGTGAATGTCTCCTCATGCCAAATTAAATTCAAGAACTGTTCCTCAATATAACATAATTTTTTTCACGACTTTTACTTATTTACATAATTTGATTAGTAAGTTATTTTAAAAAATGCTCTCTCTCGAAGGCACATATTTTTCCACTCGTTTAATATATAAGGACGATTCAGCTGTGTACTTCTAACGAATCGTGCGATCTTTCGGTTTCCGTGACCAATCGTCGTGTCTTTACTTGCGTGTGCGTGTGTGCGTTAATAATATAGGTTAGGTTCTTACGTCGTGTTAAATATATTTACCTACAGTTACAGTGACATACACTAATGCCATCTACCATCAGATCCAAGTATCACTATCGTCTCTATGAGTATCTATAGACAATTAATTTGTTGTGTTTCTTTTTAATTCATGGCTTTCCCAACTTTGCAAAAATTATTATTTTCTTTCTAAAACAACATACTAATTTTCGTTAGTTTCCTTATGAAGAACTGTAAAATATATACTGAATGAGTGTTTTTGATAGTCTCAATAGCAATTTCTATAACCTATGTCGTTTTTCCCTTGAATCTAACCTAACATACTAAAATGTCTCACCAGTTTTAAGAATTAGTGGTATTAAAAGTTTCTACGTGTAAAAATCATGTTCCTGTACAATAAAATGTTATTATTTACTGAAAAATAAATTAAAAATCGTATTCTTTGCATCGAGACGAATCGATTGATGTTTATAAAGTATATATTCTATTGAAAATTATACAAATAATCTCTTATTATATTAAGTTGAAGAACGACCGACCGACCGACCCTAGTCGTATATATATGTATATCTTTTAAAAATAATATTAACACAAATGTATACATATTCACAAATCACGCATGCGCAGTAGTGTTATATCAATGTCAGGCATGCGCAGTAGTGTTCTGTCAATGTCAGGCATGCGCAGTAGTGTTCTGTCAATGTTACACATGCGCAGTAGTGTTCTATCAATATTAGGCATGCGCAGCAGTGTTCTGTCAATGTTACGCATGCGCAGTAGTGTTCTATCACTGTTACGCATGCGCAGTAGTGTTCTGTCAATGTTACGCATGCGTTTTCTTCGGAGTAGAAGATATATTTATGCGTTTTCTTCTTTCAACAACTCAGAAATAATGTCAAAATTGCTCCACCACCCCTACTTTTTTTAAATCGAAGAAACTACCCTTAAATCTAAAATTCAAGAACTAAAGTAAAAAAAATGAAATGACCGGTTTTCTTCGGAGTAGAAGAATATATTTATGCGTTTTCTTCTTTCAACAACTCAGAAATAATGTCAAAATTGCTCCACCACCCCTACTTTTTTTAAATCGAAGAAACTACCCTTAAATCTAAAATTCAAGAACTAAAGTAAAAAAAATGAAATGACCGGTTTTCTTCGGAGTAGAAGAATATATTTATGCGTTTTCTTCTTTTAAAAACTCAGAAATAATGTCAAAATTGCTCCACCACCCCTACTTTTTTTAAATCGAAGAAACTACCCTTAAATCTAAAATTCAAGAACTAAAGTAAAAAAAATGAAATAACCGGTTTTCTTCGGAGTAGAAGATATATTTATGCGTTTTCTTCTTTCAACAACTCAGAAATAATGTCAAAATTGCTCCACCACCCCTGCTTTTTCTAAATCGAAGAAACTACCCTTAAATCTAAAATTCAAGAACTAAAGTAAAAAAAAATGAAATAATCGGTTTTCTTCGGAGTAGAAGAATATATTTATGCGTTTTCTTCTTTCAACAACAAATAATGATAAATTAACCCCTTGACTGTGGATGACGTGTATACACGTCATGCAAAAAACTGGCCCAAACAGTGGATGACGTGTATACACGTCATGGCCCGAACAAGAAAACATCTTAACGTATATTCGCAAAAATTTTTACTCGGGGGTTTTTGGGGTCGCTGATCACGATTCTCTAGCCAGATTTTCAAAATAAATCATTTTTCATCCAAAATGGCCGCCAAAAATTTTGAAAAATTTCAAAAGTGGATAAATTCTTTTAAAAATTTTTACTCGGGGGTTTTTGGGGTCGCTGATCACGAATCTGAAGTAAGATTTTAAAAACAAATAATTTTTCATCCAAAATTGTCGCCAAAAATTTTGAAAAATTTTAAAAGTGGATAAATTCTTTTAATAATTCTTACCATTTAAACTTTGAAAACCTAATAACAGATTCGTAATCAGCGACCCCGAAAACCCCCGAATAACGAATTTTAAGCGTATTCAATGAATTTTTCAAAATCGTGTCCGCCATTTTGGATTTGCCATTTTGAATTTTAAAAAACTAATGTCAGATTCGTAATCAGCGACCACGAAAATCCCCGAGTAACGATTTTTAAGCGAATCCAATGAATTTTTCAAAATCGTGTCCGCCATTTTGGATCCGCCATTTTGAATTTTTGAAAACTAACACCGGAATCGTAATCAGCGACCCCAAAAACCCCTTAGTACCTATTGTCATGAAAATTTATTTACAAGAAGGTCTTACACATTTTGGGACCATTTTGTTATATTTTAGCTACACACTGAAGGGGTTAACTCTGATTCTGCTTTTTAGTTATGAGAACAAAAATAAAGGAACGTATGCTTTTGTCGAAAACTAATTGTTTTTATTGTTGTTAGTATACTCTGGGTTCATACTTAAGGGGACATTCCAGTTCAGAATGTCAAAAAAATAGATTTTTTTTTTTTATTTTCGGATTTCTTATAGTGTCAAGAATACTCTCCTAAAATATTATTGCAAAATTCGACGTAAAACAAAAGTTATACATCCTTATTCTTCGCCATGTCAAAGATGTTTTTGTATGCGGATAAGCAATCGAATGATTTAAATGTTTTCTCATTTGCATTTTTTAAAAAAGACAAACAAAAATGTATTTGGTGTTGCTGATCACAAATTAGATATCAAATTTTCTAAATTCAAAATGGCGGATCCAATATGGCGGAAAAGAAAATTTTTTTATTTTAATTTTTTTTTCGTCCACCATATTGCATCCGCTATTTTTAATTTTGAAAAAATGATGTCATATTCGTAATCAGCGACCCCAACCCCCCCCCCCGTAACGATTTTCAAGCAAATCCAATGATTTTGAAAAAAAATGTCCGCCATATTGGATCCGCCATTTTAAATTTTAAAAATCTTATTCCATATTCGTAATTAGCTACCTCAAAAACCCCCGAGTAACGATTTTTAAGCAAATCCGATGATTTTTTTAAAAAAATTTCGAAACTTATGAACAAAAACTTTAAATGCATTTTTCTCAAAATGTCTTTTTTTGATCTGGTAAGAGTGATATCTCGAGTTCTTCTGAAGCGATTTTAAAAAATCAAACGGCTTTTGATTCAGCGTCATCATGCCTATAAGTGGAACCTCAAAAACTGGAAAATTTCCAACTCCCCTTTTTTTATAAGAGAAATTCTGAATAAAAACACTTTTTTTTGCTTATTTTTGGGAAAAAGTACTCTAAAAAAAGGGGGGAAAGAAAATTCCACTTTTTTGAGGTTCCACACCTAAAGAATTATCTAACGAAGAGAATGTTACTTCGTTTTTGGTTTTATCTGTTTTAGAAAGTTTGGAATCGATCTTACCACCTAAAATGGGCATTTTCAAAAATGGCGTATATCGCCGCCATTTTGAAATAAAAATTAAAAAAAAATTTTTTTTAAATTCTTAAATAAATTTCTTATTACATGTAAAAAAAATTTTTTAAATAAATGTCATAGTTATTTTAATAATATATACTAAAAAAGCCTTCTTTTTGCCTGTTTTGAACTGGAATGTCCCCTTAAAGGGGTAGTTTTTTCAATATAAATCAATAAGAGGGTGATGAAGCAATGCTGATGCTTTATTAAAAAGTACATAAATATATTCTTCTACTTTGGAAAAAACCTGTTATATCATTTTTTTACTATAATTCTTGAATTTTAGATTTAAGGGCAGGGGGTGATGGAGCAATTTCGTCATTATTTCTGAGTTGTTGAAAGAAAAAAAAGCATTAATATATTTTTCTACTTCGCAAAAAAACTGGTAATTTCATTCTTTGACTTTAGTTCTTGAATTTTAGATTTAAGGGTAGTTTCTCCCATTTAAAAGAAACAGGGGTGGTGGAGCAATTTTGACATTATTTCTGAGAGGTTAAAGGAAGAAAACGCATAAATATATTCTTCTACTGCTAAGAAAACCGGTTATTTCATATTTTTTTACTTTAGTTCTTGAATTTTAGATTTAAGGGTAGTTTCTTCGATTTAAAAAAAAGTAGGGGTGGTGGAGCAATTTTGACAATATTTCTGAGTGGTTGAAGGAAGAAAACGCATAAATATATTCTTCTACTCCGAAGAAAGCCGTGTTTTTATTTTTTTTTTACTTTAGTTCTTGAATTTTAGACTTAAGGGTAGTTTTTTCGATTTAAAAAAAACAGAGGGTGATGGAGCAATTCTGACTTCATATTCGTATTCAGGGGGCCAAAATACTATAAGACATGTGGGCAGCTCCATACGAAAAGCAAATGGTGGATCACCGATTTTTCTTAAAGTTTGTAATTTTGTAGTACTTGGGGTACTAAATAACTGTGCCAAACAGTTTTGCAAAAAAAAAATTTTTTTGCAAGATATTTAGATTTGAAAAATCGGAAACTGAAAAAAATGACTTTTTTTGAGAATTTTTATTTCGAAAACTATTGATTCTACAAGAAAAAGTCATTTGTTCAAAATTGTAGAGAAAATGTCAATTTTTTATAATATTAAAAAAAAGTTTAAAAAAATTAATTTTTCAATAATTTGTTTAAACAATAATTTTTTATTGTTAAAAAAAAGAGCAAAGGACATCATGGAATTTTCTAGAAAAATTATTTTCTCAAAATTTGAACCTTCCTTAATAAGTGGTTAAATTTTTAAAGAAGTGCTTTTTGATGTTTTTGAGAAAAAAATTTTTGAAGTTTGCGCTACGAGTTTTTGTGCGTTGCGCTAACTAAGCAGCGCCTATATCAGTGTATTTTAAAAGATGATAAGACCTTTACTGCTCGCCCCTAATACATTTATTAATTATATACGTATATATTATTATTATAAACAGTTTAATAATATATTTTTAACTTTTTTATAAACATTATTTTCCTTTTTTAATCCATTAATGCCCATGGGCACAGGAACGCAGATATAAAAAGTAACTATTGAGATCCTGGTATTGGGTCTAATGATAATTTTTGACGTTAAAAATTTAAAAAAAAAAATTTTTTGTAACAATTTGTTATAAACAAATGAAAAAAATTGATTTTTTTTAAAAATTGATAGCGCCATTCGATTCGACGCAAAAAACTACTACGAAAACGTATATTACATAATTTTTAAAAAAAGACATTATGGTTGTCAAAATTATATAAACAATTAGCCTGCATTTATACTGTATTAGATAGAATGATTGTTTTTGAAGTTAAAAATTTTTTTAAACAAAATTAGTTTAATAAGGAGAGTTTTTGACGTTAAAAATTTTTTAAACAAAATTTTTACCTGAAAAACGATCCTTCTATCTCATACAGTATAAATGCAGGCTAATTGTTTATAACATTTTTACAATAATAGTATGTCTTTTTTTAAAAATTATGTAATATACGTTCTCGTAGTATTTTTTGCGTCGAATCGAATGTCGCTATCAGTTTTTTTTTATGAAAATTAATCTTTTTTCATTTGTTTATAACAAATTGTTACAAAAAAATTTTTTTTTAAAATTTTTAACGTCAAAAATTATCATTAGACCCAATACCAGGATCTCAATAGTTACTTTTTATATCTGCGTTCCTGTGCCCATGGGCATTAATGGATTAAAAAAGGAAAATAATGTTTATAAAAAAGTTAAAAATATATTATTAAACTGTTTATAATAATAATATATACGTATATAATTAATAAATGTATTAGGGGCGAGCAGTAAAGGTCTTATCATCTTTTAAAATACACTGATATAGGCGCTGCTTAGTTAGCGCAACGCACAAAAACTCGTAGCGCAAACTTCAAAAATTTTTTTCTCAAAAACATCAAAAAGCACTTCTTTAAAAATTTAACCACTTATTAAGGAAGGTTCAAATTTTGAGAAAATAATTTTTCTAGAAAATTCCATGATGTCCTTTGCTCTTTTTTTTAACAATAAAAAATTATTGTTTAAACAAATTATTGAAAAATTAATTTTTTTAAACTTTTTTTTAATATTATAAAAAATTGACATTTTCTCTACAATTTTGAACAAATGACTTTTTCTTGTAGAATCAATAGTTTTCGAAATAAAAATTCTCAAAAAAAGTCATTTTTTTCAGTTTCCGATTTTTCAAATCTAAATATCTTGCAAAAAAATTTTTTTTTTGCAAAACTGTTTGGCACAGTTATTTAGTACCCCAAGTACTACAAAATTACAAACTTTAAGAAAAATCGGTGATCCACCATTTGCTTTTCGTATGGAGCTGCCCACATGTCTTATAGTATTTTGGCCCCCTGAATACGAATATGAAGTCAGAATTGCTCCATCACCCTCTGTTTTTTTTAAATCGAAAAAACTACCCTTAAGTCTAAAATTCAAGAACTAAAGTAAAAAAAAAATAAAAACACGGCTTTCTTCGGAGTAGAAGAATATATTTATGCGTTTTCTTCCTTCAACCACTCAGAAATATTGTCAAAATTGCTCCACCACCCCTACTTTTTTTTAAATCGAAGAAACTACCCTTAAATCTAAAATTCAAGAACTAAAGTAAAAAAATATGAAATAACCGGTTTTCTTAGCAGTAGAAGAATATATTTATGCGTTTTCTTCCTTTAACCTCTCAGAAATAATGTCAAAATTGCTCCACCACCCCTGTTTCTTTTAAATGGGAGAAACTACCCTTAAATCTAAAATTCAAGAACTAAAGTCAAAGAATGAAATTACCAGTTTTTTTGCGAAGTAGAAAAATATATTAATGCTTTTTTTTCTTTCAACAACTCAGAAATAATGACGAAATTGCTCCATCACCCCCTGCCCTTAAATCTAAAATTCAAGAATTATAGTAAAAAAATGATATAACAGGTTTTTTCCAAAGTAGAAGAATATATTTATGTACTTTTTAATAAAGCATCAGCATTGCTTCATCACCCTCTTATTGATTTATATTGAAAAAACTACCCCTTTAAGGGGACATTCCAGTTCAAAACAGGCAAAAAGAAGGCTTTTTTAGTATATATTATTAAAATAACTATGACATTTATTTAAAAAATTTTTTTTACATGTAATAAGAAATTTATTTAAGAATTTAAAAAAAATTTTTTTTTAATTTTTATTTCAAAATGGCGGCGATATACGCCATTTTTGAAAATGCCCATTTTAGGTGGTAAGATCGATTCCAAACTTTCTAAAACAGATAAAACCAAAAACGAAGTAACATTCTCTTCGTTAGATAATTCTTTAGGTGTGGAACCTCAAAAAAGTGGAATTTTCTTTCCCCCCTTTTTTTAGAGTACTTTTTCCCAAAAATAAGCAAAAAAAAGTGTTTTTATTCAGAATTTCTCTTATAAAAAAAGGGGAGTTGGAAATTTTCCAGTTTTTGAGGTTCCACTTATAGGCATGATGACGCTGAATCAAAAGCCGTTTGATTTTTTAAAATCGCTTCAGAAGAACTCGAGATATCACTCTTACCAGATCAAAAAAAGACATTTTGAGAAAAATGCATTTAAAGTTTTTGTTCATAAGTTTCGAAATTTTTTTAAAAAAATCATCGGATTTGCTTAAAAATCGTTACTCGGGGGTTTTTGAGGTAGCTAATTACGAATATGGAATAAGATTTTTAAAATTTAAAATGGCGGATCCAATATGGCGGACATTTTTTTTCAAAATCATTGGATTTGCTTGAAAATCGTTACGGGGGGGGGGGGTTGGGGTCGCTGATTACGAATATGACATCATTTTTTCAAAATTAAAAATAGCGGATGCAATATGGTGGACGAAAAAAAAATTAAAATAAAAAAATTTTCTTTTCCGCCATATTGGATCCGCCATTTTGAATTTAGAAAATTTGATATCTAATTTGTGATCAGCAACACCAAATACATTTTTGTTTGTCTTTTTTAAAAAATGCAAATGAGAAAACATTTAAATCATTCGATTGCTTATCCGCATACAAAAACATCTTTGACATGGCGAAGAATAAGGATGTATAACTTTTGTTTTACGTCGAATTTTGCAATAATATTTTAGGAGAGTATTCTTGACACTATAAGAAATCCGAAAATAAAAAAAAAAAATCTATTTTTTTGACATTCTGAACTGGAATGTCCCCTTAAGTATGAACCCAGAGTATACTAACAACAATAAAAACAATTAGTTTTCGACAAAAGCATACGTTCCTTTATTTTTGTTCTCATAACTAAAAAGCAGAATCAGAGTTAACCCCTTCAGTGTGTAGCTAAAATATAACAAAATGGTCCCAAAATGTGTAAGACCTTCTTGTAAATAAATTTTCATGACAATAGGTACTAAGGGGTTTTTGGGGTCGCTGATTACGATTCCGGTGTTAGTTTTCAAAAATTCAAAATGGCGGATCCAAAATGGCGGACACGATTTTGAAAAATTCATTGGATTCGCTTAAAAATCGTTACTCGGGGATTTTCGTGGTCGCTGATTACGAATCTGACATTAGTTTTTTAAAATTCAAAATGGCAAATCCAAAATGGCGGACACGATTTTGAAAAATTCATTGAATACGCTTAAAATTCGTTATTCGGGGGTTTTCGGGGTCGCTGATTACGAATCTGTTATTAGGTTTTCAAAGTTTAAATGGTAAGAATTATTAAAAGAATTTATCCACTTTTAAAATTTTTCAAAATTTTTGGCGACAATTTTGGATGAAAAATTATTTGTTTTTAAAATCTTACTTCAGATTCGTGATCAGCGACCCCAAAAACCCCCGAGTAAAAATTTTTAAAAGAATTTATCCACTTTTGAAATTTTTCAAAATTTTTGGCGGCCATTTTGGATGAAAAATGATTTATTTTGAAAATCTGGCTAGAGAATCGTGATCAGCGACCCCAAAAACCCCCGAGTAAAAATTTTTGCGAATATACGTTAAGATGTTTTCTTGTTCGGGCCATGACGTGTATACACGTCATCCACTGTTTGGGCCAGTTTTTTGCATGACGTGTATACACGTCATCCACAGTCAAGGGGTTAATTTATCATTATTTGTTGTTGAAAGAAGAAAACGCATAAATATATTCTTCTACTCCGAAGAAAACCGATTATTTCATTTTTTTTTACTTTAGTTCTTGAATTTTAGATTTAAGGGTAGTTTCTTCGATTTAGAAAAAGCAGGGGTGGTGGAGCAATTTTGACATTATTTCTGAGTTGTTGAAAGAAGAAAACGCATAAATATATCTTCTACTCCGAAGAAAACCGGTTATTTCATTTTTTTTTACTTTAGTTCTTGAATTTTAGATTTAAGGGTAGTTTCTTCGATTTAAAAAAAACAGGGGTGGTGGAGCAATTTTGACATTATTTCTGAGTTTTTAAAAGAAGAAAACGCATAAATATATTCTTCTACTCCGAAGAAAACAGTGTTTTTATTTTTTTTACTTTAATTCTTGAATTTTAGACTTAAGGGTAGTTTTTTCGATTTAAAAAAAAACAGAGGGTGATGGAGCAATTCTGACTTCATATTCGTATTCAGGGGGCCAAAATACTATAAGACATGTAGGTCTTGTTCAATGAACAGACAACTTTTTTTTTTTTAATAATAAAAATTAAAAATAATTATTTTTAATTTTTATTATTTAAATACACAATTAAAAATAATAATAATACTCCGCAAAAAAGCCCAACTAATAGAAAAATAAAAAAGTAGGTTAATTTTAAATTTAGATCTAACTATTACAATGTTAGACTTATTAAGTAATATATAACAAGTAATATTATATATATTTCTCTAAATAAAGATGTCTATTGTCTTTTTAAAATTGATTTTCTTAAAAATTTCTTTATTAAAGTATTAATATTTAAATTTTATAGTTATTGCTGTTTTAAAAAATCAATCCGGGAATATTTATTTTTGGTCCGGGAATTTGAAAATAATAATTCACTAGACACCTTGAATTAATTTTTAACTTGATATAATAATTTTAATTCACTAAAATGAATTTAATTTTAGTTTTTAATAGAATTAATAAAAAAGAATTTAAATGTTTTTGGATATCGATTTTTTTCAAAAAATAGGTTATTATTGTATTATTTTTAGTTGTCAGTTATGGGAAAGTCGAGAAGCAGTCGAGAAGTTCGGTCGATGACAATTAGAAAATTAGACGATACGATTTGACAATTAACAAAAGAATAAACGAGATGATCGTTTGAAAACCAAAGACGATAACCAAATAATCGCTCGAAAAAATGAAATTCTCGGATCGAAGTGAAACACTAACTTACAGAAATATAAGTCATTTTCACTGATTATCCATTTAAAAAATTATTGTTGATGTCTGTCAAACAAATACAGGGTTGCCACGGACCTGGAAAACCTGGGAAACCCGGAATTGTCATGGAATTTTTTTTCAGTCATGGAAAACCTGAAAAATCTGGAATTGTCAGGGAATTTTACAAAGCCTGATACTAAAAGCTCAATTTTTTGTATTTGAGTCGTAAAAATTTTAAGTTTTCAAGTTGACATTATACAACTTTTTGATTTTAAATTTAGTGCTTACAATTGAAATCAATATGGCATTTCTAAATTTTAGTTTCTTTTGGTCTCTATCTTCCTTTAAATAATTTTTAAATTAATACATTTTAGAAACCCCAAAATGTTATGAAACTGAAGCTACCAACTTTTATGCAATGAAAATTTTTTCTTTTGCTAATTGTTTTTTTAATGTAAGAAGCCCTTTAAAAAATTGCAATCGAAAACAATTGCTTCTGAAGCGAGGAAATAATAATTTAGTTGAAATTTCGGGATATTTGGAAAATCTACGAAAAAAATAATTAAAAATCACTGATTTCCTTGCTTTCCTTAGATCCTCTTACAATTTTTTTAAATGACTTGTCACATTAAAATAAATAATTTGTAAAAGAAAAAATTGCTTATGAGGTTAGGAAATAATAATTTTGTTTAAATAATATATGGATTTTTCGAAAATCTGTGTAAAAAATCAAAATTAATAATTTCCCCGACTTCGATCTTTTGAAATTTTTTAAAAGGCTTCTAACATTAAAATAAATAATTAGCAAAGGAAAAATTGTCATTGAATAAACGTAGGTAACTTCAGTTTCATAAAATGTTATTAAAATGCTTAAAATACTTGTTTAATAATTGTGAAAAATTCTAAACTAAACTAAATTTTTAAATTTAAAAAGATTTGCTCCTCATCTTTCTTCGGAGCGTATCTCAAATAATCTCACAAATTTTAACTTAAATTTTTGTTATTAATGAAATTAAAAATTAATAACTTATTTTGTTAACAATTTACTTAAAGGATTTTATACTTTTTGTCGTAATTAGCTAAAAACATACCAAAACAATTTTATTTCTGGTTTGGAATTTTTTAAGAAATGGTCTGGAAAACCTGGAAAAGTCATGGAATTTTAAAATCGATGTCTTGTGGCAACCCTGAAATAAATAAGTAAATACACAAGTAAATAAATAAGTTCCATTACAACACAGACAGCGCAGCATCAGCGAGTGAGGTATTTACGTATATTTAAGAAAATTTCAACAGACACTACGTGCATCAACGAACCTTAAAAAATTCAACAATTTATATTATCAATCGTTTATTAAATCTATACATATATGTGATTTGTGTATATGTAGGAGTTTATATCTGCATATGAGCAGTATACATGTGTATGTAATTTATGTACATGTGTGAGTATACATGTACATGTGATTAGTGTATATGTGTGAGTATACATGTGTGGGTGTTATGCGCGCATGCTTGATATTCACAGAACACTACTCCGCATGCCTGATATTCATAGAACACTACTGCGCATTCCTCACATTGATAGAACACTACTGCGCATGCCTGATATTCATAGAACACTACTGCGCATGCCTGATATTTATAGAACACTACTGCGCATGCGTAATATTGACAGAACACTACTGCGCATGCCTGATATTCATAGAACACTACTGCGCATTCCTCACATTGATAGAACACTACTGCGCATGCCTGATATTCATAGAACACTACTGCGCATGCCTGATATTTATAGAACACTACTGCGCATGCCTGATATTCATAGAACACTACTGTGCATTCCTCACATTGATAGAACACTACTGCGCATGCGTAATATTGATAGAACACTATTGCGCATGCGTAATATTGACAGAACACTACTGCGCATGCCTAATATTGACAGAACACTACTGCGCATGTGTAATATTGACAGAACACTACTGCGCATGTGTAATATTGACAGAACGCTACTGCGCATGTGTAACATTGACAGAACACTACTGCGCATGCGTAACAGTGATAGAACACTACTGCGCATGCGTAACATTGACAGAACACTGCTGCGCATGCCTAATATTGATAGAACACTACTGCGCATGTGTAACATTGACAGAACACTACTGCGCATGCGTAACATTGACAGAACACTACTGCGCATGCCTGACATTGACAGAACACTACTGCGCATGCCTGATATTGATATAACACTACTGCGCATGCGTGATTTGTGAATATGTATACATTTGTGTTAATATTATTTTTAAAAGATATACATATATATACGACTAGGGTCGGACGGTCGGTCGGTCGGTCGTGCCCATGTAGGTCTTGTTCAATGAACAGACAACTTTTTTTTTGTGTGCCTGTGATTATAATCATGCCTAAATTAAAAAAATTTAAAATTTTTAGGTATAAAATAATTTTTTAATAAACATTAATAAAAATTTAGTTTTCTAAACATTATTCAAAAGTAGACGAAAGAACAAAGTTTTGTCCTCTTGATGTAATTTTTCTAAATTCAATAGATTAAGTTATAGATAATTAAAAATAAGTATACTTAGATTTCTTTGAATAATTTTTTAACATAATAAAATTTTTCAAATATGTCTACAATAGAAGGTTTTGAATAGTTGAAATTTTGCAAAATTTAATTGAAAATAATTAATTTATTTCAAGTATTTTGTTACAATTTTTTGAAGAATTTTAATTGCAAATTTTGAAAATAATTGAATTATCAAAAATTAAAAAAAAAATTTTTAAAGATAAATTAGGATATAAGAATTATTTTAAGAAATTCAATTATTTTCGAAAAATAACATTATAATATTTTTAAAGCAATTGTTTAAAAGATAAAAAAAAACACAAACTGTTAGAGGCAAAAAAGGAGATATTTAAAAAAATCATTTTTTCCCCGCACTTATAATTCACATCAATATCAAACATCGGAAAAAAAACCTCGATACATCGAAAATATCGAAATTAAAACATCGAGGTTGTAAACATTGATGTTTCCGATGTCGATGTCCCATCATTACCTACAGAAAATCCTATTAGTAAGAAAAGAATGGACGTATCTTCGCCCTTTTCTTACTAATTATCCAGAGAATCAGGCTAACATTCAAAATCTAACCTTCTAAGTTTAGTTATTTCAAAAAAATTATTTTATTGATGCAAATAAATATTTATTTTAATTAAAAACTATGCATTATTGAATCAAGTAATTTTCATAATTGATTTAAAGCAATATTTATTAGATCAAATTATTCTATTTAATTGACTTAAGTAATTTGTATTTGGTTCAAATAACTATTTATTTGATACCATAAATTAAAATATTTATGTCCAGTAAATATTTACTTAGTTCAAATAAATAAAAATAAATAAGTAAAAACAAATAAGTTTAAATACAACCGAACGAGCGTTAGCGAGTGAGGTATATGTTGCTAGTTACAATTAAAGTTGAAAAATTCACTTTTTTACTAAAGTTTTTTTTGTTTATTCAGATTTATATTACTGTATAAGAATGAACGAATGAAATTTATTTTATAAATGTTAAATTGTATCAAAAATGATTTAAAAATTAAATATACTTATCGTTAATGCTTCCTCCACGAGCAAGCAAATTTTTTCTGCTGATCGTAAAGAGGAAGCAAAATGATCATGTCATGAACATCTGGATTTACAACTTGTTTGTCATATTTCTGTGTATTAAAAGCTACGAACTTTATTTTAATTAAAATAATTTATTCTGTATATAAATATAAAACATTAATTGAATTTATTCATTTGAACTAATATTCCTGAAAATCCTTTATATCCTTGGAAAAAATAAAAAAAATTGGACAAGTGCGAGTTGAACTCGCACTGCAATGGCGGGTTCCGTACACAAATATTAAAACAATACTTGCAACATTTATCGGTAATTGGTAGAATTAAAATAAACAATTAAAAAAATATATTAATATCATTTGATAAAAAAAATAAATAAAAAAATCAAAGTATTGTATATATCTAATATTGTAAACAATAATAAGTATAGGAACTAATTTTGAAAATTTTTTTGTTAAAAAATCTAAAAAAAAAAATTTTTTTAATTTTTTTTTTTAGATTTTTAAATATATTTTTTGTGATCAGACTGTTAAAATAGACTAATAAACCCATTTTTAGATAATTAGATCAAATAATGTAGAAATTAGAAAAAAAAAAATTTTCAAAATTTTTTTTAGTTTTTCCTTGACAACGCTATGGACATTAATACATAGCAAGTTCTCTATATTTTTCCTGTAATATTCGCGATAAAATACACCAGTATGCCAAATTTTAGCCCTCCATGTTGAATAGTTTAGAAGTTAAGGGGGGGGAATGGTCACTTTTTATGCATTTTTGGCCAAAAATCTTGTTATTTCCTTGACAACGCTATGACCATCATCTCCAAACACATTCTCTATATTTTTCCTGTAATCTACGTGTGAAAATACATATCTGTACCAAATTTGAGCTCTCTAGGTGTACGGAACCCTAAAAAAAGTTTTAATTTTATTTCCGAATTGAATATTAAAATTAATAATATATAATAATAGTAAAATAATAATAATAATTTTTAATAATTTTTCAATAATAGTTGAACATTGCAAATTTGTTTTTTAAATATATCTGTGGAAAACTCAAATTCTTCCTGCAGGCTTTTTTTCTAATAATAATAATTTTTAATAATTATTCAATAGTAATAAGAATAATAATAAAAATAAATGTATTAGGTACGGGAAATTAGCAGAAATAAATTTAGAGAAACTTACAAAATAAACTTCCGTTAAATTTACATTTTAATCTTTTAGAAAATTTCCAGTCCTTTTTTCCAAGAAAATCACAATGATAATTTCCTGGAAGTTCCCGAGTCGAACTTTTAGACCTGCTTACATCCTTAAAACTGAGGGTTTTTAAGGATGTAATAGGATGAAAACAGAGTTTATTTGCATTGCAAGTTATCTCTGATTACCTCCTGCAAACCCCTGGTTAGCGACAAATTTAGATGGTAAAAGGGGGTAAGCAGGTGTTCCTAGAACCTTATTAAATACTGCTTGACCTTTACTTACAGAATTCTTCCCTCTCCCAAAACTGCTCATAGCATATTTGAGATCATTTTTAACTAATTTTTATAATAAGTTCAATTAATTAATAAATGACATTATTATTTAATGATTTTTACTTTTTTTTAATTTAATCGTGACCAACAGCTACTTCATAAATAATAATACTCACTACCGTCCGTGAGTATCAGGACGCCCCTTTTTCATGAGTGGAAAAATGCTTAAAACGTAGAAAATAAGAATGACAAAAATTTTTCGTATTTTTTTCTTGAAAGCTAATGAAATTATGAAAAGACTGACACCTGATCGAAGAATTTTGGTTGACTATTCCGTCAGATACAGAAAAAATACTGGATTTTGCATGCTTTTCATAATTTTTTAATTTCTCGAAACGCTAAAAAAAGTTAATTAGTTTTCGAGAAATTAAAAAATTACGAAAAGCATGCAAAATCCAGTATTTTTTCTGTATCTGACAGAATATTCAACGAAAATTCTTCGATCAGGTGTCAGTCTTTTCATAATTTCATTAGCTTTTAGGAAAAAAATACGAAAAATTTTTGTCATTATTATCTTCTACGTTTTAAGCATTTTTCCACTCATGAAAAAAGGGGCGTCCTGTCATTAAATTGCATACTTATACCTATACAATACAGAAAAATCGGAATAAACGCAAACCTACGAAATAAATAAAATCTAACGCACGCGAGACTTGAACCTACGGACTACGAAACTAACGCCCTAACCACTATGCTACGGAACCTAACTAAATAAAGACGCTTTATTTTCAGTGACTTGCTGAGTTATTGGTTTTGGTGATTCAATAAAGCATTTATCGACACTAATACACTACAGCAAATTAATAAATAGTTTAATAATAATATTAACAATATTAATAATATAATAATAACCCATTAATATTCATAAATTAATATTTTTATTATTTAAAAAAAAATGTCAAAACATTTCAGTTAAAAATAATATTTATAAATTAATAATAAAAAGGTACATATTCTGGTAATCTATTCGCAGTTTGAAGTTAGTTGTTGTTTGCTTTTTTGTTTCTTAACTTTTTTATAATTTTTCTTTTCAAATATTTGAAATTTGAAATTTAATGTATTGAAAATCTTCGAATTGTTGCAAAGAATTTTTTTTTCATTTTTAATACTTAATTTTTAATCAAATTTTAAAAAATTTTATATTAGTTTATTTTTAATACTTATTTTTTTGATATATAATTTTTAAAAAATATTTTTATAGAAACTATTATAGCAATTTTAAAAGTATATTATAAGAAGAATCGAAATTTTCTAAATCAGTAATTTTATTTAAACTATTTTTTCCTTCTTTTTTTATATAAAACATTTCTGAGATTTTCCTTTTTGTTAAATTTGTTTCTCTATGCAAAATCTTAACATTTTCCCAATCAAAATCATGATTCGGGGTATTATCAAATTTTTGCAATCTGTGATTTGTAATACTTTTAATACTTTATGTACGAATGGGCACTGCCCGTATAAATGTTATAAATAAATGAAAATTTCGATGTAATTTGATCTCAGAAGTCTAAAAAACGAATTTTAAATAATTGTCCCGGTATGTGTGTACTAACATTACATTTGCCTCAATATCTCAGAACGAGAAAGGGCTAAAGGCTTTAGACGCATCTTTTGAGCTTTTATTGAACATTTTTCATCCATATTAGCCAGAGATATATTAAAGTTTTTAAAATCTAAATTTTTCGAAAATAATACTTTTTTAAAAGTTTTGTTGAACCTGATTCGGTCAGAAATTATTGGTAGAGAAATGTTGGTTCGCTTTTCGCATAGACGTCTGTACCTAATTTTGCAAAGGCCGGTGCTAACTTTGCACAGCTTGTGCCCACTTGTGCCACAGTTGCTCAAATCCATGAAAAATCAGCATGGATTTCTTGGAACTTACGCATGGTGGTGTGTATGCGCTTTTAGTACGGCCTGCTCATGCGCTAAGAGCAACAGATTTCTCTCCGTGTATATGTACATTTTCCTCTTCTTACAAAAGTTAATTCTGACCAATGACAACTCAATAATCTATTTTCATTCTTTATAAGGTTTTAGACGTTTTTCGTAACAGATAGAAGGCATTAAAAATAGCTTCTGATTCTTCTCAACCATTAAATATTATTAGATTCTCGGAATGTATCGATCACCGTTTTTTCTTTTTTTCTGTATTCGTGAAAACATTCTATTCAGTATTAAAATATAATCTGTGTTCAAAGTCATTGTCAAATAACTTTCATCAATAAAATGAAATAATTCAGATTTACTATATAACGGAGAGATAATAATTATTATTAAGTTTAGACAATGTGCAAGAAGTCGTTAACATTTTTTAAAATTATTCTTAATAGTGCCTGTATAGTCACTATTTAATTCTTTTTTGTTTGTTATACAATTTTTACATTTTAGTTTTTGGAAACACTAGAAAATTGTTATAAATTATAATTTAGGTGTTATTTTAATGTTTCTTAAGTTTCATAAGCGAACAAGTAATAAACTTACATTATAGTTACATTTATAGTTCAGTTGTATAAAATTGTTAAAAAAAAGAAAATTAAACTACTCTTGAACGACAATTAAGGAGATATTATAAATTTCTACTTGCAATTTTTACGATTATCTAGTCACTACCGCCTTTTTAAAATCAATTTGGATAATTATCCAGATAAAACTTGTAACAATGAATTTTTTAATGCAAAAGAGCAAAGGATTTTTTCCAATAAATTCCAAAGCAGGAAAATTATGAATAATTTAATAGACAAAAAATATCAAAAGTAACTTTAAAGCTATATATTTAAAAACAAAAACTATTTTTGGAATTTTCATTTTGTGATTAGTAAAAATTATATTATATTTTTTGTAAATGTCAAAATAATATAATATAATAATGAAATAATTATAATGGAAAACTAATTTTTCGCTAAGTACCTTACTGTTTACATCTACATTAGTAAAAATTCTTATTAATTTAAATTAGTGACTGATATTTTCTTTTTAAATTAGTAAAATTTTACTATAAAAGTATTAAAAATTTTTTTTTACTAATTTATTATTAAATTTTAACTAATTCCAAAGTAAAAATTCAGTAACTTGTTTAAATAATAAGAAATTTTACTAATTTAGATTTAGGGGGAATAATATTTGAAGTTAATTAGTATTTGCACTCTCTAAATTTGAATCAGTAAAAATATTTACTAATTTTAATTACTGATTGACTTTTTGTTTTTGAATTAGTAAATTTGTTTGAAATTTAATTTACTAATTTGAATTAGTGACTAATTATTTGTTCTTGAAATAGTACATTTTACTTATAAATACTTACACGGAAAAAAATTAATCTCTAAATTAGAGATTTAATCTGACTCTCTAAATTTGAATCAGCGACTTTTCGCTGATTCAAATTTAGAGAGGAGATTTAGCCATAAAAGTAGTTGGATATTTTTAAAACACAATACGAATTTTATATTTTTATTTCATTTTTTTGTTTTAATCAAATTGTCTCAACATCGCACATTATAAACATTATTTATCCATTTCTTAATAAAAAACATGTTTTAGTAAAAAATTTTATAGGTTAGGTTTTCAGGTGTCAAAAGAAAATCATATAATTATTATAAGTTTAACAAATACAGAGAAGTAATCTTTAAATTCCACTTAATCAAAAAGATGTAATAAAATCATCAGCCGTTGAGATACATAAGTCTAATAAATAAAAATTTATGTCCCACGTGATGACGCGAAAAACATTCGTAAAACACGGAAAATGAAAACTGAAAGAAACTGCAGGAAAGAAGTAATATTTAAAATTCCCTTTGGAACCGCTTTTATTTGGATATATGAAAATAAAATCAGTATAGGGAAGAGTGGGGCAAAGGCGCTATGCGAGGCAAAGACGTTTTTTAAAATATCTCCTTTATTTTCTGTCTATTCTAATTGGTATTAAAAATTAAGTTGCAATGCAATCAGACCAATTGATTAAAAAAAGAAAAACCTAAAAATATGAAATATTTTGAGAAATATAACAAAAAAATTGTTTTGCAAAAGGGGCATTCTTTCTCAACTTTACCACTATGCTGCCCATCTTCAGTTTGAACGAAAATCATTGAAATACCACTTAAAATTTTCAGAAAAATGTCAACTTTTGAATGGTGAGTGGCAAAATTGTCCATTTTAAACGGTTCACTCTGAATCTGTCAATAAACGGAAAAAAGTCAAAAAAATAATTTGTTATTTAACTATAATGTTTGTTTAATTGGCCATAATATTTTTTTATAATCACTTTAGAGTCCCCTCTTCATGTCTACATTGTCATATGAGGCTAAATTAAATTTGAGGTTATAATATGGCCGTCAAAAGTGACTTAAATTAACTAATTGCGATGTTTTTTCTGTGCAGCATTATTTCCAATAGCAAATAAACTTTCAAGGGTTTCTGGTCTTACCCATTACGTATATAACGCTATATGTTCAAAATTCAAAATGGCGGATGCAATATGGCGGACATGGATTTTGAAAAATAATTGTATTTGGTTGAAATTTATTAATCGGGGGTTTTCGAGATCGCTGATTACGATCCTGAAGTTTGTTTTCAAAAATTCAAAATGGCGGATCCAATATGGCGGACGATAAATTGAAAATTCATTAGATTCGTCTAAAAATTGTTACTCGAGGGTTTTTGGGGTCGCTTATTACGAATCCGATGTCAGTTTTCAAAAATTCAAAATGGCGGATTCAATATGGAGGACATGAATTGTAAAAAATAATTGTATTTGCTGGAATTTAATTCACGGGGATTTTTCAAGTGGCTGATTACGAATATAATGTTAGTTTTTTAAATTCGAAACAACAGATACAATACGACTGATATTTTTTATTATTCAGCAGATTTAACTAAAAATTTTGATTTTGACAAGCTAATGAAATTTTTTTTCTAACTTTGTGCTTGGATTTTAATTTAAACTGGGATTTTACCAACTACTTTTTCAAATATTTATATGAAAGAACTGAAGAAGTACTGGCTTTCGAAAATCTTTTAATAACCAGTTTTTTGTTGACTGGTATGAAGCAGTGAATAATAAAAGCTGAATAATAAAAAATATCAGTCGTATTGTATCTGTTGTTTCGAATTTAAAAAAACTAGCACTATATTCGTAATCAGCCACTTGAAAAATCCCCGTAAATTAAATTCCAAGCAATTCAAACCGTTTTTAAAAATTTATGTCCGCCGTATTAGATCCACCATTTTGAATTTTTGAAAACAAACTCCAGGATCCTAATCAGCGACCTCAAAAACCCCCGAGTAACAAAATCCAAGCAAATACAATTATTTTTTTCAATTCATGTCCTCCATATTGGATCCGCCATTTTGAATTTTTGAAAACTGACATCGGATTCGTAATAAGCGACCCCAAAAACCCTCGAGTAACAATTTTTAGACGAATCTAATGAATTTTAAATTTATCGTCCGCCATATTGGATCCGCCATTTTGAATTTTTGAAAACAAACTTCAGGATCGTAATCAGCGATCTCGAAAACCCCCGATTAATAAATTTCAACCAAATACAATTATTTTTCAAAATCCATGTCCGCCATATTGCATCCGCCATTTTGAATTTTGAACATATAGCGTTATATACGTAATGGGTAAGACCAGAAACCCTTGAAAGTTTATTTGCTATTGGAAATAATGCTGCACAGAAAAAACATCGCAATTAGTTAATTTAAGTCACTTTTGACGGCCATATTATAACCTCAAATTTAATTTAGCCTCATATGACAATGTAGACATGAAGAGGGGACTTTAAAGTGATTATAAAAAAATATTATGGCCAATTAAACAAACATTATAGTTAAATAACAAATTATTTTTTGACTTTTTTCCGTTTATTGACAGATTCAGAGTGAACCGTTTAAAATGGACAATTTTGCCACTCACCATTCAAAAGTTGACATTTTTCTGAAAATTTTAAGTGGTATTTCAATGATTTTCGTTCAAACTGAAGATGGGCAGCATGGTGGTAAAGTTGAGAAAGAATGCCCCAAAAATAAAATGATAATTTTACTGAACAAACTTTCATTTTTTAAAACATAAGTTTAAGTACTTAATTTTTAAAAACGTAACATGTAAATAAATTAAATATTTCTCTACACATTTGGCGTGGTGTTTTAGTTTAATTTTGTATATAAATATTTTAAATTTAAAGTAAAAAAAATGTTTCTTATGTGGGGCAAAGGCAATATTGAACATAATTTGGTTAAAAACAATTGAATATTCGAATTTTCTATGTATTAATTCACATACATATGTACATACATATGTATGTATTGTGATCCGATGCAAAAATGTTGCCATGCTGGTCATTATTGCAAAAATATTTGCAAAAATATAAGCAATTTTTTAAATTAACCAAAAAACATCTGGTTATAGTTATGACCAATATATAAAACAACAATAAGGTTACTCTTTTGCATTTGGATTTATTCACATCCATACCCGAATTTAAATTATGGCATATTTTATGATTTTTAAATATATTCTGATGAGGAGACCGGTACCGGTTTCGAAACGTAAATGTTGTATATACATTTTATGTCCTATACAAATGCCAATTTCAAACTATTATTAAATTTATTATATGGGACAAAACATCAAAACAAACTTTCACAATATAAGGTTAAAATCACTAAAAGTTTTTATTTTTTATTTAAATAGTTTAATTCTTTTAATAATATGTTGTTAACCTTATGTTTCGTTAATATTATACTAATAAATATCACTTGTTAATTTTTTTAAGGCTTATAAATGCTTTCTTTTAGAAATATAAGCGAAAACGTCGCTGCCCCAGCGTGTGGGGCAAAGGCATTTTTTGCATTGTTTTTAAATTTCATTAAATAATGTATTTATAATTATAATATACTAAATAACAACTTTTAAAATTTCTTGTTGATTAGTTTTAGAATAATAAAAAACAAAGACCGCATAAATTAATTGATTAATTTAAAAAATATACATCGATAAATGTAAACCTAGCGCCTTTGCCCTACTCTCCCCTACTTAATTAATTAAAATGGTTTAAATCTCTTTTGTCACTGATTAACTTAAAACACAATGTAATTCACATAAAAAAGTTGTGAAATTGACAAATCTCTAAATCAGAGATATGAATTTATGGCGTTTTCTGGTATAAAGTTTGACAGAATCAAACACAACTTATCACAGTAATTGTGACTATAATGTTTAATTTAGATACACTTATATTTCATTGGATTTGAAATTAATATTATTTCAAGTTTAGAGATTAATTTTTTTCCGTGTGGTAATTTCTACTAATTTATTAGTTAAATTTAATAATTCAAAAGCAAAAAGTCAGTCACTAATTCAAATTATTAAATGTTTTTACTAATTTAATTTTTATTTTTAAATTAGTAAATTTTACTAATAAATTGGTAGAAATTATTATTCAATAGGAAAATTTTCTAA
Source organism: Leptopilina heterotoma (assembly GCF_015476425.1). Classification (NCBI taxonomy): domain Eukaryota; kingdom Metazoa; phylum Arthropoda; class Insecta; order Hymenoptera; family Figitidae; genus Leptopilina; species Leptopilina heterotoma. The sequence goes on along the minus strand of NW_025111128.1, from coordinate 289,345 downwards.
ATCAAAAGCAAAAAGTCAGTTACTAATTCAAATTAGTAAATATTTTAACTAATTTACTTTTTAATTTTAAATAAGTAAATTTTACTAATAAAAATAGTAATTTCTACTTATTTATTAGTTAAATTTGCTAATTCAAAAGCAAAAAGTCAGTGACTAATTCAAATTAGTAAATGTTTTTACTAATTCAGAAAGTTGTTTACAAAAACAAAATTAGTATAATATATATTAATTAGTTTATACCGACAGATTAGCTCAGTCGGATAGATGCCTCGCTTGACGGTCGTTTAAGGACCAAGGGTATAGTACCCTTGGTTCGCGCCCATTTGGCTCGGTATTTTTCCGGCACGTGAGACAATCTGAGCGGGAGGTTTGACGTCGAGGTATAATGATGTGCACCGTCGATTATTGTCCAGTACACACCATTAGAACTCTACTGTCAATAAACCGGTTGTACTCAGGAGAGGTTTTCTACAGTTTCCCTCTCCACTGGCGAGAAAACCGATTAAACGGGTGGTCCAGGCAAATGCGAGTACTCCTAATTTTCAAGTCGCTCTGTAGGCGCAAAATTTAGTATAAGGTTATATTGTATAAAAAAATGTGTAAGAGAAAATTGTAGAGAAACACTTGTATAGCCAAGATTGTAGGCTTAAGACGGGTGTATAAACAAATAAATTATAATTAGTTTATATACCCAGTAATTAGTGTATAATAATAATTATTAGTATCCATTATAGTAATTGAGGCCTTGGATCCAATAACTCGCCCGACGCTCGGAGGAACGCGTAACTGCCAGTCAGTGAGCAGTGAGCGCCTCTGGGCCACTCACTGTTACCCGACTGGTATTAGCGCGTGCCTTCGAGCGTCGGGCGAGTTATTGGATCCAAGGCCTCAATTGGTGTATAATAACAATTATTAGTATACCTTATAATAATTAGTTGTTTATATAATAATTATTCTCTCTAAATCTGAATTAGTTAAAAACACATAATTATTAGTAAAATTGTGGCTGACATTTTGCTTCATCAGTTATTAAAAAATAACGAATTATTAGTAGAAAATTACTAATTATTAGTAAATAAATAACTGTGGAAATAGACAAAAGTTTTCAAAGTCGCTGAATTCGAACTTGAGGTCAGTTTTTTAAAATTCAAAATGGCGGATCCAATATGGCGACCTAATATGTCGGATAATTTTAAAATTGATCAAATCGCAATAATTTTGAAATTATTAGCCATATTGGAACCGCCATTTTGAATTTTGAAAAACGAACATCAAATTCAAATTCAGCGACCCCAAAAATGCCCGAGAAACAAATTTCGATCGAATCGCATCAATCATGAAATTATTCGCCATATTGCGTCACCATATTGGATCCGTCATTTTGAATTTTGAAAATCTGACATCATATTCGTAATCAGCGACCCCGAAAATCCCTAAGTAACGAGTTTGAAGCGAATCTGAAATTTTTTTTAATTTTTGTAGTCGCCATTTTGGGTCCGACATTTAGAATTTTTTAAATATGACTTCAAATTCGGATTCAGCGACCCTAAAAACTTTAGTATATACTTCGCCACTCAAATCAAATTATGGTTAGTATTTTTTTTGAGATGGCCATATATGGCCACAGACGCAAAGGTGGTACGACTTTTTGTGACCATATATAGGCAAGGGGTTAATAGCAAAAAGTCAGTCACTAATTAAAATTAGTAAACATTTTTAGTTCTTACTATTTTAAATTTAAAGAGTAGAGTATATTATAATTATTCTAATATAATACATCGCGTATAATATATAGTAATAACACGTAACGATAGAAAAAAAACTGTTTTTTTAAATAATCAACTTTAGCAACATACTATATAACATAAATAATTTACAACTTCTACAAAATGGAAATAAGAATCACTTCTATATAATAATTAACAATTTTAATATTTCAAAACATTAACCATCGTAATTCACACACGTTTAATTATAAGTTATTAAAATTTACTAAACGCCATTAACACCTAAATAATAAACGTTCTGAAAATAATTATTTTAATAATAAAATATTTTTTCAACATAATTTCGTTATTTTTCCTCTATAAAACGAGTGACCAAAAAGATGTAAACAATTTACCTCAAGAAATTTGCATTCAAATCTTAAAACTATAATAATGTAAAAAAAATAAAGTAAAAAAATAAAGTCTTAAAAAAAAGTTTTAAAAATAAAGTCTTCAAATACCAAACACTTACGCACCTTAACATGATTTTTTAGAACCATTATCGTACTTAAAATTTTGTTTCTTTCTTTAAAACTGAAAATAATTTCTTCCAGTGAAAATTAGACTTAAACAGACATATTTTTTACACTATTTGATCAATAATTTATTTAAAGTTTTTCTCAAGAAAGAAAAAATCTTTTTTTTTAAATGTGTATTTAAGAAAATTTGTTATTAAATTTTCCATTTTTGTAATGATAATGATGATGATATCTGACAATGAATACCTTTATGATTGTATAACCTTGATTGACGAAGATCGCGAGTACGTCGACTCCCACCATTCAGAAAAATATCAAGTAAATGAACATTACCAGTGCTCCCTTCCTTTGTGAATTTATATAGGAAGGTCTGATCCTTGAAACTTTCTTATAAAATGAAGGTTCAACGTTGACTCGAGTTTCATTTAATACTCCAACCCTCAGCCCCGGAGGAACCCCCCATTTTATGCATATTGCTTCCCTCCTCCTCCCCTCTAACCTCCCCTTTTCTAAAGTGTCACTTTTCAAAATTACTTTATTTTTGCATTTAATTAAAAAAAAAAGAAAAAGTGAAGTTTTCCATCAATTGCATACATGTACAGTGTGTCAAGAAAAACAAGTGTATATAAATTGTGTAATGTGCTAGTAAATTTTTGTTGCAACTGTTGTTATTAATTTTTGACAATTGTGCCACCGAAGGAGAAAAATTGTGAGTTATGAATTTTATTATTATTATTATTATATGCATTTTGTTATAACCGTGTTATTTTTTTATAACCTGAATATTTATTTAGTTACTTTTCTTACAAAATATTTTATTATTATTACTATTATTACAATTAATAATTGAATATTAAATAGGTGATTATTTTTAGTTAGTGATTGACCATATGTTGTATAAATTAGATCAAGCTTAAAAATTAATTAGTAATCACTAACTTATTAATAATTACTAATTTATTTAGTAATCACTAATTACTTAGTAATTACTAGTTACTTAGTAATCGCGAAATCATGAATAATAATTTATTATTCAGTAATCACTAATTAGTAAGCATTTAATTAATTTGCATTAAAAAAGGTCAGTCACTAATAGAAATTCTTTGAAATTTCGAATATTTCAAATAATTTTTACTTTATCACTATTAGTAAAACGGAACTAATTTAATGACAAACAATCAGTGACTATAATTCAAATTAGTTTAAACTTTTTTTTACTAATCAATATAGTTATAGAGTAAAAATATATTAAAATATTTTTTTATTAAAACTTTCACAAAAATTAAGTTAATAAGTGTGGAAAATACTGTTTTCATAAATTTGAATTTAAAAACCAATTTCATTATTTATTAAATTCGGAAAATTAGTTACAAATTTGAATCATCTAGCGATTTTTTTATATTAAATAAATATTATATGTTGAATACAAGAATTTGCATAATTAATAAAAAATATTAATAAAATAAATATAACTTTTTCCTTTTGAATTAGTAAATTTTACCTAATAAATAGTAATTTTTGTTATAATTTTGGTTTTCTCATAGAGATAATAATAATAATAATAGAAATATATGAATAACTTTTTATAATATAAATATGGTAAAAGTGATTAAATCTTGGGCCAATCAATGTTTTTTTGAATACCCTACAATATAGTTATAATAGTTTAATAGTTAAAGAAAAGTTTTTAAACAAAAAGTTGAGAAAATATCATTTTCCACAATTTTTGTTTTATAAAATTCCAATAGTTTCGAAATTTATGATCGAATTAGGTTCGAAAATAGGTCAATCGAAGCGATTTTTAATGTTCTACCTTTCAAAGTTACTTTTACATTTTTCAACAAAATTTTCAAAAGTCTTATTTTCCAAAATTTTAGATTTTTAAAAGTTTAATATCTCCGGTTAATATGGACTAAAAATATTCAAAAAGGGCTCAAAAGATGCGTCTAAAAAAACTCTACAAAATTATGGAAAAACATTTATAGGTGTTTTAACATTTTTTTTAAATTATGGGTAAAAAACGATTTTTTGAAAAATTCAAAATTCAAAAAAATATAGTTAAATTTTATTAATCTATCTCAAAGTACTCTCATGTTATGTCCGCACGTGAGACCTAAAATTAAAAAAAAAATTAACCCAAAAGCTCTTCATAATCTTGAGATATTTATGAAAATGTAATGTTTACACACACACATACGGAATGAAATTTTTTAAAAATATCATTTTTGAACTCCTGAGGTCAAATAACTTAAAGATATTTTTAAAAAACCGAACTCGAAAAATTTTGGTATTACAATACTTCCTCTATGAGGAAGTAATAAGACTAAATAATTTTAAAAAATCATTTATTTGAATGAATGACTTAATTTAATTAATTATGTTAGGTACTCTTTTTCTTATTTTTATCATTTACTTTATTGTTTATTTCATTATTAAATTAATAATAATAATATTTTATTATTATATTAATAATAAATGAATAATAATGGAATTATTCTTATTAATTAAACATTTAAGATCCATTAACATTTTGATTGACAAAATTCCGAAAATTTATTTTCATACTGAAAGTCGTAAAAATTTTTTAATAGATCAATTAATCTGGATTTTCCACGTTGTAAAATGTGCGTATGTGAAAACTATAAATTCATTTGTCACAATTTTAATGATAAATGCGGAGCAATAAATTTATTATTTAATGCTTTTATTAGGAAATGAAAATAGTAGAAAAAATGCATTTACGATCTTAACGCATATTCAAGTGTTGTTTTATAACAATTTTACATTATTTATTTATAATTCATTTTTTTATCTACATTAATTTATAAATTTTTTCAAATCTATTTATTTATAAATTACTAATCTTAAATCTACTTATTAATCATTTATATTTTTATAATAAAGTATTTAAGGTATTTGTCGCGCGACTGGTCACTGTCAAAAGTTTGTATCCGTTGACTGTACTTATGAAACGATTATGAATGCGAGTTTCCAAAAAACTTCTGCCGACGTACAGTTTGACACACAGATGTTCTCAAAGTATATTCATAACCTCTCGCATGAAAAACGATCGTGGCAACGTCGCAAGTTTGGCGTATGGCCGTCTTTAAAATTTCGCGCCAAAAGTAGCAGACAAGCTGTAGTATTTAACAAGCGCTATTGCCACGTTTACAAATTCACCTGTCATTTACAGTAAATGTTAAAATAATTTTTCAAGTTTGATGTTAAATATCTTTTAAACAAGACGGTGAAAAATTTTCATTTTTTTTATAAAAGTTCATTTTGGTTCAATAAATAAAACTTTAGTTTTTCTAAAAAATCTGTCGATTAATATAAGTGCAAAAATTAAAAATCGTTGGTTTTCATATGGTTTTCCTATACCGTACATGTTAAAAATCGAAACTTTGATTTCATTTTTTGAGATTTACAGACGGTCAATTTTATTTTAATAGGCCTTATTTTGTAGATAAATATCCAAAGAATAATTATGTGAAATTTAAAAAAATTCTGTCGAAAACGAATTTACGCGACAAATACCTTAACGTATGAGTGGTTTTAATAATAATAAGACAAACGAAGACATTCAGATATATTTATTTGTAATTCATTTGTTTATAAATTATTTCCAATTTATTTTATTATAAATTTTGTTAAATCTATTTGTTTATGATTCGTTTTAATCTATTTATTTAAAGATTATTTTTAATGTATTTGTTCATAAATTATTTTTAACCGACTTGTTAATAAATTGCTTTTAACCTATATATATATTTATAAATTATTTTCTTAAATCTATCTCTCCTATATAAATGATTTGTAATCTATTAATTTATAAATTATTTATGATCAATTTATTTAATAAAATATTTTGTTTTTATTCATTTATTTTAATTTTAATTTAGCTTAGATCTGCACTTGTCAGAAAATTTCTGCGATGAGGAGAACACATCTTAGAAAATTATTTGCAAAGTCAGAGAGAATATTTTAATTTGCATTTATAATTTATTTCTAAAATTATATAATTCTGGATCGACTTCCGGTAAACTAATATACATATTCATTATTATGTGCATGTCTTTGAATATAATAACAATAACTCTACAGTTATAAAGTAAATACCTTTCAGAAATTAATAATTATGAATCAGTAGAATAAATAAACATAATTTGTTTATGAAGTCGATTTCCAAATGATTTTTATTTACCAAATTTTACATTTCTTTTAATTTAATTTCTCTTTAGAATTTTTGTAATTCACTTATGGATTAATTTTTATTTTTCAATATTTTTTATTCATTATTTTAATTCCTTTTATATATTAATATTTATTTATTCTCTTTTTGTGTACTCAAAAATATTTTAACTCCAGCTGGTTCTCACAATTCCTAATCTAGGGGTCAATTCTTTTCAATTAAAATTCAGAATATAAAAACTATAAAAATTTGTTTTTAAAGAATTAATTAGCAGATATGAACAGAAGAAATTAATTTATAAATAATTATTTATTCAAAATAATGTTTTTATAGGTTTCTATAATATCCTTCGTTACATATATAGTGTAACTAATACTTGTTTGATTTAATTTTTTTTTATTTATTGTAATTAATAAATGTTTTTATAAAATAAATGAGAATACATAATAAAGCAGCAACTTTTGCTACATCAATTATTTTAAATAAAAATCCATGTAATATATGTTACTCGCTAAATGTAAAATCGATGAGAAAACATTTTTTGAAAATATTAAAAGACGAAGCTTCTAGTGATTTTCCAGAACAAATATAACATATATTTTAATATAGATAAAATGGATCTGATTTTAAAATTAAAATAAATATAAGAATTTAAAAATTTTGTGTTTTAAATTTTGTTATTTTAAATATTAAGATAATTTTGAAAATTAGTAAAATTTATGATAAACTATATAACATTAATTTTTTTTTTGATTTATTAAAAAGAAGATTTATTAATTATATTTAATAAACTATTATAATTATTTAACTTTTAAAATTATATATAATAATATATATTGAAGAAGCTTAATGGTCATGAAATGAACAACTTGTTTTTACTCTTTTTCTGTTATATAAACACGTCTTTTAAAATTAACTAGATTTTGTATTATTATTCTATATTTTATTAGGTATCATTATTTGTTATTAATTATTAAGGCTTCACATATTGTTTAATATATATTGTGCATATTATATTATTATACAAATTAATTTAATACAGTCAAAACAAGTTGTTCATTTCATGATTATTAAGCTTCCTCAATATAATATATACCAATCGTTTAATTTTTTATTTTAGAATAATTATTTTAAAGTGTTAAGATAAAATTTCAAAAAATACAAAATTTCAATTTTTTGTGAAAAATTAAAATATTTATTAATTCTACAAATTTAAATAAAATATATACTTTATATACATGAATCGATTCGTTTTTATGTCAGGTATGCAATTTTGCCAAGAATTAATAAAAATTTTAATATAGAAAAAAGTTATTTCAAAAAATACAAAAATTAATTTTTTCAAAAATTAAAAAATTGTTGAAAAAAATTTTTTTTTAGATATTTTTGAAAATCCTTCTGTCTGATTTTTGGTATTCGTGATCGTAATACACCTACAAAATTTTATCAAAATCCGTCAAGACGTGTAAGAGAAAATTTGTCCACAAGAATCGGTGACACACACACACACACACACACACACACACATACATCCGGACACTTGTTCCTCTCGACGAATTATATATACTACACTTGAAAATTTGTAAAAATAATTGATTCTAAAAAATTCGGAAATCGACATCACTATAAGGCTTCCTTTAAGAGGAAGCAAAAACAAAAATCACAAAATAAATAATAATAATTTATTCATAATCATAAATCTAAATTTTGAAAAATAATTAATTCTACCACGAATCGAACCCAGTCTAGCATATATTATAAATCGACTACCTAAATACCAGAGGTAGGGGGACACTTTTCCCAAAACAAGTTTCCCAACGATTTCTTTTCCCAAAAATATTTTTTCCCAAAAAAACTTTTCCCAAAAAATATGACTTTCCCAAAACCTTTTCCCAAACAAATAAAAATTGTCTCATAGAAATTATTCATTTATTCGGAATCATGAAATTCAAATTTTGTTTCATTATTTGTTTGTCAGTTATCTTTTTTGAAAGATTGTCAAAATTCGTATAGTATTTTATAAATTGAAATTTTTATTAAATATGGACAAAGCTTGGTCAACGTACACTACCGTTCTTGGTCTTGTTTCAATCTCTATTCAATGTAGAATCTAAATTAATTAATGGTATTGTGATATAAATTTTTCCAAAAAAATTTGAAACTGTAAAAGTCGGATAAAAAATTTTGAAAAACAGATTGACACTTTTTCAAAAAAAAATTTTTTTTTAAATTAAATAATTAAGTAATTAAAAAGCTTTTTTAAATTTTAGTATATCTATTAAATAAACATATTTTACATTGACCTTTTTGACACTTTAATATTCATGATAATTTTTTGAATTTTTTTAATCATACTTTTACGGTTTCAAATTTTTTTGGAAAAATTTATTTCAAAAATAAGTAATTAAATTATTAAAACTTTTTGGGAAAATTGTCTTTGGGAAAAAAGATTTTTGAGAAAAGAAATCGTTGGGAAACTTGTTTTGGGAAAAATGTCCTACAATCATACCAGAACATATAAAATTAATTATAAAAATTTTGAATTTAAATTTATAAATAAAATTTAAGTTTTTAATTTTCATTCCAATCGGTAATTTATATGAAAATAATATTAAAAAAAATGTATTTCATCTTTTTAAACGTTCAAAACTTATGTAGATTCTCATTAATATAGAGAAATTCCTAATATATGACTTGGTCTATGAAAAGGGAACTTACGTGCGAAAACAATAAGTTTTCGAGATAACAGCAGTTAAAGTTTAAACTTAGAAAAACCCTTGTAACTTTTTTAAATACAATTAACATTTTTTAATCAAGTTTAGCTTATTTTCTTCAGTGCGGATCACAGAATTAAAATAGGGGAGACCGAGGAGGAAAGTAACAAAAATCAGTTTTTTTATTGTAGCGTTAAAACTATTTGAGCAATAATTTTTGTTGATACCTTAATTGAAAGCTTGGACTTTCATCTGTTAAATAAAATTTGAATTAGACATTTAGATTAAATAATCAGTTCACAGCATGACTTTTTCACGACCTCTGCATTTGTTACTTTCCTCCTAACCCCCGAGGAGGAAAGTAACAGCACCTAGGAGGAATGTAACATTATAGAATTATGGCAAATATTATAATTTCAAGACTATTATTAATTTCAAATATTTTTATTATCAACTTAGAAAAATACAAAGATATTTAAAGTACAAATTGTACATATTTGGCACAAATTTAATACATATTTAAATTTAATACATTTTGGTACATATCTCATAGATATTATCTTCTTATCTATATCACAGATGTAACATCTACTTTTAAACGTTATAATATTAAATTATTAAAATGTACAACAAAAATACGAAGTATATAGATTAAATTAATAATTAATAACGTAATAGTTTTCACCACTTAAGAAAATTTGCCTAATTTTGCATATGTTTCATATTTTTGGCATGGAAAAAATAAAACATTAATTTTTTAAAACATTAAAGTAACTTTGTCTAAAGTTTAAAAGCAAAAATTAATAATTATGACAAACGTAATTATTTTCACCAGCTGTACAATATGAACACAAAATAAAAATTTTGCCTGGTTCAATAAACCATTTTAAGGTTATGTTAATACGTCAAAACGAAAGTCAATCTACTTATAATTCATTCCTTTTAACGAACAAAATTTAATCTAAAAATTTAAATATGATTTACTTCACTCATTTCATAATGAATGCACAATATACTGAAACGAGGAGGAAAGTAACAACGTGTTACTTTCCTCCTCACTATCTTTTTCAACAAAAAAGTGAAAATTACACAAAAGTATTACACACAATTTAAAAACACACTATTACAACTTAAAGACAGATAGTTAAGCTACAAAAAATCGAAAAGCACATTTTATTTAACTGTGTAATTAAAAAAATACGAGGGTTTGAAAATTTAAACGAAAATTTACTTTTGACGTGTTTTTGTAACGTCACATCACTAGCGGACCTAACCTCACCGGAAATGCTCTTGCACGCTATGGAGAAGTTGTAGGGGGCACTATACTGACTACAAAGAAATTTAAACTCTGTATATCCGCTAATTTGTTTAAAAGATATTAGCGTTGTTACTTTCCTCCTCTGTTACTTTCCTCCTCGGTCTCCCCTAAAAAACATACAAGTAATGAGACAATTTTTTTTATATTTCATGTAAATTAATAACAAAATCCCCGAAAATCCCCAAACATATAGAAAAAATAAATTAAATTTTCCAAATAGCAATAATAAGTATAAATAAGTGATACATATTTGTAAGGGTTTTCGAGGCATTTGGATTCAATTCAATTATCAACTTCTCTAAAAAGTGACCATTATTAATAAAAAAGAAAGTAATAAGGTTGTCGAGGTCGCTGATTACGAATATGATATCAAATTTGAATTTTAACAGTTGACAGCTATGAAAGAAACTGTCAACTTTTCTAAATAATAACAAATTTTCTTCGTTATTTTAATTTGTATAATAACAAAAAAATCAGTATTTTCGTATTTATGTATTCTTGTTTCTCTTGACTTTAAACAAACTTTTACAAAACTTCTAAACATATTATGACTTTTTGGTTTTCACCATCTTAAAAAGCGTTTCAAAGTCTATCTGAATTATCAAAAAAGTAAAAAATGATTTTTTGACACGTAAGGTCCCTTTTCATAGACCAGGTCACATATATTGCAGAACAATTATGTAAACAGAGAATTTTTTCTTTTACTCAAATCGTGACAGTGATTATTGTTGATTGTTTAGAATTTCAATTTATTTATCGGATCGGTATCCCTTGTATCACAATGTTAAATAATTTCACGTCGTGACGATGTAAAATCAATTACTCGTATATGGGATGTGAGTGAATTTTCAGAGTATATATACGTATGTCAAGTGTATTTACTGTATTAATTTATTTTCTCTCTCTCTCTCTCTCTCTCTCTCTGTCTCTTTAAATTTATAGTCTTATCGTTATTGCTCCTAGGTTCTCTTGCAATTTACAATCTTTCTTTCTTATTTCAGATATTTTGATAAGAATTCTCGTTTACCTTGTGAAGCACGACAATTCTATTCTCTTTTATTGCTATTATTATTATACTTTATTTTATATTATGGTGAACATTGGCTAACAATTTAACTATTTTTTTTATTTTTCTCTTAATCTAAAATAACGAAAAGTCGTTCACTAATTTAAATTAGTAAAAATTTCCAGTAATTCTTAATAAATTTCCGACTAAAACACTAAAAACTGATTGAATTAGTAAAATTTAAAACCAAAAAGTAAAATTTTACTAAGAATTAGTGAACGACTTTTTAGAGTTTATTTGGAGATTTAATTTTAGCGTTACAGTTAGTTAGTTTTAGAGTTAGAGTTAATTTAGATAGTTTAACAAAATTTACTGATTTCATTATAATGATATTATAATTATTATTTCACTAATTGTAATTAAGTATTTTGATTATATTTTTTAAATTTTTGGAAAAATTTAATATTATCTATGTATAGCATATTGTAAGTAAAATAAAAAATATTAAAATCACTGAAAAAATAAATTTATCATTTAGACTGACAGAAGTATTTTCGGTGAGTCATGATGTGTGTCAAAAGAAATTCTGAAAGAATTTAAAAATTTGTTCTTGACACTAAATGTGTTGTAATAAATTTAATATTTTTTTTTTTCCTTGAGAAATGTTAATTAATAAATTATTTATTCCTTATTGTATGTATACCTATGTTACACAGTTTTTCTAAGGATATCAAATTGAGACAAAAAAAGTATCAAAAATGTTGCAAAGCAACGTTTTGATTCGTTTTTTGTCTCAATTTGATATCCTTGGAAAAATTGTGTAACTGTTGAAATAATAAAAATCTTTCATAATATTAACTCTCACCTAGAAAAATTTTCTATTTATTTAGTTTATAAATATTATTCAAAATAAAATATGCAATAATTTTGAACATACGTCAGTTTAATTGAAATATTATTCCACTACTATTATATGTACACGGAAAAAATTTCGGTCCACCGGTTGCGCTGCCTATAGTACACCTGTTGTACTAACGTTCAGATGTAAATGATATCCCGGATTCCATGCGTCATATGCGCCGAAAACAGGGACGTATATTGTCCCCAATGTTGAAGACAACACTTGAACGTTAACAGAGACAAATACAGTGAATCAAGAAAATAACTACAATTTAGAATCTCAGTTATTGAATTTTGTGAAGAAATTCTTTTAAGGATTTAAAATAACCGTGTATATTAATTTTATAATTGATTAATTAATATTATAAATTCAAATTATTATTTAAATTAATCCAAAAGACGAAAATATATATAAATAACTTTATAAAATTATTATTATGAAAATTTTTAGTATTATATTATTATTAAATTACACTGCAAAAATAAGTATCTTATTTGATATCTTAAAATAAGATGTAAGATGGAAAAATGGTATCTTACATTTTAAAATAAGATGTTTTCTAAAGTATCTTACTGATTTTTAAGATGCTTTATACGTCTTATTTCTTCTATCTTAAAAAAGTAAGATACTTCCTGTAATTTTTTTAAAGTATCTTAAATTAAGATGTTTCTGTCTCAATAAGATGTTTAGCTATAGGTTACTTGTGAATTGTAAGATGCGAAAAAAATTTAAGTTACTAAAACCTAAGATGCATAAAATGTTTTACATATAAGCCCATAGTTAACCTCAAAACTTTTTTCCCAAAAAATATGCTGAAAATGTGTATGAAGATGCTTTTAACATCTTAAATTAAGATATTTTAAATGACTAAAAAGTGACTACCATAACATCTTAGAAATGACTACCAAAACATCTTAATTAAGATACTTCTTTTTGCAGTGTATATAATTTTATTTAAATTATTGTTATTAAAATTGTAAATTATTTCTGAAAAAGTTTTTAAATTTAAAAAAAAATTATTTTGTTAAATAAGAATTAGTATAAAAATAAAATTTTTGAAATGTTTAAAAAATAAGGTTAAAATAAAACAAAGTGGTTGTTTAAAAAAATAGTAAAAATATTTTTTTTTGTCTACATATGTTTTAAATGCCTACACTGTAATTATTATCTTTATAAGATAATAATAATGCCATTTTTTCAACAAAATCATATACGCGACAGCGCATGTACAATATAGCACTGGTCCCAGATTTGGAGACAAATGTTATAGCGAATTCGGTTATCTGCTCCGAGAGCGATCTTGCTCGGTGTAGGAGTATAGTTTACTCTGCTCTCAAAAAGCTGTGCTCTACTCTGAGGCAATCTATGACGTCATGAACACTGGCAAAGTTCGACTGTTTTTGGAGCAGGAGCACAACATGAACTGCTATGGTGTAAAGCATACACTGCTCGTTTGGCGCGAAGTTTAAATTTAATTAAACTTATATAATATAATATTATATATATTATTATACATTATATTATGCAATATATTTTCTTCTTAAATGTAAAATTATTTTACTTAAAATTAAACATTTTATGATATATACATAAATAATATTTTTAAAAGCAAAAAATTTGATATTTTTATTAGAATTTTAAAATCTTATTCGGTCAATGTTTTGATATAGCAGAATTGTTAATCACAAAATTATCGAATAATATTTCTGATATAAATTTTGTTTACATTATTTGACATTTTGAACTACTAACAACAACAATAATAAAATAAGTGAAAAGGTTATTTCTTTGAGACCAAATAATTACTTTATAATGAGTATTTTTATTTAAATATTAAAAATATTGAAAATTATTTACTGTTTTTATTAAATATTAAAATATTGAATGTTAGTCTTTCTCTAAATACAAAATTCATTATAAAAAACATAATTCGTCTTCACTATTATCGCTAGAGGTGTCAATTAAATCTGTTAGAAGTGAAATTTTTAAATTTGCCGCTTCTCTTGACATTTTTTTAAACTGCACTAACAAAATTGTGGGAGCAAATTTTGTTGCACCTTTCGATCCTTGAGAGTGCACACTTCTTAATTCGAACACAAATAACGATCTGCGCCGGAGCAGTGCTGCCAAAACGAATACTCGAAACGATCTGGGGCCGTATTCTCGAAAGCATTCGACAATTCTCGCATGCGTAAAATGTCGAATGGTTAATGTCGCATGCGACTCTGAAAGTCTATTCTCAATGACCGTTCGAGATAGGTTGTTCGAAAATTTCCGTGTGCGACATTCATACATTGTTGCCGTCGTTTCCAAATACTTATCTGCCAATCATAATTGAGGAGGAAGAGAACTTGACATATGAGAAAAATACAAATAGTTATCCGTTCATTTAAATATTTCAAAATCAATTTAATTTTGCGTTTACAATTTTTATAAACAAATTAACTTTAAGCGGTTTCAGTTTGAAATTTTATAAAATTTTAATTTTGAATGAATTTAATTTAAAATTTTGATAATTCAAATTCTTTTGAAATTAGTTATATTTGGCAATATATATTTAATTAATTATTAAAAATAATGAATTTATAGAAGAATTTTAGTTAAAAACACTAAATACATTGAATTTTGTAGACGTACGTTACAAAATGATTACAAAAATTTAATTATTTTTAAATGTAATAAAATAATGAAAAAATAATAACAATCAAATATTTATTTAAATAGAAGTTACTGATATTATTACGAATAATTTTATAATTAAAGAAATTCGTAAATAAATGTAACAACATTTTTTTTTATATTAAAGTTTTAATATTAGCATTTGTAAATTGAGAATTTTTTACAAAAATGTTAAGAAACTGGAATATGTAATATTTTTTTTTAAAGAAAAGAATCAGTTTGTGAACAATATTGTTATTGAAAAATTAAAATTATGCATAATAAAGGGATATATCCCTTTATATTATGCATAATTTTAATTAATAAATATATATATTTCCTATTTTTGCAAAAAGAAAATTTATTTGTTAATCAAAATTTTTTGTAATTTTATAATTTTAAATTTTATTTTATTTTAAATCTTAAAAAAGAGCATACTTTCAATTTGTGAAACAATATTTTGTAAAGAAAAAAACAAAAGCATACACAAAAACTAACTTTAAAGTGTGAACAGACAGAAAAAATGAAACGAAGATTAAAAAATTAAAAAAAATAAAAAATAAAATAAATATATTGTTAACATGATTCATTCACAAAAATAACACAAACATGTGCAATTTATCCATTATAAATTTTGCATATTATAAATTATTTACATTAAACTTTTATTTCACAAGTTTACTTTTAATTCTTAAACATTACATTTAGGTTATTTTGTATAGTTTTTCTACTTTAGCATGCGGTTCATGTACACTAATACTACTTTATATTATATACGTTTATTACAAGGATGACACACAACCTTATTTTTTACTAGCATTTCGTATACGACTTTGCATCTCGAATGGCCACTACCCACTCGAGATGAACCATTCGGAAATTATCGCATACGACATGAAATCTCGCATGCGACAAGCGTTCGAGAATAGCTTTTTCCATCTCGAATGGTCTGTCGCATGCGACATCTAGGGTCATCGATTCGAGAATACGGCCCCTGCGCCGGAGCAGTGCTGCTAAAGCGAATACTCCAAACGATCTGCACTAGAGCACATTTGTCAAACCGAACATGCTACTCCTGCTCTGGAGCACTCCGAGAGTGCTCCGGTGCAGATAACAGGGACAAAATATGTCTCGGTTTAAGGGATAAAATTTGAATCGGCTACTAACACAACGGATGTACCTTAACGTACAAACGGTGCACCAAAATTTTTTCCGTGTAGAGTAAATTTAGTTTTTAAAGAAAACATATATCGAGAAATTTACAAATATTTGGTTCTGTCATTTTATTGATGAAAAACACAAAGTTCTTTATAAATTTTTCCTTTTATGATCAATAAAAAATAAAAAATGTGAAAAAAATATATTTATTTCTTTTATAATACATACAATTTATATATTACATATAAATTTTATGTCAGTTAGTTGGAAATTCTTTTTTGATATTTTGTCCTTTATACTTTTTTTGTTTTAAAAAATATATTTTGGAACTTTTAAGATTTGGAACCCAGTAAAAAAAAGTATTGAGTGGAGCCATTAGTCCTCTTTTAGCATTGAAATTAAGATCACAGAGCGACTACATTTACCATAAGAATCAGTGAAGTTGGTACAGTAGATTCCCATTAATCTATTAAAACATTATGTTTTTCATTGATTCATATGGTAAGTGCAGTAGCGTCTGTAAAATTTTGCTTCTACCACTTTTTAATGATTTTTCACTGTTTCGTTTCGAAATCGTCATTTTTATATGCCAGGACAATTGTGCTTTCAATTTATGATGTGTACTCTGTTCATACGATCTTAATTTTAATGTTAAAAGAGGACCGATTCGGTGGACGAAAAAAAGATTGAGTCAAACGTCCCAATACGGTTTTTACACAAATCCGTATTGGCTCAGAGCTGCTGCCAATTCCTAACGGCTCTACTCAATACTTTTTTTACTGGGAAATATTTCTTGGCATTTTCGGATTGGTACTTTTGCAGCTCAATAATATTGAGTATTTAATTTAAGGGGGAAGTCTACTGTGACAAGGGAAAAAACAGGCCGATTTTTGCGGATTTTTTTTCCAACAAAATACGACTTGGACATTAAATTAAATTAAACTTTCATCTTTATTATATATACAAGTATTTGTAAAAAAAATTTTAAGTCGAAATATTCAAAATTGCCGTCGTGGCACTCCTTCAAGCGCAATTCCGTTCTTTTTTAGGTGCACAAACGGTGTACATGAAATGTCACGTCTGGGTGATCTAAACCAAAAAACAAAATATGGTTGTCATCTACATAGTATTGACTCTCGTCTGACAAAGGATTTTGTCGATATCTTTTTTTATTTAATTGTTATAATTAATAATAAAATCAAATGTAAAAAAAAAATTGAAAAAAATTTCAAGAATTTTTTTTTCGGTGCCAAAATTTTTTATTGACAAAATTCTTCGTCAGACGAGAGTCGATACTATGTAGATGACAACCATATTTTGTTTTTTTGGTTTAGATCACCCAGGCGCGGCGTGAGATTTCATGTACATCGTTGGTGCACATAAAAAAGGACGAAATTGCGCTTGAAGGAGTGCCACGACGGCAATTTTGAATATTTCGACTTAAAATTTTTTTTACAAATACTTGTATATATAATAAAGATGACGGTTTAATTTAATTTAATGTCCAAGTCGTATTTTGTTAGAAAAAAAATCCGCAAAAATCGGCCTGTTTTTTCCCTTGTCACAGTAAACTTCCCCCTTAAGACCAAAACTGTTTTTTATTAATTATTTTAGATCTAATAAAGACTTAAACTCTAGTGGTTTATATTGAGAGATGATCTTTTTTGTGTATTTTTATTCAAAAAATTACAAACATAACCTTAAATTTTTTGCTTCTTAGCTTCTTAGGTAACTTTCTTCGTAGGACGTCACATATTAATATATTAATAATATTAATTACTAATAACACAGTACAACAAAAAAAGACTTACTTTATTTATGAGATATCCGAATGGTTTCTGATGTATTTTTGGACGTTGAACGCTATCCCGACTTCCAAAATTGCCCATCACGGCAGGATTTTGAGAAAAGTGGGGGGTAGAGACACCAAAAACGCTTTTTTGAGGATTTTAAACAATTTTTTCTCTTTAACCTGACGTGTTAGAGACTTCCACAAGGTCTTAAATTAAAGCTTGTAATGTGCACTACAAGACCCATACCAATAAAATAAAAAAAAATTAAAATTTTTTTCAAAAAATGGGGTTGAAGACATAAAAAATGTGTGTTTTTTGATTGCTTTAATAGACTTCTTGCAATTGCTTGGATTCGCTTGAAAATGGTTACTCGGGGTATCCAAAAACTCCAAAAACCCCAAGTAACCATTTTTAAGCAAGGGGCTGTTCACTCTCGAATACAAGATTCATAAGGGAATGATTGTTTACGAATACAAGGAAATCCGTAAAGAAACCGCCCGAATTTTAAGAAATCATAAGGATTCGCCTTTTACGAATCCAAGCGATTTCATGTGAATCCAAGATTCGGAGAATTCGAGACCGAAAAATCCAAGAAACAAAGTCCAAAGTACAAAGAATCCAAAATAAATAAAAACGTCCAAAATAAATAATGAAACATGTGAAAAAGACACGTTTTGACTTTTTACGCTATAAAATCTAAATTTAAAATGTTAATTTTTAATGATGCTTAATTATGATTTTAATTATTTACATAAATAATAAAATTTTTCAGAAAAATTAAATTATTTTTATAAATCAAAAATTTTTCACAAAAATTTAATTATTTTCATAAATAAAAAAATTTCAATTATTCTATAAAATTTTTAAAACAATTATTCCAAGAAATACAATAATTTTTAACAATTTTGATAAAATTCTTTACAAAAATTTAATTATTTATTTAAATATAATTCCAATTAAATTACTCGATTAATTTAATTATTTTCAGAAATTTAAAATGTTAAGTTTACCTACTTTTGATTCACAGTCATCAAAATGAGCAATTCAAAAAAGGACAATTTCATTCCAGACAACCATTTAAAATTTTAACTCAATGTTTTTCATTGGATTTTTAATTTATTTAAACTTTTTAACCAGGACATCAAATCTAAAAAATAAGTCCAAAGTGAAACTATTTTTTTTTACTTTTTTGGATTTAATTTACTTTGGATTTTTTGGTTTGGACTTTTTGTTTTGGACTTCTTGTCCGGATACCATTATAATATAAATATAATATTAATTATATTAATAATAATTATTAAAATAAATAAAATAATATTGATTATTATTAAAAAATAATATGCCGTTTGCTTTTAATTTGAAAAGTAATAAACTAGATTTCAATATTCTATTATCAATATTTCTTAGGAGAAAGAAAAAAGTTGAAGACTTGAGAAAGATTGCAACATAGAAATGATAAATAAATATATTCAATTAGTTTTAATTTTATGCTAAATGTCGAAGTCGTGAAACGATGTTGATCTAGAATATTCACACTCTAAATGCAATAACATATCAGTCAAATTACATTCCACTTTTTTACATACTGTCCATAAAAAAATTATAAATTCATTTCTCCATGAAATTCTAAAAGTAAATCAATATCTTTACATTCATACAAAACTTTATAACACAAGAAAAACAATCATTAATTTCTATTTTATTTTATGTCTAGCGGAATTTTTATTTAACAAAATAAAATTAACTTTTATTTGGATTTGGATAAATTTATTATGAATTAAATCCTTAATCAGTTGAATTTCTATTTAACAAAAAACTTAATTAGCCTAATAATTATTCAGGTAAAGAATTCACTTTCAATAAAATATTTCTATTTAGCCGAATTCTCATTTAATAAAATTACAAAAATCTGTTTTTTGGATATTCGTGTTCAATAGAAGTTTTATTTTGCAGAAATTCTGATACAAAATTCCTATTTATAATAAAATTATTGTCAACAAAATTTCTATGTGCGGATAAATTTTAATTTAGTCGAATGTGAATTTAACCAGAATTATTCTCATCTAAGAGAATTTCTTTTTAACATACAAGTGCGGCTATATAACAATTTAATTGATCACTATTCGATTTTTATTTAGGCGCACTTTTATTCGATCTCTATTTATATTTAAATAAATTCTCACTAAGTGGAATTGCAATTTCATGTATTTAGCTGTGATTTTAACGCAAAATTCCAATTTATATAAATTTACACTTTTCATATAAATATTATTAAGCCGAATTTCTTTTAACTATTTGGAATATTTATTTTTAAATAAATTTTCATTTATTAAACAAAATTTACATTTAATAATACTTATTTGCGATTTTCCTTAAATATGTTTTATTCTTTTACGTTTTCTTATAAATTTTCACTTAATTCCTGAGAATTTTTCTCGTGGGCGTTCACCATATTTTAACAGAAATATATTTTATACCGTATACACAGGGCCTTGGCATTTACGTTTTACTAAATTTTTTTCTCCTTTGTTCCGCGACAAAAACATTTTTCTATTTGTCAACTAAAATTGTAAATTATTATGTAAGTACATTTTCTTTCTCTATTTTATTTAACCGTTCGTCCGAACTTTTATATCATATAAACTTTTATTCAAATATACCTACAAAAAAAAAATTACTGTCAAACAGTTTTTTTATTACAAATTCAAAAACATCAATTCAATTCTTTTTATTTTAAAATTTATTTATTTATTTATTTTACAAATTTGTATTAAAAACCATCAGGACATTCAATTAATTTTATTCTATTGAAATAAATTTAATTTCATATATTTTTAATATTTAAATAAATCAAGTTTATAATTATAAAGACAGAGATAATAATACAGTAATAATATAAATATAAAATATAATAAAAAAATGTTATTACACTTCTTTATTATATTTAATAACGTAAATAATAATAAACAACAATAATAAAAATATAATAACAGAATTAATCTACTATTCACATAATTACATTGATTTCTATAAATATTTAATAATCATTCACTTAATTTTTTCATTTTAACTTTATTTACAAAAATAATAGTTATGAATAAGTGACATAAAAAAATGATTGAATAAAACATTTATTAAAAAATTTTCGGCTAAGACAATTTTCGTTTTTTTTAAAATTCTATTGTCGTGAAAAAAAAATTTGATAAAAAAATATTATTGATCTTCTAAATTTTAAGAAACTTTCCCATGATGAAGAGAACTAAATAATTTAATTATAAATGTACATTCTTTTAATATTGAATCAGAAGAAATTATACTATGGAGAATTCCAACGTAGTTGGAATTTTTATATCAAGTTAACTGTCATACGCGAGATTAAATCGTCAATGACTTGAGTTATGTGTATTAATTAGTGCAACATGTAACATTTTTTAAGTAAGTATTAGTTAAAAACACACACAGCTGTCACCTACGATATTTAATAGGATTTCTGTGGATTTTTTTTTCTGTCTTTTCTGAATTATGTTGACAATATTACGATTTTTGCATTTTTATCAGTATTAGAGTCGGATTATATCGACATTACATTGTCTAACAAGTATTATAATTATAACACAAAATTACTGAAAAAAAACAGAAACTATACGTGATCTTTATTCACATATATATGGGCAATTCCACGTGAGATTTAAGTCGACCTCTTAAAATCGGCCAAAAATATTTTTTTTCTATTCTGTATCGAAAAAAACAGATACGTATTTTTTATTTATGTTTAATTGTCCAAATTTTCGAGTTATGAATTTTCGAAAATTTGGACTTTTAATTGTAGACCTACATTCAGTAGCTTATAAGTCCAAAAATATTGAGTTTAGGAAAAAGTTGTCAAAGAATGAAAGTTTTAGTTTTCTTTCAACTTTTAAGAAATGTAAACAAAAAAATTTTTTTTAAAAATTTTTTATTAAAAAATTTTTTTTTTCTAAACAAATTAATTTTTTTTAACTTTGGGCCGGATTTTTTTTTATTTTTTTTTTATTTTTTTGTACCTTATAATATAGAGAAGATTTTCCAAAAAGTCCCGAAATGGGCCTGATGTAGTAAATGAGTTTTAAAATATTTTCAAAAATCACTTGCAAGCATCACAGTGGGATTTTTTTTACATTTCACTTTTTAAAACTGTTTACAGCGTAGACCCTTTCATTTAAAACAAAGAACACTCAAATATATTAAAAATTATACCTTGTAGACAGTTTTAGAAAGTTAATTGTAAAAAACTCCCACTGTGATGCTTGCAAGTGATTTTTGAAAATATTTTAAAACTCATTTAACACATCACGCCCATTTCGGGACTTTTTGGAAAATCTTCTCTATATTATAAGGTACAAAAAAATAAAAAAAAATAAAAAAAATCCGGCCCAAAGTTAAAAAATTTAATTTGTTTATAAAAATTTTTTTTTTTATTAAAAAATTAAAAAAAAAATTTTTTGTTTACATTTCTTAAAAGTCGAAAGAAAACTAAAACTTTCATTCTTTGACAACTTTTTCCTAAACTTAATATTTTCGGACTTATAAGCTACTGAATATAGGTCTACAATTAAAAGTCCAAATTTTCGAAAATTCATAACTCGAAAATTTGGACAATTAAACATAAATAAAAAAATACGTGTCTGTTTTTTTTCGATACAGAATAGAAAAAAAATATTTTTGTCCGATTTTAAGAGGTCGACTTAAATCTCACGTGGAATTGCCCATATGTATCTAATAGGACAAAGGATTTATAATTTCTACATATCACAAATGTTGTTTTTAACGCTCCGTCGATTTGCACGAGCCAAGGCTTTTTAGAGGACACAATGATAAAATTTTTAAACGACTTTTTATTAACTTTAATAGCAAAACTTTTATTTAATTAGATAAATTATATAACTTCATTAATTTAATAACTGCAGTCAGTCAATTAATGAATTATTGAAATTTCTTTTCTACTAATCACTAATGTATTAAATTTTTACGAATAATAACTAAAAGTAAATAAAAAATGACTTAAATTATTAATTTTTGTTATTAGTTAATAAATTAGTTAAATCATAATAATTTTTTTAATTTAGGTAGGGGAGAGTCTCCAGTTGTGAGACACCTCCAGTTGTGAGACAGTCAATTTTTTTTAACATTCAATATTAAAAAGCCGATTGGTTTATATAAAAACATATTTTTTAATATGAGCCAACTTTTTCGTGTACGCCGAAGCGGATATATAAACTGTTTTTGTTAAATACCATCACTGTGTGTGATAATCGACTAAAAAGCGTTTTTTCAATAAATGCAAAGTACTTTTTTTCCAAGTTAATTAATTGGAAAAGGTAAATGTAATGCATTTTCTTTTAGTGTTTTCCTTATATTTTGTGATGCAATATTGTATTGTTCCAATCTACGGTTGAAAATAATTTAATTTTCCTTTTTTAAAATAGCGCCAATTTCTGGGTGTGAGACACAGCATATCACCAGTTGTGAGTCGGTGTCAACACCCATCTGGTCAGCATAAAAAATACGACTTTGCAGG
This sequence comes from Leptopilina heterotoma, assembly GCF_015476425.1. Classification (NCBI taxonomy): domain Eukaryota; kingdom Metazoa; phylum Arthropoda; class Insecta; order Hymenoptera; family Figitidae; genus Leptopilina; species Leptopilina heterotoma. Next base: position 265,803 of record NW_025111128.1, on the reverse strand, counting down.
CATACTATTTAAATGTTGTTTTAATTTTTTTTCTAGTATTTTTGGGCATGTCAAGTGGAAAAAAGTCAATTGATTCAGAAGAAATCAATTTTAATCCTCTTCTTGAAGCTATTAAATTGTGGTTATTTGATAGTCATATTTTTGCGAATAAATATTAATATTTAGTATATAATAATATATATTATTAATATATTTAATTATTTCTACTAAACATAACGTTTTATGTCAAACTTATTAAATTTTAGAAATTTTTAATGAGTGTCTCACAACTGGAAACATTTTTTTTTGACAAAAGCGATGTGCTCGGAAAATGTATCGTAAAATTTTTTGAGTTTATCGAAACACTATACTTTCATTTAATAAAAGTTGCGTATTTCTGTTACCTGTCGAACGGTGTATTTTATTTACAATTTCGTTTACCCGTTTACAATTTACGGGTCAAAAATAAAACCCGTCTCACAACTGGAGACTCTCCCCTACTTACGGTAATGCACTTAAATAAAAGAAACAAAATTTGCTTTTGCATTACATTCCGTGGCGTGCTATGTGGTGTTGCCCCACCCACGTAAGGAGCATTTTATTAATATGTTAAATTAAACTAATCTGAATAGTCAATAAATAAAATAAATAAAAACAAAGAAAATATAAAATAAAATAAATAAAAACAAAGAAAATATAAAATAAAATAAAATAATTAAAATTCATTAAGCCAAAGGTCATTCAAAAACAAAAAGAACCCCCTTATGACTTCCCGCAACACTCGACTATCAACCGTCCAAGAACTGATGAAACATTTCCATAGAGGTTCTTAGAGCTATTAAAGATGTTGTAACACAATTTGCCCTAACAAAGCCACATCTCTCGAGCGTGCGGACCGTAAAGTGCGGAAGCGCCCCCCTGGAGCCAACTACTACTGGTGACACACTGGCAACCCTGTGGAAGATGCCAGCAAGGTGATTTGCAACTGATTGATATTTATCCTCTTTTTCCCTTTTTGCCTCGAATAACGATTGCTCGTTTTCGTATCTCACTGTAACGTCAATGACGTACACGGCCTCCTCCTCCACCACGATTAGATCTGGTTTCAGAGGGGCTCCATTTATCACTATTTCAGGCTCTTTCATCACCCTGATGGCACCTCCACGTATATTTATTTTTGAGATTATCAGATCTACAATCTCATCATGCCTTTTAATTCTATAAGGTTTGCCGAAGAGACAATACCCCAGAACATGTGCGCACGTCTCTGGTCGCGCACAACACCGCCTGCAAAGGACTGCATCAGCGTTAACTTGCGGTCTTCCTCTGTAGAGAACAGATTTCACCCCGCAAGTATTTGATCTCATTTGCAACGCTGTTATGAATCTAGTAGGTCTTAATAATTTATAGTTATACAGCCAGCAATTGCAGACGGGGTCGTCCACGAACCAAGGTACACCCTGCCCCTGTGAAGCAAGGGCAGCCCAGTGGTGTACCTCATTGGTCTTCAATTTCATTTTAGTTCGATTCAAGATCTTATTATCGAACGGGAACCCAACGCCCATGACCCGAGCAAACATCCTGATTGCTTTTAAATTTTCCTCCGAATTAGCCACCTCTCTAGATGTAATATCGTTAGAGATTGACATTTTAAGCCAACTCTTCAACTTGGCAATGCCAATTATATTTTTGATTCTAGGGAGACCGATACCTCCATCTCTCTTTCTGGAATAAAGCAAACCGTCAGTAGTTGAGGCATGTAAGTGTAAGATGTTCTTCACTTTTTGTCTAACAGCCCGATCCAATTCCTCCAACAAAGTTATGGCGGTTTTCCCAATGACCAGGGCATAGAGGAAGTGGGGTATGACATACCTCGTTATGAGATGTATCTTCTGCATCGGCTTTAGGGATAGACCAGCTGTTCTATTAAGAGCAGCAATAAGTCCATCCCGTAAGTCATTCTTAGCGATACCTCTCCACGGGCCGATCTTACTGCCCAGGTATCGCAAAAATTCTGATGGATCCACGTAGTTGATCATCGATCCCTCAAATGAAATTTGAGGATCGACAACCAACCACGTATCTTTATGACTATTTACTTGGAAGCAGAAACACTTACTCGCGGAGATACTCATCCCCACATCGGCCAATTTTTTAGTAATCAACCGAAGTAGTTTGATGGCTTGTGTTTTATCTCTAGCCTGGACAGCAAGATCGTCTGCAAATGCTAATATCGGCACTCTGCTTGTCCCAACGGCTGTGCCACCACCCACATCCTCAACCGCAGTAATCACCGGGTCCATAACACAATTGAAAATTGTCGGAGATAATGGATCACCCTGCTTGACACCTCTATTGAATTCAATAGGCACATGGCCATCTCTAGCTGTTATTCGAGAACAACAACCACGGTACGCTTCATCCACATAGTTCGCCAGATACCAAGGCACACCTGCTCTATAAAGGCTTTTTAATAAGGCGCTGTGACTTACAGTGTCATATGCTTTCCTTACATCAAGTATAATAAATATACCACCCTCAGATCTTTTTGCAGATGCTATTGACTCGTGAAGGATATTAATGTTATCTGCACATCCGTTTTCGGATGTTAAACCCTTCTGTCTACAAGACAGCCTTGTGATCTTAGATATTCTTTGATCCAATATACCCATATATACTCTGGCCACCATGGATGAGATGGTAATGGGACGCCAGTTCATGACATCATTCAGATCTCCACTTTTTGGAATTAACGTTGTTCTGTTAATTTTCCAAGCTTTTGTAATGCCATCGATGCCAGCTGCTGATTTTTTATTAGGGCGACGGATCCTTCTGCAGACGACTTCCACTGTGATGGGTGTCATGACGTCAAGCATTAGTGATCTGTCTCCAATATTACATTTGATCTTACTCTGGGGTCCAGTTGTTCCCCAGATTTCTGTATATAGTTTACGCACCTCATCGGCAGTAGGTAGTAACTGCCTCGGTCTTAATTCAGAGTCATCCCCTGATATAACTATCTCAGCAAGCTTCGCAGGTTTGTCTTAAACAATTCCTGGCACTTAGCATATACATCCGCCCTCCTTTGCTTTTGTTTATTTTGAGCATTTTTGTTATTGCTGCCTGAGACCTGACAACGAGTCCCAACACTTCCTCCCACATTCTTCTTGCTGTTATTTGCTGTGGTATAAGGTACCAGCATATTCTGAATGAAATCCTCTATTCTGTCATGAACCGACGTCGAATCAACATCAGACACCACAGCAGCCGCTATGGATATTAATTTTGTCTCGATCTTATAGACTTCTTTTAAGCTAGGATCCACGGTAGACTCACACGCAATTGCATCTCTAATTTTTTGAAACCACGGTTCCATGTTTTCATTGTTTGATGGATGACCATCATCATCATTGTCCGATCCACCTTCCTGAGACTCCAATATAGGACAATCAGACTCGGAATCGGACTCAGAAACACTCGACGTAGAGTCATTAGTGACAGTACGTTCCGCGTCATTGTTATTATTATTTTCGAGAAGCAATCGCGCGAAGGCCGCAGATCTTCGCTTCGTACTAATTTGGCTTGCCGTCTTGTTAGGCAGATGGGTCGTGAGTTTCTTATTGATGTCACGAATTTCTTATTAAGAAATTTTTGTCTAGTTCTAATGGTACACTGAAAGAATTTTAGGCAGGCTGCTGGCTTTTCATGTCCGAAATTAGTGCCCCTTGCGCAGAGCTCGCAGCTCACCTCAAAAAAGCGAGCATCTACTCCCGAAAGGTGAGCAGCTGCCCTATATATTATGTTTAACTACTATTATATTAATTGTAGAGAACAGTACATATTAAAAGCATTTATTATTTTCTTTTTTTAGCAAGAAGATCTAGAAGAATGAAATTTAATTGGTATTATCTGAAAGAAAATGTACATCTTGTAGATTTACCTTCAAATGGTTCTTGGGGAGTTTTAATAAATGAAGAATATTCCTGCATTGCTTTTTTAAATATACAAGGTGACATAACTAAGCGCAAAATAATAATTAGAGATAATTTAAGTGTAGAATTATTTCTTAATGAAAAACCATGTCCTTGGTTTAAATCGAAGAAGCCTTCAAGTTTTGAAGATGTTGGGCAAATTATTTACTTTGTAAATAAAATGCAAATTTAAACATGTGAATGAATTCATCGAATGATAATAACATTTTGTAAAAATATAATTATTATTTTATAAAATTGTGCATATATTTTATATCGAATTGATTAATTATTCAAGTTTTAAATTAATTTGAACTACTTTTTAATACACTTACATGTATTTCACGAATTTTTACAGATCATACCCAATTTACTTACATGTATTTACCTTATTTTATTTATTATAAAATATATTTATAGAAACAACTAATATTCAATGGATTTATACATTATCATAATAATAGTTTTTTTTTAATTTATATGTAATATGTAATTTTATGGAAAATGATAATAAATTCAAGTAAACAATTATTAATTGTGATTAAAACCAATATAATTTTTAAGATAAAAATAATCGTTTATATAATAGGATATTATAAAAACAACACTCCAAACAATCAATATTTAAACATCTTTATTGTTTATTATATTTATGTTTAATTGTCAAATTATAAACTTATACTTTGATAATAAATAATATTAATATTTTTGAACTTAATAAACATTTTTTATAAACATTTTTTGATAAACATTTTTAGTATACTTAATTTGTTATTAAGGTTTGTAAATATCTTGTACCTAACTATTAAAGAAACTTACAGTTTGGCATCTTTACGACACTTTTTGGATTTTTCTTTGGTAGAATTATTAATCACATTATAACGTTTGGCTATGAAATGAGCTCTTGTTATAAGATAAAATGACACAATAGATTTTGTGAATTCTACTGTGTGGTTTTCACAACCAATTAATGGAAGTTTGTACTTTTCCAATTCTTGGGTAATATGAAAGAAAGTATCACAATTTAGCTGTCCTCCAGCTACAATACTTAAACTGACATTTTCTAACGTCTCTGTTAGATTGTATAAAATTTCAGATGGATATTTCAATCTCCCTTTGTTGCACAAGTTTATCATTTTAAATTTTGCATCATCCCGTTCATGATTGTCTGTAATTGTTGTAGACAAGCATTCATCACATTTAGTTAATTGTTGTGCTCGGAAAGCTACATAGCCAGCCACAAATCCTTGTACGAATTCTTCCGTTCTAGAAAATCGCTCGTCGTGATCTCTCACTTTATCTAAGAGAAATTAGGAATTGATTCAATGGATGGGTCGTCATCCGAAATAATTCTCTCTAAAGTTGAACAAATGTTGCTGAATCATTTTTGTTAAAATCTTTTCTTGCAATGGAATTCGTTTTAGGCTACGAGATTCATGCTTTACTATCAATTTTCCATAATTTTCAGGCTCGTTATTTCTTACTGCAGAAAATTTCTCCTAAAAAATTTTATTTTTAATTTCTTCATACTATTAACATACGTAAATGTCAAATTTTAATTGCTATAATACAACTTACACTTAGCGTGACACCAGTATTTTCATTTACAATAACGTTTTCACTACAAGGTTGACAAAGGTCAGTAGAAAAACAATTTTTGGAAATTGAACAGCTATCACGATTTATCATCTGTAACAATATCAATAATGTTGAGTGATCCAAATAATATAAATTATTATGTTAAAATTCTTCTTACAGATTTACTATTAAGTATTTAAAAAAATTAATGTTAATTAAAAATATTACTAGCCTGGAACGAAATATGACTGGTATAATTATTTTTCAGCAAAGGCACATTTACACAATCATTATCCTGTGAGCATAATTATAAAATAAAAATGTTAAGCATTTATTAGCCATTTAAAAAAACTTTCGTCAATTTTTTTTAATATACCTTTATCGGTACGGCACTTTTCTTTAAAGTTACTCGTAACTTTGGGATAATTTGGATTGTTCCGTCAGGCATCTTGTGTTGAAAAAAAGATTCAATATCTTCATTCCTGAAATGTGCCTCACATATCGTGTCGGAATCAGAAAATTCTATTCCTAAAACATCTTTCCACTTTTTCCTTAAAGCAGGATGCTACAATAGAAAATAAAAACAAAATTTAATTTACTTCCTAAATAATTTTACATTAAAATTATTTATATTTTATTTACCTTAGGTACTTTGAAGAAGCTCCGAGTTGTATTATTTTTTTTCATTTGCCTTGCACTAATATTGCACTTTGCGCATTTTCGATGCATAGTGGTTTTTCTCCTATTCTGTAATTAAAATTTTTCGTTTCAATATTATTTTCTTAATTTCTTACTTCCGTATAAAATTTTAATTAGTAAAAAAAATTAGCAAAAGTCAAAATTAAATTAACAATAATACCTTCTCATATTATGAAAATGTAAAAACTAATAATTAACAGTAAAAATATTGCAAAATGAAATCTAATAATATTTCACTAATATAAAAACATAACCTTGAAATAATTTCACACGGAGAGACCCACATTCGTAAAAATTACTAAAAACGGTTGCAATGACCGGAAATAAGGGGACTTTTAGCATAATGTACTACAGAATTAGATAAATTTACAAAAGAAATAGATAAATTTGCTACATTGAAATAGCAAGTTTTAATATTTTGTGTAAGAGTTGTAAATGTAGCGAAAATTGATTATAGTTTTCTCTAATTTAATTAGACAAAATCTGACAAATGAAAACATTTTCCACTAAAATCTTCTATCCACTGTAGTAATTTTTGGTGAGCAAGTGTGGCTAGCGAGTGCAGTCATATGGCGCCTGTATTTCTATTGGTTGCTAACCTCGTCAATCTCCGTAAATGAGCCGATGCCTTCCGATCATTGACAGTGACTATGTTTCGCGTATGTAAAATAAATTTGGATATTATCTACAATAATTAAATATAAAGTGAAACGTAGGTCGTTCGGTATCTCAGAAATTGACCATTATAAATTAATAAATTTTGCATTTATTCCTGTCCCAAGAAGTATGTCTTATAATAAGTTGTTAAAAGTAAACTGCTTTCTCGTAAGTGCTGTAAATTTTCATCATTCAATATATAAGGAAACAAAGATGTATACTTTCAGTGAAATTCGTTGTCGTGCGTGCAGTTGTGTATTAGTGTATTAATTAACCGCGTCTATACATATAAGTGAAATAAACATGTGTGTGTCTTCAAATATTTATCCAACAACAAATATATAAGTGTGTGAGTGTGTGTGTCTGTGTATGTAAAAATCCTTCCAGTTTACCTCCACTAGTCAAGAATTGACGGGAAACCGGCGACAAAAATCCGTATTTTTTCTTTTCACTCTTTCTTTCTGCATTTACAACGACTATAGTAATTTTACGTACACAATGTTTCTGAGTTTTACTACAGTTGTTTGGAACTATTGGACGAAATAGTAAGAAACTTTGCTAATTTGGTGAACATTTGTCGGGATTAGTGACTTAGTGTAGAAAATAGTAAAAAATACAAAAAGTCCCCTTATTTCCGGTGGTTGCAATGTGAATATAGTAAATTCTAGTGTGATTTTATACAAAAATTAGTAATCTCGGTCTCTCCGTGCAGTTACAATTTTACAAAAAGTTTCGTTATTCACTTACTAAGTACATAAATTTCTAAATAAAATAAATAAATTTTTTAAAATTTTAACTAACACTATAAATAAGCAATAATGTATATATAATTTTGTAAATATTAATCATTCTGAACTTACCTCATCCATAATTATTTTCCAGTGCACAACAAAATTCAAAACAAAAAATTAACTAAGAAAGACATGTTCACTTTAAAACTTCAAGTATATATGCGATTGCTGCGTTACGCACGGGATGTTTTAGAAGCAACAGCTTACGACAAGAATTAGCTTATTATAATATACACTACATTGGTCTCCTGTAGTCTATTCTCCATCACCTAAATTATGCCAGTACCTTAATCCATTTTTTTCTTTCAGTGTTTAAGGTTTATATAGATTATAATGTTTATACTAATAAAAAATGTTTGTTTGAGTGTTATTGTTAATAATAGTACATTAAAAAAATTAAAGTTGTTTGAAATCAGTAAATATTTATGATATTCGAATTTAGAATTTTTTTTTAATTGAATTAAAAATCAAAAAGTAATGTACACTGAAAGAATTTTGGGCAGGCTGCAGGCTTTACATGAGTGCCGCTAGAGCTCGCTGCCTCAAGCTCGCAGTTAACCTCAAAAAGGCGAGAATCTACTCTCGAAAGGTAAGCAGCAACTCCTCAGGGGCAGCTGCTCACCTTTCGGGAGTAGATGCTCGCTTTTTTGAGGTGAGCTGCGAGCTCTGCGCAAGGGGCACTAATTTCGGACATGAAAAGCCAGCAGCCTGCCTAAAATTCTTTCAGTGTACCATTAGAACTAGACAAAAATTTCTTAATAAGAAATTCGTGACATCAATAAGAAACTCACGACCCATCTGCCTAACAAGACGACAAGCCAAATTAGTACGAAGCGAAGATCTGCGGCCTTCGCGCGATTGCTTCTCGATAATAATAATAACAATGACGCGGAACGTACTGTCACTAATGACTCTACGTCGAGTGTTTCTGAGTCCGATTCCGAGTCTGATTGTCCTATATTGGAGTCTCAGGAAGGTGGATCGGACAATGATGATGATGGTCATCCATCAAACAATGAAAACATGGAACCGTGGTTTCAAAAAATTAGAGATGCAATTGCGTGTGAGTCTACCGTGGATCCTAGCTTAAAAGAAGTCTATAAGATCGAGACAAAATTAATATCCATTGCGGCTGCTGTGGTGTCTGATGTTGATTCGACGTCAGTTCATGACAGAATAGAGGATTTCATTCAGAATATGCTGGTACCTTATACCACAGCAAATAACAGCAAGAAGAATGTGGGAGGAAGTGTTGGGACTCGTTGTCAGGTCTCAGGCAGCAATAACAAAAATGCTCAAAATAAACAAAAGCAAAGGAGCACTAATTTCGGACATGAAAAGCCAGCAGCCTGCCTAAAATTCTTTCAGTGTAGGGCATTACATGTAATAATTTACTATTTCCATTATGTTTTTATATAATAATTCAACTAATTAATTAAAAATTATAAAATATTATTATATAATTTTTTTATTGTAGGGGAGACTGGGCCCCTGCTGGAACCCAAGTAACCTGTAAGTTTGCAGCAAGCTTGCAGCAAACTTACACCACAAGATTTGCAATCTTACACGTAAGCTTACTGCAAGTTTGCTGCAAGTACTAAAATGTCCTAATGCTGCAAGATTGCACAGCAAGCTTAGGACAAGCCAACACTGCAAGTTTCTTAAAAATTCCTAAATATTTAATTATATTCAGCAAATTATTTAATATTTAGTTTTTATTTAATTTAAATATATTTAATATTTATTTAAAATAATATAATGGCAACAACGTTATAATAAAAATGTCATTAATTTCTCCAATACACAGAATTGTAGTTGTGTACTATTATCCGTGATCAGTGGATCATAGTAAAAAATTGTAAATGTCGTGGCAGACATCAATTATTGATATTATGATCTAAGATACTATTGTGAAGCACCTGTTTAGGGGACTGATACTTATACTCTCCGCGAGACAAGTCGTGCGCGAGAGAGGTATTTCTCGCCATCTATCAAGGAGTTAGAGAATTATAAGAGAAACTTCTATTACTTTTCCAATTCCCTGATAGATGGCGAGAAATACCTCTTTCGCGCACGACTTGTCTCGCGGAGAGTATAAGTATCAGTCCCCTAAACAGGTGCTTTACAATAGTATCTTAGATCATAATATCAATAATTAATGTCTGCCACGACGTTTACAATTTTTTACTATTATCCACTGATCACGGATAATAGTACACAACTACAATTCTGTGGATTGGAGAAATTAATAACATTTTTATTATAACGTTGTTACCATTATATTATTTTAAATAAATATTAAATATATTAAAATTAAATAAAAACTAAATATTAAATAATTTGCTGAATATTATATAATTAAATATTTGGGAATTTTCAAGAAACTTGCAGTGTTGGCTTGTCCTAAGCTTGCTGTGCAATCCTGCAGCAAGTAGGACCTTTTTGTACTTGCAGCAAACTTGCAGCAAGCTTACGTGTAAGATTGCAAATCTTGTGGTGTAAGTTTGCTTCAAGCTTGCTGCAAACTTAAAATCCTATCTCTTTGAATATTTTTTTATCTCTGAGATAGAAAGAGATAAAGTTTCTCTATCTTAGTCTATCCCCACTTTATCACTTCAATCACTTTTTATCTCTCCTTCTGTATAAATCTTTTTCAATAAAACTTTTAATACTTTCAATATCCACACCTATCTCTTTCTATCTCTAATTTCATCTAAGAATATACTTTTCTCTTTTAATAATCTTGTTTCTATCCCAGGCTATCCCTTTTTTATTCCCCTCAATCTCTTTCTATCTTCCCTTTTTATTCAATCTCTTTTAATAATCCTTACTTTATCGCCTTTTATCCTCTTACTATTCACTTCTTTCCCTTTCTATCCCTATTTAAATCTCAGTCCATACTTGTCTCCTTTTATTCCTTCGGTTCTATCAGAGTCTATCTCTTTTCTATTAAATTAAAAAAAATTCGATTTTTTCTTTTTTTTAATCTTCTTCAATAACCTTCATTATATCCTCTTGAATCCTTTTTCAATCCCCAAAGATAACTTTTTATACGCTTTTCAATGTGACGAGTTCATGATAAATAAAGAGAAATTAAAACTTTAAAAAGGAGATCAACTAAGAGATAAAGAGTGATAGAGTAAGAGATAAAAAGAGATCAATACAGTCCCAAAATTTAAAAGAGAGTTCAAGAAAAATATCTTCCAAGCTAGCGTGGCTAAGTGACATGTGTATTCGACTTGCGTCCCTAAGGTCCCTAGGGTTCGAGCCCTCCTGCGTGCGAAATTTTTAAAATTTGGTTTTAAGTGTTATGTGTATAATGTTGGTTAATAATGTGAAATGAAATATAGATTTAAACAATAAATAATAATTTCATAACAAATAAATAAATAACTTGATTTGTTAAAAATAGGTAATAAATAGAAGTACGAAAACTCTAAAAATATTTTTTTTAAATAATAAATTCAATTGAAATTGTAATACTTCATAAAGTCTTTAATATTGTTAATAATATTGGTTAATTAATTCTTTATATATTAAACAACTTGTTCATTTTATGATCATTAAGCTTCCTCAATATAATATATACCAATTGTTTAATTTTTTATTTTAGAATAATTATTTCAAAGTGTTAAGATAAAATTTCAAAAAATACAAAATTTAAATTTTTTGTGAAAAATTAAAATATTTATTAATTCTATAAATATTGATAAAATTTATACTTTATATACATGAATCGATTCGTTTTTATGTCAGGAATGCAATTTTGACAAGAATTAATGAAAATTTTAATATAGAAAAAAGTTATTTCAAAAAATCAAAAAATTAAAAAATTGTTAAAAAATTTTTTTTTTTAGATATTTTTGAAAATCCTTCTGTCTGATTTTTGGTATTCGTGACCGTAATACACCTACAAAATTTAATCAAAATCCGTAAAGACGTGTAAGAGAAAATTTGTCCACAAGAATCGGTGACATACACACACACATACATACGGACATTTGTTCCTCTCGACGAATTATATATACTACACTTGAAAATTTGTAAAAATAATTGATTCTAAAAAATTCGGAAATCGACATCACTATAAGGCTTCCTTTAAGAGGAAGCAAAAGGATAAAAATTTGCAGCAAAGAGAAATAAAAAGAGATAAAAGTACATAGGTATAAAAAGAGATAGATAGGGGATAATAGGGTATAAAAAGAGATAGAAATTTGGAGATAAAAAGGTATAATATTTCGGGTATGCAAAGTGGCTATTTCAAAGGGATAGAAAAAACTTTATCTCTTTCTATCCGCGAAATTCTATCTCTTTCTATATTTTTACTTCCAGTAGGGTGGGTTATTACTGTTTATTTATTATACTTAGTTCATACCTTTTGGCTTTGAACGACTATTTATTACCTATTATTGACTTTTGGATAAGTTGTAAGTCTGATATAGTTTAAATAATTTAATATAATGAATAAATATTTTTTAAAAATTAATTGGAATAGGTATAGTAGGTTCATTGGGACAATTGGTTTTTTAATACAAAAATTACTGCAACGTTGCGAAATCAATAGGATTTCCTCTTCAGGGAGTCAATAAATAAAAAGTTTGACATTACATGTCGAAGAAATTAAAATTTAGCCAAAAATTGGAATGTAACATTTGGAGTTAGTACCTAACAACAGAAAATATGTATAATCCATTATTGATAATGGACTCCAATAAAATCAACTCGGACGTAAAAATTTGTTTAATACAAAAAGAATTAGTTTTTGTAACTAAACATTAAAACCACTAATTAGTAATATACTAAAGAATCTAATAATCAACTGGCGAATAAATTTAACGTGTTATGCGTTGTGGCGTTACATTTATATAGTGTTTTTAAGTTAATAAAATCAGCCCTCGTGTGACAAGTAATGGTTTTAACATCATTATAATAATATTCCTGTTCCGTCTCAACGATTCTGGCTCAAGGTAGCCAAGTCGTGTGTGTGACACGTCTTAGCTATCAAGTTTTCACATATGTTCACTTTTCATTTATTTCACTGCTGAAACAAAAATAATTACTATACTCTCCTCAAAATTTAATAAAAAAAATGAAAGGAAAAGAATTCTACCTCAAACATTTAAAATTAGTGAATTTTAAATATGTTTGAGGTAGAACTTTTTTCCTGAATTCATTCAAAAAACATGTTTAATTAATTTTTCAAGTCCTTGAAAATTTTGTTTATAATTGTTTGGGAATATTACGTATTAATCATAAATAATTGATTATATCTTGTTTGATAAAAAAGCAATTATGCATTTTTTACCGTTAATTTGAATTGATTGTCGATAATGTAAACAATTCAAATAGCTTTTTCCTGTTATCCATACAGAATTAGTTAAAAGATCTCTTAATAAAAGCAAAATGCATGATTAGTAGTGGATTAAATAGTAATTTTCAATTCACAGCTGTTATAATATATGTATAATAAATGAATACACAAATTTTAATTTACTTCTCTCGAAGACATTTATTAGGTATATAAACATGGAACCAATCCATTAATGCGAAAGCAAAGTAATTAATCTTTTTCAGATGTTCGAGTAAAACTTTATGGATTGAAAGTAAACTTTCTTTCGCTAAAAATAAATTGATAACTAAAAATAAAAAATAAACCATAAAAAAGGATAATAAATACTGAAAATAAAAAACTTGTAAATAATAACAAAATAATAAAAAGAATAATAAAAAAACAAGAAAATAATGAATAACAAAAAGAATAATCGTAACTAACAACATAATAATGACAAATAACAAAAGTATTGCAATCATAAATAACAGCAAAATAATAATAAATGAGAAAAAGAAAAATAATAAATGAAAACTCTCTTTATATATATTAAGTTAGAGAACGACCGACCGACCGACTCACACCTCTTTCTATTTTGTCTAACATCTTTTAGAATACTTCACTCACACACATGTCTAAAAAACATATACCCATTGAAAAATCCACTATTTGTTAACTTCAATGGAGCTACATTTTAATAAATTTTATTTTTTTAAAGTAACTATTGGTTTTTTTACTTTAATATATCTGTTGATGAGAAAAAATAAGTACTTATACAAAAATAATAAATTTATTTCTACATATATTAAGTATTTCAATCAAAAACATTTTATTATTTTATCTTAAATGTTAAACTTTAAATAGTTCTAAAAGACACAATTTTTTATTATTTAACAAATCCTTTTTGCTATAAATTCCTTATTTACTATTAAATACTGTGGATAAATTCTTTTGTGCATATTTGAAAGTTGAAAAATTGTATTTTTGGCCAAAATTCGACGATCCTAGACCACTGTGTTATGTATTGAAAAAAATTAAATTCCTGCAAAAAATTCTACTATTTATGGAAATAATTGAATTCTTACGGAAAGTTTTATTAATTTTATAAAAATTTTTGATGAAATCTGATTCATTTCGAAGAATTTTATTAAAATATTTTAAATAATTGATTTTTTTCGAAAAATTTTTTTTAAAATGGTATTTTTTTAATTGAATTCCTGTGAAAATTTTATTACTTGTGAAGATAATTGAATTTTTGTGTAGAATGTTTTTAAATTATTTTCTAAATAATTAAATTCTATTGAAAAATTTTATAAAAAAGTAGATATTGAAAATAATTGAATTTCAGACAAAAATTTCAATTATTTGTGAAAATAATTAAATTCTTGCGAATAATTTTCTAAAAAATTTTGAAAATAATTTAATTAATCGTTTCAAAGAATAAATTTTATCAAAAATTTGTTAATTGTTTCGAAGAATTGTAACAAGAATTTTGAAAATAATTTTTTTAATTTAAAGTATTTAGCGCAAATTCTCAAAAAGAAGAAAGAAAAAAATATCTTTTAGTGTCATAAATCTAAAAAAAAATTTAAATATTTACTAATATTTGCTACTCGTAAAAAAGGTAACAATTAAAAAATTTTTTGATAAAAACACTGTATTTTAATTAAACAAAACTTTTGATTAGAGAAAAAATATGTTTTCCCTTTGACTGAAAGAAAATCTTCAATCTCTTCAATCAATTTCTGCAAACTAATTGATTTACGAATTTATTCTCAAATGAATATTCTCTCTACAGAATGAAGTATAAAAAAGTTTATATCCTTAATCAATCTTCTTTTTTTCTTTATTTGTTTATTAATTTTTTTTCTATGTCATAACTACTCGTGCAAGGAGAAAAACTTCTTTTAACAGCAAATATCTCCTGACAAAAAGAATTATAACAATACTTGCAATTTGCAAATGAGCATGATCATTAAAGATAAATGACTTTAATGTATATCGATGTGACAAGATCTTTGTAAAAACCATTCTTTTTCTTTTCTTCTTTTTTTTCGTTATTCATTATCTTGAAGACAATATCAAAAAAAAGTTTAAAAAAACAATCTAGGGCCGATTTTGTATTTTAATTTGCAATATTCTTTTTTTTATCCAACGCAAAGCGGAAAAACCTTGAATGTAAAAAAAGACAGGAGAATGATGTTTTTAAATCAGGGGTGTGGGTGTGTGTGTATGTGGTTATTGGAAATAAGAAAATATTGAGAAGAAGAGAGGGAAAGAAAAAGAGGTGTGTTTGCGGGATATAAAAGGGAGAGAGGGGATTATAAACAAGATCCAATGTTCAGAATTCATAAATATTTAAAATAATGCAGTTTCATAACTGTAAATGTCGTATATGTGTATATTTATAATAGATATAGGTTCGATATTTTTTATCTCTAATATTAGATTACTTCGAATATTACATGCACAATTCTAATATTATGTGGGGGCATTTCCGCATGATTTTTTTCGAACTTTATTTTTTATTTTAATTTTTTTTAATTAATTATTTAATATCTCCTAACCAACAATTTATCAAATTCCGAAAATTAATTATGCGGACAAAATTTATTTATTTATTTTGAACATAAACGGGTTTCAAATAAACCCTTTCGTACAGAAGTACTTATTGATAAATTTACATAAAAAACCTTGAAAACAATAATTAAGGTAAGTTATTAAGCGCTAGGTTGGACCATAATGTTAATGATAGTTGTATAATATGTTTCGCAAAACGTTTACAAATTCGCAAAACTACTAAAGGAAGTGTCAAAAAACTCAACTGAGTCACTTATCATATTTGCCTCTCTACGTAACCTAATGATTAATGAATTGTTAACATAATTTGTTCTGTGGAATTCTATATTAAATAGTGAACGATATCTTGACGGTCTTGAAGGTACATTAAGTTTAAACGAAGATATTAATGCTGGACAATTTATGTAACCATTCAACAATTTAAACAGAAAAGTCATATCAGCATATAAGAATCGAGAAACGATTTTAGGCATTTTGAGTCGATCACGCAGTGCATCATATAGTTATGCTCACAAAAATCAAATGGCAAATTTAATTGTCTCGCTGCGAACCGAAGAAAACGGTTTTGTACACGCTCTAATCTTATTAATAAATAAGCAAAATAAGGTATCCAAACGACGGAAGCATACTGTATTATACTCATTGCAAAAGTAAAAAACAATATTTTAAGAGTACGCTCATT
Organism: Leptopilina heterotoma; assembly: GCF_015476425.1. Lineage (NCBI taxonomy): Eukaryota > Metazoa > Arthropoda > Insecta > Hymenoptera > Figitidae > Leptopilina > Leptopilina heterotoma. The sequence continues at coordinate 249,537 of NW_025111128.1, read as the reverse complement.
ATGAAATAAAGAGACATTTCTCATAACAAAACCCAGGGCCCTGAGAGCTAAAGCTCTCTAACGACATCCGAAATGTGATAATTAAATGTTAAAGAACTATCAAGTGAGCAATTCCACGCCAAGTGATCATAAGAATTTTCGATGATTTTAGCAATATTAAAAATACTTTCAGAATTTGTTCCTTCTTATACATGGAATAAAAGTGTATAAAAGTTTTTTTTAAATTTTCAAAATTTTTTGAGTTACCTCTTACTCAAAATTTTGGTCGGTTTTTCAAAAAATGCACATAACTTTTTTTCTTGTTAACCGATTAAGATAATTTTTTTTGGAAAATACTCATAATAAAAAGTACTTTAAAGAAAAAAAATAAAATTTAATAAAAAATTTTTTTTTGCCCGAAAAAAATTTAAAAAAATTTTTTGAATTCAAATTTTGAAAAAAATATATCTTCGATTTGAAAATTTTTTTTTGGTAAATATTGTCAATTAAGTAAAGAATACTTCTTGTAAATTTAATTATGGGACAAAAATAACTTTACGAGAAAAAAAATAAAGTGTGCAGCGCGGCGTGCCGGGACTTGTGCATGTATTCACTTATGGCCGCGCAAGTTTCGTTTCAAATCACACTATAGGTCACAATTCTTTAACAAAACGCTTTTTCTTTTTTTCTAAATCTTCGTAATTAAATTCTCTATGGATCTCTTGAGCCTTATTTTTGAATTTTTGTTTTTAAACATTTTTTAAATAACAGTAAGTATTAAAAAAATCATAAAATCGTAAAATATATTTTTTTTAGTTTTATTGATTAAGAAAATTATTTAAAAAACCTATTAAAATAATGTTTGATTGATAAAGAATAAATTAATTAAACACTTTTTAATTAATTAATTGTTGTTATTTTTTATAAACTGTATACTTAGGCCTAGAAATTACTAGTTTCTTCTCAATTGTACAATTTTTCATAAGTAATATATCTACTGATGATAAAAAAACAATTATTTATTAAAACATTGTTTAAACAATTAATTGTTGCTATTTTTTCATAAACTATTTATACTTAGGGTAAGAAATTTATATTTGTTTCTTATGTACTTTTTTCATTTTTTCATAAGTTTCATTTGGGTTAGAAATTTCTAATTTTTTCTAAACAATTAATTGAAAAATTGAAAATTATAAACTGTTTAAACAAGGGTTAAATAATAAATTTTTATTTTTTCTTTTATACTTGAATACTTTACTTATGAAAAATTGCACAATTCAGAAAAAATAGAAATTTTTAACCCTAAGTACAGTTTATGACAAAATAATAAATTTTTATTGTATAACAATTTTTAACTAAATAATATTTTATTTTTTATCAATCAAAAATTATTTTAATAAGTTTTTTGATTAATTTTCTTAATTAATAAAACTAAAAAAATATATTTTACGATTTTATGATTTTTTTAATACTTATTGTTATTTAAAAAATGTTTAAAAACAAAAATTTAAAAATAAGGCTCGAGAGATTGATAGAGAATTTAATTACGAAGATTTTTAAAAAAAGAAAAAGCGTTTTGGTAAAGAATTGTGACCTATTAGAGTGATTTGAAACGAAACTTTCGCCGCCATAAGCACAAGTCCCGGCACGCCGCGCTGCACACTTTATTTTTTTTCGCGTAAAGTTATTTTTGTCCCATAATTAAATTTACAGGAAGTATTCTTTACTTAATTGACAATATTTACCAAAAAAAAATTTTCAAATCAAAGATATATTTTTTTCAAAATTTGAATTCAAAAAATTTTTTTAAATTTTTTTCGGGCAAAAAAAAAATTTTTATTAAATTTTATTTTTTTTCTTTAAAGTACTTCTTATTATGAGTATTTTCCAAAAAAAATTATCTTAATCGGTTAACAAGAAAAAAAGTTATGTGCATTTTTTGAAAAACCGACCAAAATTTTGAGTAAGAGGTAACTCAAAAAATTTTGAAAATTTTAAAAAAACTTTTATACACTTTTATTCCATGTATAAAAAGGAAGAAATTCTGAAAGTATTTTTAACCCCTTCACTGTCAGTGGGCTCTATAGAGCCATAAAAATGTCGTGCCCTGTATGTCCATGGGCTCTATAGGGCCATCGAAAAAAAAGACATTTAAAAGTTAACGAATCTGGCTAAAAATCCTTACTCGGAGGTTTTCGGGGTCGCTGAATCCAAATCCGTTCTCAAAAATTCAAAATTCAAAATGGCGCCCAAAAAAATTTTTAAGTTAACGAATCTGTCTGAAAATGCTTTAAAATGCCTACTCGGGGGATTTCGAGGTCGCTGATTCCAAATCTGTGGTCAAAAATTCAAAATTTAAAATGGCAGCTTTAAAAAGGAGACAAAAAAAATTTTTAAGTTAACGAACTCGTTAACTTTTCAATTTTTTTTGTCAATATTTTTAAGCCGCCATTTTGAATTTTGACTTTTCGACCACGGATTTTGAATCAGTGACCTCAAAAACATATAATATGACAATATCATGATTTAAAAAAAATTTTTTTTTTGAACACTTATGGCACAAAAACTTTATTTTCACTCGACTGTGAAGGGGTTAATATTGCTAAAATCATCGAAAATTCTTATGATCACTTGGCGTGGAATTGCTCAAGTGTAATACCCAGATCACAAACCTGATATTTATTTAATATTTTCTGTATTTTTTTATTATACACTTTACTTAATTTATTTTATTTTATAAAAAGCGTTATAAATAAAAAGACAATTTAAATTATTCATTTATTTATTTATTTGGTTTATACACCCGTCTTAAGCCTACAATCTTGGCTATACAAGTGTTTCTCTACAATTTTCTCTTACACATTTTCTTATACAATATAACCTTATACTAAATTTTGCGCCTACAGAGCGACTTGAAAATTAGGAGTACTCGCATTTGCCTGGACCACCCGTTTAATCGGTTTTCTCGCCAGTGGAGAGGGAAACTGTAGAAAACCTCTCCTGAGTACAACCGGTTTATTGACAGTAGAGTTCTAATGGTGTGTACTGGACAATAATCGACGGTGCACATCATTATACCTCGACGTCAAACCTCCCGCTCAGATTGTCTCACGTGCCGGAAAAATACCAAGCCAAATGGGCGCGAACCAAGGGTACTATACCCTTGGTCCTTAAACGACCGCCAAGCGAGGCATCTATTCGACTGAGCTAATCTGTCGGTTAGACAATTTAAATTATTTTCCCAATAACTTTTTATTAATTATAAAGAAGATTTTGAAGGATATGGTGATTTAATTTCTCCACTTGAGAACGCCAAGATCGCCACCAGGTGGCGAGGAATCTGATTTGATCAATTGAACTTCCATTTAACGGTGACCTTGGCGTTTGCAGGTGAAGAGTAGAATCTCCATGTATTTAATCTCGAAATGTTCGTAATGATTTTATAATTATTTATAATCAGACAGAGAATTTTCCAGTAAAAGAAAGTATTGAGTGGAGCCGTTAGGAATTGTCAGTAGCTCTGAGCCAACCCAGTGTGCACGTTCTAGAACAATTAATGGAAATAAAGAACAGTTCTAGAACGGTTCCAGTACATGCACACTGGGAATACGGCTTTGTGAAAAACCGTATTGAGACGTTTGACTCAATCTTTTTTTCGTCCACCGAATACGGTCCTCTTTTAACATTAAAATTAAGATCATATGAGTAGAGTACACAACATAAATTGAAAGCACAATAGTCCTGGTATATAAAAATGACGATTTCGAAACGAAACAGTGAAAAATTATTAAAAAGTGGTAAAAGCAAAATTTAACAGACGCTACTGCACTAACCATATGAATCAATGAAAAACATGATGTTTAAATAGATTAATGTGAATCTACTGTACCGACTTCACTGATTCTTATGGTAAATGTAGTCGCTCTGTGATCTTAATTTCAATGCTAAAAGAGGACCGTATTCAGTGGACGAAAAAAGATTGAGTCAAACGTCCCAATACGGTTTTTACACAAATCTGTATTGGCTCAGAGCTATTGCCAATTCCTAATGGCTCCACTCAATACTTTTGTTTTACTGGGTTAGAGAGTTTGACAATTAACATAAAAGACTAAAATTTTGAATTCACTAAAGTTAATTTGCGATTTTCTTATGGTCTCCAATTTTTTTAGAACATTAGAATTAATTTCTTCACTAAATAAATTGATATTTAAAATGTCGGTTTGAGAAATAAATTAGTAGCTAAATTGTTAATAAGATCGAAAAAAAATTGTTAAAAAAGTGTCGAAATTAGGAGTCGAAAAGTATTAAATAAATTTATTGAAACAATTGAAAGGTCAATTTATTCTTGAGTGTAAAATTGAAAAACCGGTAGGAATCGAATCTCAAACTCACAGGTCATATTAACAGTGAAGCAAACAGAAGTGCTTTAACTCTTGAGGGTAGGGGAGACCAGGTGCGGTTGTTACGCTGTACAGTTGTTACAAATGGAATATATCTCAGAAACAGTGAATTATAGAGATAGGGTTCTCAAAGGAAAAATGTTTAGTTTTTATGTACGAACTTTCTGCAATATGTTTAAAAATTATATGCAAGCTTTACAAGTAAAAAATAGGCACATTGGTTTTTAGAGGCCAAAAGTAAATATTTCTCTGCTTGATATTTTTTAAATAGTTAATAGACCTTTATACTTAACAAAGTAAACTTTTTAATATCATTTCTATGAGGATCAAGCTTTAAGAAACTGCCTTGGTTGTCCACATTTAGTGTGTATATACCTACTTTTTTAATAAAGTGATTTATTGTAAAAATGTACCTGTTGTGTAGTTGTATAAGTGATGATGACAACCGATATTTTTTCCAAAATTCAGCAGATTCGTTTGAAATGTAAAATATTTGTCAAAATGTAATCACACTCATTTTTTATAAAAAATCTCATGTTTTTTCTAAATTCGACTTCAAAATTTATAAAAAAAAAACTTTAAAAAATTTTTTTCATTTCGAAACAATATTAGTACTGCCATCTCTATGGAACTGTCACGTACTATTACGTTAAGCCAAAAATCATGATTAATTAATAAAAATTGTTATAAAAATTATTTGCCTTCAATTTAGAAATGTTATAGATGATTCTTGGAATTGTAACAACCGACATTCACTTTGTGCAGTTGTTACAATTTACACGCTGTCACTCAAATGCTTCTAGTTATTTAAATAATAGATATAGAGCTAAATCAATTATGGCCTTTTAAAACTAGATAATATACCTTTGATTTAACTGTATGACCAAACTACACGAAGAGACCCACATTTGTAAAAATTACTAAAAATGGTTGCAATGACCGGAAATAAGGGGACTTTTAGCATAATATACTACAGAATTAGATAAATTTACAAAAGAAATAGATAAATTTGCTACATTGAAATAGCAAGTTTTAATATTTTATGTAAGAGTTGTAAATGTAGCAAAAATTGATTATAGTTTTTTCTAATTTAATTAGACAAAATCTGACAAATGAAAACATTTTCCACTAAAACCTACTATCCACTGTAGTAATTTTTGGTGAGCAAGTGTTGCTAGCGAGTGCAGTCATATGGCGCCTGCATTTCTATTGGTTGATAACTTCGTCAATCTCCGTAAATGAGCCGATGCCATCCGATCATTGACAGTGACTATGTTTCGCGTATGTAAAATAAATTTGGATATTATCTACAATAATTAAATATAAAGTGAAACGTAGGTCGTTCGTTATCTCAGAAATTGACCATTATAAATTAATAAATTTTGCATTTATTCCTGTCCCAAGAACTATGTCTTATAATAAGTTGTTAAAAGTAAACTGCTTTCTCGTAAGTGCTGTAAATTTTCATCATTCAATATATAAGGAAACGAAGATGTATACTTTCAGTGAAATTCGTCGTCGTGCGTGCAGTTGTGTATTAGTGTATTAATTAACCGCGTCTATACATATAAGTGAAATAAACATGTGTGTGTCTTCAAATATTTATCCAACAAATATATAAGTGTGTGTGTGTGTGTCTTTGTATGTAAAAATCCTTCCAGTTTACCTCCATTAGTCAAGAATTGACGGGAAACCGACGACAAAAATCCGTATTTTTTCTATCACTCTTTCTTTCTGCATTTACAAACGACTATAGTAATTTTATGTACACAATACTTCTGAGTTTACTACAGTTGTTTCGAACTATTGGACGAAATAGTAAGAAACTTTGCTAATTTGGTGAACATTTGTCGGATTAGTGACTTAGTGTAGAAAATAGTAAAAAATACAAAATGTCCCCTTATTTTCGGTGGTTGCAATGTGAAAATAGTAAATTCTAGTGTGATTTTATACAAAAATTAGTAATCTCGGTCTCTCCGTGTAGTATATTAAGCAACAAGGGTATAAAGGCAGCCATTTGTTTACGGTGATTTTTGTGACACGAGTGGAGGTCGAGGGCGCCTTGAGACCTCCACTCGTGTCACAAAAATCATCGTAAAGAAATTGGCTGCCTTTATTCCCATGTTACTTACGATATTTTTTATTCCTAATGCACAAAAGTGGCGATTTCAGATAGCAGACGACAGGGAATAAAAGTCAGTCACTTGTTCGACTTATATGAAAATGGCGGCCGTTTTCTCCCTTGGGCAAAAATAACGCATGGGATCAGCGGTTATGTTTGCACATGGGAGAAAATGGACGCCATTTTCATATGGTCGAACAAATGAGTGACTTTACTCCCTGTCGTCAGCTATCTGAAAGCGCCATTTTTGTGCATGTGGGATAAAATAGTATATTGTGCACCTAGGGAGGAAAATAGTGATTTTCGCGAGGGTGAAGTTTGTAGTTCGAGACGTAGCGAGCGTACGAGCCGAAGGCGAGTGCGAGCGAATTCAAGAACTGCAAACACACGAGGCGAAAATCATTTTCCTTCCGTGGTGCACATACTATTTTTTCTAACACACGTAAACGAAAGTACAAATATGCAATTATTTAACGGAATTTTTTGAAATAAATACTATTAATTTTATAATGTTAATTTATTATTAGATTATTAGAAACAAATATTCACAATACTGATTATATTGAAATTAGAATGTTTGACAATTAAAAATAATTAATAATAATATATACATTTAACCACAATTATAATAATTATTATTGTTGTAATATTTATTTAAAATCCATTATTAATTTAAAAAATAACAATATGATACATATTTAATCTTAAAAAATATATAGCTCTTTTTATATTTTGCATTTAAAAAAAAAATTACAAATTATTATAGCAGCAGGAAGAAAATATTACTTTCTCTCCCTGCCTCCGGGAAAGACGTACTTTTTACCCTCTTTATAGGTGAGAAATGATGTACTTTCGGTGCGTGTGTTAGAAAAAAATATTTTCATAATTATAATTAGCAGAGAAGATATATTTTTCAAATTATATTTTCCGTTAGTAAAATAATTTTTTTTCCACAGGTAAAAAAAATGTATAAAAGAGTGGCGGAGAGGTTAAGGTTTCTCTATAAACCTTATGCTTTAGCTATAGTTTCAATTGGATATGTTCTAGGTGAATTAGGACACTATTTAATTGGTAAGTTTGATAAAAATTTGTCCAAAAAAAGAATAAATAAAAAAATTTCGTGTATAATAAATTTATTTAAATTACGATTACAGAAATTTTTTGGTTCAAATAAAAAAAGGAAAGAAAAGAAATAGAATTATGAAAGATAAATTTAATTGCTAAATTATAATTGAAACAGTGTAGTTTTTAAAAATCATTATTAATTTCTAATGATGCAAAAAATCAGTGAAACCAATTAAAAAACAATTTTCCCCTACTTTATTATTACTGAGAAAAAAAATTCATTTGCACGAATTTAAAAATCAAAGATAATTCTTTTTTAATATTACACTACCACTATTTTTAATAATAGCAATTTTCAAATTAACTGTTACTCAGAAAATACGATCGATTTATTACAAAAAACAAAATTATAATAAATAATCTGTTATTAAATTTCATTAACAGTAAAATCCATTTTTTTAAATAATATATATAATTGTTTATTTATGAATTTGAATTATTTTAATTTTAATTTATATTTAATTATATTTCAATAATAACAAAATTAATTTTTTTAATAATTAATTTTTTATTGAAAACAAATTTAAAACTATGAAAAAATGGGGTACTAACTCTTAATTTTTTATTTATATGCTTTTTGAATTTCTACAAAAATAACTTTCAAAAAATGAGAAAAAATACGATCAAATTTATTAAAAGAAAAAAATTATACTAAATAATTTATTTTATTTTAAAAATTATAATTTATAGGGAAGAGTTGTCAGGGTTGGTCAGTGTTTAGGGTTGAGCTACCGCGTTTATTTTGTTTTATCACACTAGTGCCATCTGTCTTTGTACGTAAATTCTTACTACTAATGTCAGCAAACTTTTTACATAAGTCGCAGTGAAGTATACGAACGTATACTTGTGTATTGCGAGTCAGTGCTATACGCTCAGCAAAGACTTTTCTGCGTTGTCAAAAGAAGAGAACTAAATGTAGAAGAAATATTTCAAAGACTTAAAGAGGTGTTAAAACTGCATTTCCATTAAAAATAAAAAAAAAATATTTTTTGATAACCTTTTTTCAATTTTTCAATTTTGGATTTCGTTCATGAGGAATAAAATATCTAAAGTTATATGAAAATGCATAATATGGGATTTTATTTTAATTTCATGGTTTCTTTCCTCATTTCCAAGTGTCATTCTATCATTTAAAGGTCATTTTTAATCATTTACCTAAATATCTCATTGATTTTCTACAGTAGCTCATCTCTGGCAACCATGTTCATCCCTGGCTACTTTTTTTTAAATTGCTTATAACTCCGAAACTTTTGGTCAAATTTGTTTACCATGTTCAGTAAAATGATTGCGTTTGAGTTGATCTTTCCAAAAGTCAAAACTATGCCCAACCCTGACAACTCTCCCCTATTTAATTTTATTTCAACAACAAAAAATTAAACATTTTTTTTATATAATTTAATTTTTCATTTGTTTGTCATTCGAATTTCTATAAAAATACTTATAAAAAATGTAAAAAAAACAATAAATGAAACGAAAATAATGCTTTTTTTCTTTATTTTATTATTTCATTTTTTTTCAAAATTTAAATTACAAAAATTTATTTGAAATAGTTTAAAAAATAAGAAGAGAGAAAAGAAGTAGTTAACAAAAAAGAAAAAAATAGTTTACAAAATAAAAAAAAAAATAAAAAATAGTAAAAAAATAAAATTCTTAAATTACAAAAAATTTAATTTTTAGGTGTGACAAGTAAAGCAACGGCTGAAGATTTGCACTATGGTGATATTTCCTGTCAGCTAAATTCAACGGAATTTTCTTTAGTAGATCTTCCGGTTCAATGTGAGGCGGCAAACAATTCGGAATAGTAAGTAAACGACCCTGAAAAAATTCAATCAAGTGGAAATTATTTGTTTTCTTTTTGTTTCACTTTATATAACTCATTGACACAGATAGGTATATATATATATATATATATATATATATATATATATATATATATATATATATATATATATATATATATATTACTTTATTACTATTACTATATTATTTATTATATTATTATTATTATTATTTATATATATATATATATATATATATATAATATATATTTAAAAATTATTTTCTGTTGATGCTTCCTGTGACCTCACTTTGGACAAGTTCATTGTTAAGGTAAAAAGAGCAAAAAAATCATGATTCAACATAATATAGGTCCAGTGAGGTGTAAACTACATAGTCTTAATTCGAAAATGAAAAAAAAATTTCTCCAATCAACCGTGTCTGTTATATAAAATATTTCCTTATATAGATCTTTTTTTATAGTATATAGAAAGAGACGCTCTCAATGCGGAACAAAGTAAAGAAAAAAAATATGAAGGAAAATCAATCGACATTTTTTCTTTACAATATTGAAAAATGGAAATCAAATGAAAGCAGAAATATGTAAAAAATTTTGGTACATTTGTGGGTCAAATTTTTATATTTTTTGTGTTCGATTTTTTGTTGTTTCTATTGTTTCGTTGTTTGAAAATCTAAAAAAATACTCAGTGTAAAAAGAATTAACTTCAAAGGTTAACAATTTTCTTATGTAATAATAATTTAAACTATTAGTTAGTTTTAAATAAAATTTGAACTTGCAACTAATTAGTCTTCCCTCATTACGAAAAAACAAAAAATAATTATTAACCCGTTGCCTGTTTCTGACCCACGGGTGGGTCGTGAAAAAGTTTGGCCATAACTGTTTCCGACCCACCCGTGGGTCGTGTTCATTTTCACTCAAAATAAATATAATGTGTATGGGTGAATCTCTCAAAAAGGACAAATGACACGTTCAAGACATTTTTCTAAAAAATATTTAAAATTAATAAAAATAATGGCCCCCATATGATAGTATTTAACTCGATTTAATCAGGTCATATGAGAAAAAAAATATAAATTTTATATTATCTGAAATATCCATATTCATATGGTGCAAAAACTCCATTCCGTTACCGTGCATGAAGCTAATTTTACTCAAAGAATGAATATTACTTCCCATTTAAAATCTAATTTCATCTCTTGTTTAGTAATATTTATTAATTATTCTTTATTTTACTTAAATCCGGAAAAGGTAAGGCAAAATATTTCTAATTCTATTTTCTAGAATTAAATTAGTTTTGTGCGCCATTGAAAACTCCATTCCGTTACCGGTGACAAATATAAATATTAAAGGCAAACAAACATGTTAGGGGAGCAATACAGAGGTAAATAGTATTTAGAATACTAGTGTGATTGAAGATCAGTGCGAATTAGGATGAAAGAAAAGAAAATATTCAGTATAAAAAATGAGATTTTCAGTTGAGTAGTCGGCATCGACAGAAAGAAAACTCCATTCCGTTACCGCAGTAAATTCTAAATTTTTGTAAGGAAATGATAAATATTATTATTAATTAATAGAATATTCTTTTATTTGAATAAAATATAGCAAATACTATTGATTGTTTGTTAATAAAATTTTATCTTTTTACATTAGAATCAATATATTTCGGAGCTATCGAAATTAACAAAACTCCATTCCGTTACCGCCAGTGGCTTTTCCTTTTTTGAAAAGTAAATGAAAATTTTTATTTATAATTCTTAGAATAATTTTTTATTTTTATAAAGCTTAACGACATTTAACGTTTTAATTCAAAGTTTAGAAAATTTTTTAATATATAAGTAATCAATTTAAGCGTCGTCCAAGGGAGAAAAAACTCCATTCCGTAACCGACAGTACTTTTTCCGTTATTTGCTAAATAAATGATAAATAACTTTAAAACTTATTTCTCGGGGGTTTTTGGAGCCACTGATTACGAAGTTAATGTTAGTTCTTTAAAATTCAAAATGGCGGATCCAAAATGGCGGACGAAATATTTTAGAATTTAGTGAAATGGCTTAAATTTCGTTACTCGGGGGTTTTTTGGGTCGCTGATTACGAATTTAATGTTAGTTTTTTAAAATTCAAAATGGCGGATCTAAAATGGCGGACGAAAGATTTTAGAATTTAGGGTAATGGCTTAAATTTCTTTACTCGGGGGTTTTTGGGGTCGCTGATTACGAATTTAATGTTAGTTTTTTAAAATTCAAAATAGCGGATCCAAAATGGCGGACGAAATATTTTAGATTTTGTAAAATGGCTTAAATTTCGTTACTCGGGGGTTTTTGGGGTCGCTGATTACGAATTTAATGTTAGTTTTTTAAAATTCAAAATGGTGGATCCAAAATGGTGGACAAAATAAAATTTATTTTTATAAAAATTTGACCGCCATATTGAATCCGCCATTAAAAATTTTTGAATTATGACCGCAGATTCGTAATCAGCGATCCTAAAAACCCCCGAGTAACATGTTTTAAGAGAATCCAATTAATTTTCAAATATTTTATCCGCCATATTGTATCCGCCATTTTGAATTTAAAAAAATAACATCAGATTTGTAATCAGCGACCCCAAAATCCCCTAGACAACAAATTTGAGAAGAATCCAATCAATTTTTACAAATTGGACCGCCATATTGGATCCGCCATTTTGAATTTTTGAATTCTGACCTTAGATTCGTAGTCAGCGACATCGAAAACCCTAGAGTAACCTTTTTCAAGCCAATTCACTCATTGTATTTGCGACCAAAAATTAAACAATTATTTTACAATAAACAATTATTTTTTAAACAATAATGTTTATAAAGATCGTAACCACATATTTTAGAGACTTACTATAGTCCTCCTCTTCTCATAGGAATAGTCATTTAAATGTTTTTAAAACTTTTTTTTTTTAATTACAATTTAGAATTTGTTCTTTTTGAGAGATTCACCCGTATATAAATTGATAGATATTTTTCTTTATATCAATATTATAAGACATTATAAGGGTCATTAATTATATTTTTTACAATAATTAAATAATTAGTTATAATTTAAATATATTATACTATTTGAAAAAGTATCAGATTCCGCTGGACATTTTGGGACAATCATGTTGTATTTTCCTCAAACAGTTAAGGGGTTAAAAAACATTTTTTTGGAATTAAAACAAGCCCTTCGAAATTAAAAAGATAAAAAGCAAAAAAATATTCCGAAAGAAACGAAGTACGATATTCACTCAATGAGATTTTAAATGCAGTGAAATATTTTCCCGATTAAAAAAATTTTTTTTAAAGCATCGTTTTTGTAATAAAAACAAAGAAAATAGAAATGAAACTAGCTTTCAATTATTTTTAGCTGCGTTTCTTTGGATTTAAATGGAACAAATTATTGCGAGTGGAATTACAATGGACTCGGAATTGACTATCAAATACTTGCGGGTCCAAGTTTCATTGCAGTTTTCACAGTTGCTGGCGTCATTCTTGGATTTGTCGCCGACAAATTTAACAGGCAAAAGAATTATTCAATTTTTTAGTTACAAAAACTGCTATTAAAAAGAATACACTTGCTTCATTTTGCAAGAAGAAATATTTTTAAATTTTCTATAAATTAATTTTGCAAAATTGAGATTGTTTAGTAGGAAAGAATTTGTTTGTTTAAATACTAATAAAAAAATCATATGCAATAAAGAAGAAGAAGAAGAAATTATATTCTAATAATACTGTATCTTTGATGTAATACTATTTTCAAAAACGGAATCATTAAATTCTTTTTAATTGACATTCAATTATTAGAACGCCTTTCGCAGACTATCTGACTTACAGAAATGTGTAAACTTTATTGATATGAAATATGAAACATTTTATATGAATTCAACAATATTTTAAATATTTATAATAATTATTTAAACATTTGAACAATACTTTAGACATTTAAATAATTATTTTAACAATAATTTACACAATAATTTGAATATTTAAACAATATTTTCAACATTTAGACAATAATAATTTGAACAATTACTGTAACAATTATTTAAAAAATTAAGCAATACTTTAAATACTTAAATAATAATTTGAAAAATAATTTGAACATTTGAACAATACTTAAAACATTTAAGTAATAATTTGAACACTTATTTAAACTTTAAAAACTTAAATAATAATTTTAATAATTATTTAAAAATTTGAACAATACTTTAAACATTTAAATAATAATTTGAGCAATTATTTATACAACAATTTAAACATTTAAACAACACTAAACATTTAAACAATATTTTAGACATTTAAGTAATAATTTAAACACTTATTCATATACAAGAATTTAACCATTTAAACAATATATTAAACCTTTAAATACCCAAAGGGAAAAAGACCATTGGCGCATTAATGGCCTAATATTGAGAGCCAATAGTCAAATATTGTCCCATTATTGGCACCCAATAATGGACCACTAATGGTAAAATCGTAGGATGTCCACGCCGATGCCAACCATTATTAGGACAATAATTAAAAAACCATTAAGCCATTAAAAAACCATTAATAAAAAAAAATTTTTATTAACTTTTATTAAATAATAAATTTATTTAATATTAAAAATAATAATTTTTTTAATTAATTATCTTATAGAAACGGTTATTATTTTCTATCACATCGAAATGTGAATAACCCTTTCGTTCAGAGTCTAAAAATTATTTACCTCACATCCATCAGTGCAAAAATAGGAGAGGACGGGTGGAATAAAATTCCACAAATATTGGTGATAATGCTGCCTCCTTATATACTTTTCAAGTTTCATGTTAGTTGCGAGAGAGTTTGAAACAACACCTCCTACGGAGCGTTGAGCGAACTACATATTTACCGCATGATAATTTCTGCAGCGTCGGTAAGTATGTAGTTCGCTCAACGCTACGTAGGAGGTGTTGTTTCAAACTCTCTCGCAACTAACATGAAACTTGGAAAGTATATGTATAAGGAGGCAGCATTCTCACGAATATTTGTGGAATTTTATTCTGCCCGTCCTCTCCTATTTTTGCACTGATGGATGTGAGGTAAATAATTTTTAGACTCTGAACGAAAGGGTTATTCACATTTAGATGTGATAGAAAATAATAACCATTTCTATAAAATAATTAATTAAAAAAATTAATATTTTTAATAATAAATAAAATAATTATTAAATGAACAAATTTATTATTTAATAAAAGTTAATAACAAATTTTTTTTATCAATTGTTTTTTAATGGCAGACAATAATGTGCCAATTATTGGCATCGGCGTGGACATCCCACGATTTTACCATTAGTGGTCCATTATTGGGTGCCAATAGTAAACATAGAGAAAACCAATGGCTCCCAATATTGGGCCATTAATGCACCAATGGTAGACTAATGGCTATTTCCCATTGGGTAATAATTTGAACATTTATTTAAACAATAATTTTAATAATACTTTAAATATTTTATAAATAAATAAATATTTAAAGTAGGGAAGAGTGGGCTACATTGAACCAGTGTCTACAGTGAACCACTTCAATTTTCTGAGAAATGACTGAGTGAAATTTTTTCTTATTCAATGTATAAGTTAGTATTACCGAAACGGTGATTTTTGTGACACGAGTGGAGGTCGAGGGACAGGGAGTAAAAGTCATTCACTTGTTCGACTTGTATGAAAATGGCGGCCGTATTCTCCCATGGACAAAAATAACGCATAGGATCAGCTGTTATGTTTGCCCTTGGGAGAACACGGCCGCCATTTTCATACGGTCGAAGAAATGAATGACTTTCCTCCCTGTCATGTGCTATGAGAAAGCGCCATTTTTGTGCAAATTAAATTTCATTATTTAATCATAATAATTTGCGTTCGTAACGTGTGTATTAACTAAAGGAGTACTTCAGTTTTATTTTGATACAAAGACCTGATCAAAATTTGTAAAATGTAATTAGTTCTTGGATTTTATAAAAAAAACCCGGTTCAAAGTAGCCCATTCTCCCCTATACAATACTTTCAACATTTACATAATAATTTGAACTTATTTATACAACAGTTTAAAGAATTAAACAATATTTTAGATATTTAAATGATAATTTGATCAATACTTAAAATATTTAAATAATAATTTGAACAATATTTAAACATTTAAATAATAATTTGAACAATTATTTAAACAATGCTTAGAATATTTCAAAAATTCTTTAGACATTTAAATAATGATTTGAACAATTTTATTTAACTAATCATTTAAATATTTAAACAATTTTTTCAGCATTTACATAATACTTTGAACTATTGCATTATCAATGATTTAAACATTGGTTTATTTATAGATACTAGTCGTGTAAATATTTGAAATAAGGGAAATATTTTTATAATTTCAGGATAAGAATGTTGTCAATTTGCACGCTAATATTTAGCATAGCAATTATTTTAATGGGAACAGTCAAAGAATATTGGCATCTCGTTGTACTCAGGATGATTCTAGCAGCTGGGTATGCATGAATTATGATGATTATTTCTTTTTTTATTTCCCTCTATTGCTTTTCAATCTTGGGAATAATAAGTTTTCACACTGAAACAAAAAATTAAAATATCGAAAGAAGCAAAAGAGAAAATTAAAGGGATAAGAGAAATCTTTTCTTTTTTTTTGAAAAAAATAGTGAAGCAGCATGCAATCCAATGGCAACTGGTCTCATATCAGATTGGTTTAGTGAGGAGCAACGTGGTCTGGTTATGTCAATTTTTAATTGGGGCATTTATGGTGGATATGGAATCGCTTTTCCAGTTGGTCGATACGTTCCGAAAGTTAATGCGTGGAATTTAGTAAGAATTTTGTTTTTCAAAAAACTTATTTTAATAAAAGAAGAAAGAAACCTTTTAGTTATTTTTCAATAATTGACTATTTACAGTAAGACCAAAAAAACAAACAAGAGATTAATATATAAAGTAATTTCAACCTATTATTTACAAAATCTAAATTACTTTGCTAGCAATTTTAATTACTTCCTGATGAGTAGTTTTTACTATTTCCGAATAACTCATTTTTAATATTTAGCAAAATTTACTTCAATCGTAATAAAGTTTGGAAATGGTAATTGAAAATAGAAATAGTAAAAAATTGACAGAAAGTATACTGCATAATTAATATTTTAATTATTAATTAACTTCTATAAATATTTTTATAACAGGGATGGAGAGTATGTTACTATGGTGCTGGAATAATTGGAGTTATTATTGCTTTTCTCACCGGTTTTACAATAAAAGAACCAGAGAGGACGACAATAGGTGAAGAAACAACAAATGCAAAGAAAAAAGTTTCCATCTGGAAAGTCATTTTTCAGCCACGCGTTGTTATTTTATGCCTCGCTGCCAGCATCAGGCATTGTGGTGTGTATACAAAATATTATCCAGCTTTCAAAGATTAAATTTTATTTTGTTTCATAGAAAAAAGAATTTTTATTCACAATTAAAACAAAAAATATTAGAAGTACATTGTGCACCAAGTGCGCGAAAAGAAGCTATTTTTTGACTTACCTATAAATTGTTGCTCGGGCTCGAAAAAATGTTACTTTTCGCACATGGAGCACAAGGTGCTTTGTGTAGCATTTATTCATAAAAAATGACATTTTTTTGTATTGTTTTTGAGAATAAATGTAAATTATGTTGCCTACCCAGTAAAAAAAAGTATTGAGTGGAGCCATTAGGAATTGGCAGTAGCTCTGAGCCAATACAGATTTGTGTAAAAACCGTATTGGGATGTTTGACTATACTCCGGTAGTGGGGGGTACAGGCCGAATACGTACGAATATGGTTTCTCGAAAGAGGCCAAGCAAACTGAAAAAGTTCTGAGTCGCGATAGCCTTCTTCGCAGACTACTTTTAATTTACCACCTGGTGGTAATTCAGCATAAGTATTAAGCACTGATTTGTATATACTAGTGTTTCTTTTCGATCCGAGAATTTCATGTTTTTCGAGCGATTTTGTTCGTTGTCGTCTTTGTTTTTCGAACGATCATCTCGTTTATTCTTTTTTAATTGTCAAATCGTATCGTCTAATTTCCTAATCGACCGAACTTCTCGACTTTCCCATAACTGACAGCTACAAATAGTATATAGTAATAACCTATTTTTAAAAAAATTTAATAACCAAAAATATTCATATTCTTTGTTGTTAATTCTTTTAAAAAATATAATTAAATTTATTTTAGTTAATTAAGATTATTATAAAAAGTTAATTTAGGGTGTCTAGAGAATTATGCTTTTCAAATTTCCGGACCAAAAAGTAAAATATTCCTGAATTTATTTTTTAAAACAATAATAACTATAATATTAAAATATTAATACTTTATAATAAAGAAATATTGAGAAAATCGACTTTAAAAAGTCAATAGACATCTTCTTTATTTAGAGAAATATAATATTAATTATATTAACTAATAAGTCGATAACATTGTAAGTTAGATTTAAATTTAAAATTAAACTTGTTTTCTATTTTTCTATTAGGTAGACACATTTTTACATTCTCATCACATGAGAAGGTATTATTTTACAAAGTATTGTTATTATTACTTCCTCATAGAGGAAGTATTGTAATACCAAAATTTTTCAAGTTCGATTTTTTGACATATCTTTATGATATTTGACCTCAGGAGTTCAGAAATGACATTTTTAAAAAATGTCATTCCGTATGTGTGTGTATGTGTGTGTAAACATCACATTTTCATAAATATCTCGAAATCATGAAGAGCTTTTGGGTTAAATTTTTTTTAAATTGTAGATCTCACCTGCGGACATAAAGTGAGAGTACTTTCTGATAAATTAATAAAGTTTAACTAAATTTTTTTTTATTTTTAATTTTGCAAAAAAACGTTTTCTGCCCATAACTTTAAAAAAATGTTAGGACACCTATAAATGTTTTTTTATAATTTTGTAGAGTTTTTTTAGACGCATCTTTTGAGCCCTAATTATCTGATTAAAAGATCTTACCTGTAAGTGAAGTTCAATCAGAATTGTATGAAGCGCCTCTTCCACATTCTACACGGAAAAAAATACTAGGCTAAAAACACATGAGCGTCTGTGCTTGGAATCCATCCTATTTTCGCATGGTGCTGTGGCAAAAGTCACAAAAGCCATGCATTTTTAGTAAACTCCTGTGTGATATTTGCAAAATGGGCTCATGTAAAAATCGAACCAATAGACTCCATGCATTATTAGGCTGATTTTTTTTCCGTGTACTAAGTAAAAACGAAAAACTCCCTCTATATCGTGAGTCATCGCTTTTCCTCATTTTTTTTAAAGTGCTGCTGTGATATATTGGGCATAAAGAATTTTTAAAATATACCTATATTGCTAAAATTATTAGGGTAATGTAAAAAAGGAGGGGAATGATCTATTCGGAAAAGGCGCTTCCTACAATTCTGATTGAACTTCACTTACAGGTAAGTTCTTTTAATCATATAATTGTATTTGGCGCCTCTTCCTCTAGATCATATTGTAGATGTTTAAAGATTTTTTCACGGCAGATTAATAAACATATATTTTAACATTAGAGACAGAACTCAAAAATACAATTTGTTAATTTATAATCAATGTAACATCATTTCTTGAAAATTGCATCTGCGAAAACTTTTTTGTTCGAAAGTAACGGTTTGTTATAAAAGGTTGCGAAAGTACGAGAACTTTCAGACCATCCTGCAGTTTTTTTAATACAATCTATACTAATTCCTTTCCGTTTAGCAGTCGAAGTTGCCGCGTGACGCGTGCTATACGCATCAAATAAACTCGTGTCAATACCACTATCCGACATAACTTTTTTGATCCAACGGCTTAATGTTTGGCTACTTGCTGCTTTATACGGTTTCTTAATAGTTATAAATAACTTATTTTCACTTCCTCGAAGTTCTCTTGTTTTTTCGACGTATAAATCTAAGGTCGATGCTGCACAAATAATCAGATTATCTCTATAATGAGGAATGTACAATGTAGGTTGGGTTTTATGAACCCTCGACGTTTTAATTTTTTCTGGTATCTTTATCGTGATAGCCTCGTTGCTTCTTTCTAAATCTCTAACATCTATTAAAGCTAAAGTCTGTATTCGATGTGCAGTAATAAGCGCAAGTAAAGTCACTAATTTTAATGTAATTTTTTCTAACGAGAGTAAATTTGAAGGTCCCCACTCACTTAAATGGTCCAAAACTTGTTGAGGATCCCAAGTGTTATCATATTTTGGCTTAACGGGTCGAATATTTGAAAAACCTTTAAAAAGTCTCTTTACTCGAGGATCTTCACCAAGTTCCGGTCCATGTAAGAGAGCAATAGCAGAACGACAGCTATTCAGAGTTCCAACGGCTGCACCCTTTTGAAACTCCTCAGACAAAAATTCAATTACTCTTGATAGATTTGGCGTATAGATGTCTTTATTTTTATTTTTACAAAAAATTGCCCATTTTTTCAATCAGGAGGCATATTGTTTAGTAGACGAATTTGACAAGGAAGCTAACATTATATCTAAAGATTGTTCAGGAACTTCTTTTCTCCGGAAGGCTTCCCGGATAGCATCCCTGCAACTAATGTTAACTTCCCCCAAAGTGGGTGCGGCTTCCTGTCCAAAGAACACAAAAGATTAACATCTGGATTTAGGAAAACTGGTTTCGAAATTAACATTGAAAAGTAAAGAGGGAACCAGGGCTAAGCTGGCCAAAATGGTACCACGACTATTCCTCTAGCTGAATCATCGATAGTCTTTCTCAAAACTCTCAAAATTATTGAGAAAGGCGGAAACGCATAGAATTGATATTCGCTCCAATCTAAAGCGAAAGCATCCACAGCCATTGACCCAGGGTCCCTTTGCCATGAAACATAAAGCTTACACTTTGTATTCGTCCTGGTAGCAAATAAATCTACTTGTGGCTCACTGAATCTCGAGGTAATAGTTTAAAAAGCTGAACAAGATAAGGAGTATTCAGTTTCCAACTTCAATTTTCTCGACTCAAAATCAGCCTCGATATTTTCTTTGGATTTAACGTAAGACGCAAATATCCAAATCCTTCTCTCCTCGCACCATAGCCAAATTCTTTTAGCCAATTCATTGAGTTTCGGAAACTGAATTCCCCCCATCTTGTTAATATAGGCGATAGCTGTTGTATTGTCCAACCGCAATAAAATATCGCAATCTGACAATTTTTCGCTGAAACATTTCAATCCAAAAAATGCAGCCAAAAGCTCTAGATAATTTATGTGGTTTACTTTTTCATTGTTGTTCCAATAACCATGAGTTCGTTGTTTATCACAAAACACACCCCAACCAGACATCGACGCATCCGAAAAAATCTCAAGTACTGGCCGAAAATGAGAGATTGGTTTAATCGAAAAATTGATATGATCTATCCACTATTAAAAATCTGATTTCAATTTTTCTAAAGGATACATTACAGCGTCGAAATCATCACCGTTAATTTTAAGAAATAAAAATTTTTCTCTTTCAAAATCCTTCATATGCACCCAACCATAGGTCAGTGCGGAGCAACAGGAACCCAAAGTACCTATAAAAGATGCAAAATCTCGGATTTTACATCTTTTTTGCTTAGAAAACTTTTCAATTTGTGATTTTACATTCTCTCTTTTATCTTGAGGTAACTCAACCAGCATATCCTGAGAATTATAAATTAATCCTAAATATTTGCGTGACTTTGCAGGGACCAATTCACTTTTTGTATAATTTAATATAAAACCCAGACTTTCTAACCGAGAACAAGTAACCTGAACGTTTTCTTGACACTCTTCAAAACTATTTCCAATTAATAATATATCGTCTAAGTTAATAACAGATAGGTAACCTTCTTCTCTAAAACTAGCCATTATTGGTTTCATTAATTTAGTAAATATGTACGGAGCCGTACATAGTCCGAAAGGAATACACATATACTGGTATAAAACCCCATTGAACCTAAATCTTAAATATTTTCTATCGGAAACTGCGACTGGAATTAAATGATAAGCGTCCTTCATGTCTATTGTCGCCATAAAGGAGCCACGGTTTAGCATTTGCCTTACCGTCCTACCATCTTTTAACTTGAAGTGAGAAGTTTCGATAAACATATTCAGTGGACGTAAATTTAATATCAATCTGCTAGATCCATCTGATCTAGGAATAATAAATATTCAAGATAGAAACTGTTTAGGATGAGATTTACACTTCTCAATCGCACCTTTATCTAATAAGACATTAATTTCACTTGACATAATTGATTTCTCATTTTTTGACAAAGACTGTTCGAAAGGTGGAATACGCTGTATCACTTCTTTACAGAATGGAATTTTATATCCTGAGACCCAATTAAGAATTCGTTTGTCCAAAGTCAACTGACTCCAAATTTTAAGAAAAAATTTTAATCGTCCAGCAAACATTCTTACCTCTACGCCATCTTTCTCGCATTTGGTTGTTCCTGTCTCCGATTAGTCATTTTGTATCGAAACTGTGGCCTCTGATCTCTGCTCGAATTGTATCTTTGCCCTTTGCCCCTCGAGTAATAATTCGATTTCTGATGATAACCTGGAGCCGGGCCACACCAGGCTCCTGAGGTGAATAGGTTTGACAAAAATGAATGCAAAATCGGCAAGTAGGCTTTGATTTGTACTCATCCACACTTTTAAAATCCGTTTAGAACAAAATCCTAGCTGCTCGGGTTCGCCAGATATATATATGTTTAACCAAATCAAAGAAACATCATAGGTTAATTTACGATATTTAATAAGCTTTTTCGGGAAATATATATATATATATATATATATATATATATATATATATATATATATATATATATATATATATGCTGTTAGTGTATATATACACTAACAGCATTAAACATATAAATTGACAAATTTGTAACTGAATTTTATGTAATTATGTAAATTGCATAAATATATGAATTAATTAATTCATATTTAGATATGTTGCGAGGAGAATTCGACTACTGCCCTTTTTAAATTAAACAAATATCTCTTATCTTCAACCATATTGATTTTATATCGATTCCAAAAGTTTTTTAGAAATACATTATGAATCGCTTCACCAGCTTGTTCCGACCATATTCCAAGACCACTTTTATCCAATGAAATAAGACACTGAGACAGATGCTTCAACATCACGTGGATCTTAAGTGTCTCGCTAACTCCTGTTAAATAAATACAAATCAAATTTAAATATAATAATAATAAATAATAATGGTGACAGTAAAATAATAATACTATTAATAAATAAGAACTACCTGTACTTTTAAAATATTTTTATTTCCTTTACGAGTTCTTCACAATTGGTATTTACGTTTCTTGTAGAGAAAGAAGCATTGACAATTTTGTCCATGGCTTTAAAAGAAGAAACGAAGGGTACTAATTTTAAAGATCCAACTGGACCACAAATTTCAGATTCTAAAAGTTTATCAGGATGTTTTAGTAGTTTTCTACAAGCGTTTCCTTCGAAAATTTCTCCTTGATAATTTTTAGAAACAACGCATAAGCTTTTAGGCCACAGCAAAGCTCGTTCTCTCCCTAACAAAGGCACTAAGCCGTTCCAGAAAAGGTGATTTACAAAACCTGTTAAAATATGTAGTTCTGGAATGACACATTTTTGCAGCACGCAGGTTTCGTCGTCTTTATTAAATAATGGCTCATTTACTGTGCTGTTGCAATTTTTAGCGAATTTCTTGTTTTTTCCCAATGAAATAAATTTTTGATAATCTTCGCGCAAATCTCCAAAAGTTTTCAAATCGTTCTCGTATTTATCTTCTGCTGCTTAAGAATCAGAAATCAACGTATTTAGCAATGAAACATTCTCTTTTGCATCATGTCTCAAACATTGTAATGGTAGAAAATAATATGAGCAGGGAAATGAAGCTGATGCTGTTTGTTGTCCATTCACGATTAACAATAATTTAAAATCAGACACGAATTTGAACGGTATTTCGTTAACCTTTGTTAAATCAAATATAAGTTTTACATTTTCGTAAGTTTCTTTCATGTTTGGAACCACGCATAAAATTAATAATTTATGAACGCTAGTCATTTTTCTTTTATTGTTCTTTTCTTTTTCACAACCGATTTCTAAACTGGTGCAATCATCACTTAAAAAAGGTTCGTTGTCATTTACATAATCCTCGAGAAATACAGACATGCTAAGCTTAAAAAATCCCTGTCCACCATCAGCCATCACTTTGATTAAAATGTTTCCAATAATATTACGTTCCTCTATCACTCTATCTAGTAAATCAGCAGCATTTGGCCATACAACTGGTCTTGTTTGCTTTTCTAAAGTTTTGTTAGTCCATAGTCCCAGTATCAAATTCAAAATTTCCTTCATTGTAAAGTTCATTTAAGGTTTTAGATTTTTCAGATAATTGTTTTATAATATAAGCAGGTACTGTTTTTTTCTCAACACTACATCTTAGAAGATTAGTTAATTTCTTCATATGATTCAAAGATAATCCGCTGGTCGTTTGAAATTCATCTAAACTCTCTACAGTAAACGTTCTGGAAAGTGCTTTTAATTTACCTAATGACAAATTAAGTTTAGAACCTTTTGTGCTTAATGATAATTGAGAATCCTCACTACTTTTTTCAATCAATTTTCTTTTTAAAGAATTGGACACAATTTGTTCTTGGCGTTTTTCCAGTAATTGTTCCAAAAGTTTGTTTACATTACGCGAGCTGTAATCTCATTACAACTATGCCTTTTTCCCTTGCCTATTGTAGTAAAATAATTTTTACATATTGTAATAGGAGATTGCGATTCTTCAGATTGAATTTCACTTTCTGTGTGAACTTTTTCATGAATAACAGTGGAAATCAAACCGTTAGATTCATCAATTTGATTTTATAATTTTCGCTAATGTCCAGCACCCTTAACAACTTTTTCGTGACCCACATTTTTTGCTTTTAAGCATATGTAACAGTTACATAAATCGCCAGTAGCTCAAGTAGACTTAGGAAGAATTATGTCCTTATAATTGAGCATTTCTTGTAAACGCCGTTTAAAAATTTGTTTCTCGTGCTCATTAAGCGTTAGTTTACATGTAGTGCAAATACTCACCGGAAAGTGGGAATTATTAACATCAAAATCTGGGTTTACAAATGTCTTAATTAAATTACTATATCTCAAAGTTATTGAAAAATCTCTTAGTTTTTTCTTCCTATTACCACTTTTTGACCACAAGGAGCACAAATTTTAGCTCTATTTTCATCATGGGAGCATTTAGGTGGCATTTTTGGTTATCAAGATTTACAGTAAAAAATTATTATTGTCCACAGTACAGAAACGATGAATGTAGAAATGATTTATTTTTCTTAATTTGAGCTGCTGCTTTTTATCTTTAAAAACGTCACTAGAAGAATTATAAATAAATATTAATTAATTAAGTTGTATAAATATTTAATTATTCATGATGAACAAACATTTTACTAATAACGTAAAATAATGAAAGATAATTCACTTTGTATTAATTTGTTAACTTTGATTAAAAAAAATTATAAACTTGTTTGTTAATTATTAAAATGTTTTTTAATAAATGTTAAATTATCGAAATTAATAGTAAAAGTGAATTGTCTTTCATTATTTTACGTTATTAGTAAAATGTTTGTTCATCATGAATAATTAAATATTTATACAACTTAATTAATTAATATTTATTTATAATTCTTCTAGTGACGTTTTTAAAGATAAAAAGCAGCAGCTCAAATTAAGAAAAATAAATCATTTCTACATTCATCGTTTCTGTACTGTGGACAATAATAATTTTTTACTGTAAATCTTGATAACCAAAAATGCCACCTAAATGCTCCCATGATGAAAATAGAATAATTTCTTATTCCGTTGCTGCACATGATCTAAATCAATTCAAATTTATCTAATATGATGTCAGTTTATAACAACTTTTATTGATTAAAACTTATTATTAAAATTTAGGTCAAATTGGACTTTTATTTTAACCTATAGGTTGAAAATTTGACCTAAATTTTGATTTAAGGGAACGACTTTTTAAAGGATCCTAATCAAGTTGCTTTTTTGACGTGTAGGTTAAAAAAATATGCCAAAACTGACCTAAATTTTGACCTATGGTAATGGTACTTCAGGGAGTCTTTATGGAGATTCTGTTCGACCTGTAGGAAACAAATTTTTAGGGAAGTATAAGACTAAGATAATTTTTTCGTCATGTTTCGACGTGTAGAACAAAACTACCCTCAAAGTTGACCTCAATTTTGAGGAAGAGGCATGTAAAATATAGTGTTATTGTCAAGTTTTTACGTACCAGTCAAAACTGCCCTTAAAATTGACATAAATTTTGATGGGACCTATTTTTGACCTGTATGTAAAAGAATAGGTAAAACACACATAGATTTTAACGTAATACTACGGTCGTTATTGGGCCTCTTTTTGACTTATAAGTAAAAAATAGGTCAAATTACAAATAGATTTTGACGTATCGTAATGCCGTTATTTGGTCTCTTTTTGACCTATAGATGTTAAGAATGAATTTATTTATTATTTAATAAATATTAAATATTTAAATTATTTCACCCCGTAGTAAACGTCAATGCTCTAAGGAAACAAATAATTTTATTTAAAGGTAGTGGATTCCTTTTCATTCTTGGTTATCATTTCAACCAATCGGGTGAGAGACCGTATTTTGGAAAGGAATGAAATTATTAATAGGATAATCTAATTTTTAAATAAAATCAGCAATAAAATAATATTAAATGACAAACTTTTACTTTATATTGAAAACAATCGTTTATGATAATGAATTGTGTATGTGTTCTTTTTGTGTTTGCGTATTCAGTATACTCACTTTAACTGAGTTGTAGTGTCTGGAACCTTATATCAAGATTTATTTTATTATTATCTTTTTAACTTTTTAAAATATTTTTCACATATAAAAATACTATGTCAATTACTCTTTTTAAATCACTCAATGAAAATCTCTGGAGTCCCTTCGTGAGACTTAAAGGCAACTTTTGCCTAACTTTGGCTACTATGGCCAAACATACTTTGTTTCGCCAAGATTCACGGGCAACTGCCATGATTTCCCTTTGTCGATTCTTTTTATTGAACGACATTTTGGTGGGAAAGACCTACTTATTATTAAGTTATTACTTAATGATTATCTGCTACCTTGCAGATTTGTTTGAATGTCATTACCCAAGTTCTGTTGCTTGGATGAACCACTTTTTACATTGAGAAATATCGTAAGTAAATTCTACTTACTCTTAAAGAATATTTGACACAGTTTTGCACATTATAAAGTATCACAATCTTCATTTCATTATTTAGATCTTAATACAAAATTCCTTACTGAATGTTGTAATATGTGTGTTACAAAGTGTCATTATGTGTTAAAAGTGTGATTGTTACCTCATAAATCGACATGAATAAATGCTTATTGAGTTCATTTAAATACAATATGTTTTTTACTAAAAATATAAAAATGTTACGAAGTCATACGTAACAAATGCCCCCCTTTTTTTAGGCTGACGTCCCTTGTCAGCTGCTAAGAAAACTGTGTGTGGTTATGCCGTGGTCCCGATGTATCCTTCTTTCTTGTAATGGTATTTAACTCTCTTGAGTTTTACAAAATAATATGTTCTTGATATAATTTTTACATAAATGTCTGTAAGATAAGTATTTTATTTAAAAAAAAATCTTTCTCTGATATCAGTGATTTTCAATAATTGATATTTTGATAGTGCTTTTTGTAGTTTGCTAATTTTATAACATGCGAGAAAATAAACCCGTGGATGCTTATTTAATTGATTTTTTTTTATATTAAGATCAGAGAAAAATTTTTATGTATAGGACAGGACAACAAAATTGTTGTTACTGCCCCCTTTTCATTAGGCTGACGTCCCTTGGCAGCCTTTTTTACAATATAAATATTTTCGTTGTTTTATGTTAACATTGGAAATGATTCTTTTAAATAAAGGCAAACTTTTTGTTTAAAAAAAAACTCGTTTCCTCTTTTTTTTGTTTTAGGAAGATTTTTAAGTATCTTAGTTTGCTTTTATTTGAATTAGTTTACAGCGGTAGAAAGTTTTGTTATTGATTTGCACATTGTTTGTTTATATTTAATACATTTTTTAGATTTAAAATTTTTAACTTTTTAGACATGCAGCGTAGAAAAAAATGTTTCCTTTTTTAAATTTAATTTTATTGTATTTTATCAAATGAAACTTTTGTTTTATTTCTAGATAAATGACCTTTTTTATTTTATTGGCAATGTTTATGGTTTTTATAATTTTAGTTAACGTTTAATTTCATTTGTTTAAATTTTTTTTAATCGTATATAAATACACAATTTCTATTAATTTTAAACGAAGAATACATATGAAAATTATTCTTTGAACAAATTTAATAACATAACTTTACAATATTTAAATTTAATTCTAATATAATTTTTTTTCAACTCAACAAATATTTTGCTTACAATGTTTGTTGCTATTTTACAAGATTTGCTTATTCGTTAGGAAAAATTATAATTCGTAGTGATTTTATAAGGTTGTTTTACCAAAAGAAAATTATTTTTTTTTCTATCATTAGGATATTTTTTTTGTATTTTCATAATAAAATGAAATCTAAATTCCTTTACTATTTCCTTCTAAATTTTGTAAGTAATAATTCTGATATTAAAAACTATACCGGGTGTCTTACTATTTTTATAATTATTTGAGAAATTACTATGAATTTTATTACTCTAAATGAGGTTATTTTATTTCAAGAATTTATTTTTGTTTACTTCAGGATCAACTAATTAAATAAAACACACGTTACTTTGTTGTTTGAATTAATGCCCGAACGCCAGAGATATTTTATGGAAAAATATTCAAACCTATTATTTTAATTAATTTTATGCTAGCTCAATCTTTTCAAGGAGAGCGCGGGGTAAGAGAAATCACCAGTTAATGTTTAAATTTTGATTTAATAATAATGAATTACAGGTCCAGACGGGACCTGCTCAAATTACAGAAATGTCGTGAAACAAAGAAAATTGACAAGTTTATTTTTGATCGAATATTCCGTCAGGAGACAACACACTAATTCTTTCGAGACTCACCGGAGATGCGCCGACGCCCCCGCATTGTTCCTCGGCTCATCCTTGGCAATTAGGCACTGAATTTTATTTTTAATTAATATAAAAATGGTCTACTGCGACCTGTCACAATAAGACGCCAAATTGAGAATGAATTAAATGGCCGACGGGGACGCCGAAGCAGACGCGCATCTCTGCTTCGTGGTGAGTCTCACGCGCACTTGATACAAAGATTTTCGGTAGGTAATCGATGCGCGACAGTAAGTAATTCAGGTCATTTATCGACCGTCAAAAAAAAGAGTTCATGAAAGTTCGTTTAGTCTCCGCGAGGGGCACTGCGCGACGACGTCCGGTTCGCAAGATGGCTGCAGCCAGTGTTTTGACAGCTGATGTCCTCGTCGATGGACTTTCGCCTTTTTGTCACTTCGTGTGACCCGTAATGATTACAAGTAAAAACATTACTTGTTGGAATACGAAGCAATCTCTCGGCAGTGATCCCGAAGATTGAAAATCCGGATCTCGCGATGACAGTGGACATGAAATGAAAAACCGAGTATTACCCTCTTATGTTTACAGAAATTGTGTTGACCAGCGATCTGACGGTTCGCTAAATTACAGTTTTAAATAACAATATTTTAAGAGAAACTAAATTTTACAATGGTGGAAAAATTTAAAGTAAGTTTTCTCAGAAGGAGAAAATGATTGTTGATTCTCAGTTTGACGTGAATCAATAAAATTTAAAGTCTATTATTTAAGGAATATTAATTTGTACGCGGCAAATAAAATGCCGCGTTACAAAACGTAATCAAAATAATCGCAAATTTTTGTGTACATTGAATTATTATATCATAACATAGCTAGAAAAATTTGAATTTATTATAATTTTGAGAAAAAATATATTTGGTCTTAGTTTAACATTATTTTGTTTATAAAGTTTAGTAAGATGTATCGAACAAGATGCAAACCAAATTGAAAGATATAAAATTTGTTCCTTTAATTCCACAGAATGCAAAAATTTAAAGAAATAATGTTGAATTATTGTCTAACACTGTTTCTTTATTTTATTTTTTTAAAAACTTCATTCCCTCTGTTTCATGCGCTGTCGTTCATTACTAGCTTTTCATAGAGAATGAATTTTAAATTTTGACAAGATATATTTTTATTTTAATGTTTAAGTCTTTATAGAATTTAAATGTTCCTGAATTTGTAGAAATACTACAAAACATTAGTTAAATAAGAAAATAAATTTTTAAAATTGTTTTTTTTACATTATACCGTTTACGTTTTAGTTTATTTGTTTAAATCTATTGTTTGCAGAATAAAAGTTTTGTTTTCTTAGCTATTTTGAATAAATTTGCTTTAGAAAAAATTTTATTTCAGTAAGTTTTCCGTTTTGATTAGATGCAAGCAATAAATGGCATTTAAAAAAAATTTTTTTTTAGTTATCAACAAGAAAAAAATAAAAATAAATAAATTTTTTTTTTCAGAAAAATAATTTTATTTAATATTAAAGTTTATAAATTAATACTGTTAAACTTGTTAATTTATGTTATTGATAATATACAATAGTTTTATTTATGCTGAAAATTTAAAGCAATCCTTTTAATATTATTTAATCCATTTTTAAGCTGTTATGAGAAAAATAGAATTATTTAAAAATTACGATTTAGCATAATTTAATCAGAGCATATTAATGAAATATAATATTTAAAAAATATTTTAATTAATAATATACTTATTTTTTATAGAATAGTATAGTATTGGTATTTTGAAATTCATCTCGAATAAACTTTTGGTTAATTTTGTTAATATTAATAAAAAAACCATATATACAAATGTTTAAAACAATATTATAACTTTTTGTTGATTTTTATACATAGTTGTAGAAAAATAAACATTTTAATCAGGTAATTATTTATTTTTAATTAAATTTTTTTGAGTACCTATTGTTAGCAAAGGTGTTTTTTTAGGTTTCCTGTATTTAGAGAAAACCATTATTTTAAAACTTGTTATATAAAAAAATTTGTTTCTTTAATATTCTAGTGCTTTGGACAAACTTTATTTGTTAGCAAGTGATTATGCAATATTATTCCAAATTAGTATAGCAATTTGTACTATGTTAGTATTTGACTCATTACTTATTCTTTTTTGGATTAACTTTTTCTTTCAAGAAAAGTATTAACAAATTTTTAGTCTTTTGTTTTATTTGTTATACTATTAATTTTATATCCTATTTTTTCCCTTGTTATATATTGAATTAGATGTCATTTAATATTCTCAATTTTAATTTTACTTTGTCTACTTTAGACGAGAATAAAATAGAATATAGAAAATTTTTCAACAGAATAAGAAAAGAATTATAATCTTAAAAAATTCATGATTATTTTACATTTAGTTTATGAGGTTTTTTTTAATAGTAAATTTAATATTTTACCTAAGCAGATTGTTAAAAATATTTCATGCTTAAAATTACATTATGATCCCCCTGCTTAAGTTTACCTATGTCTAAACTATTCCTAACCTCTCTGATTTAACTCTTGTTTCTAGTTCCCTCTATGTTTTGTCTCGTAATTTTTTATTTTCCTCAAAATAAAACGCATTTAATTTTTGTTTCAAATGACCTTTTACATTTGACCTTTCTTTTTGGATTTTATGAACCCATTTTCTTTTATTAACTACTTTTAATTTCGGTTTTACTAAATTGACTTCCCATACGAATGACATTGACCCTGGTAAACGCAAATTTTGCTGAGTGGCACTGTTTAATGTCGTCATCTTTGGCTACCTGCTATGCAACAAGCCATGTAACCAAAAAAAAAAAAAAAAAAAAAAATGTCGTCATCTTTTCATTACTTTCCGTGTCCAGTTTATCACTTTTCATTTCAATTGTAAATTCATCTGGTACATTCTCTGTCTCATTGTCTTCATTTATTATTAGTAGCCGTTTTTCCTCAGAATAATCTTGAATTATTGATACAAAGTTGTCAGATTTTCTGTTTAAAGTTTGGACCTCTTCTAATATCTCTTGATTTACACTCGTGACAGAAGAAATTGTCATATTCCTTGCAGGATTTTCGTCTTTATGTGACATTTCTATTGGATGTTTGGCATTTTGATTTATTGTTGCATCCCTAAATTCTTCTAATTTTCTTCCTTCTTCATTTTTGCTGCGTAATTGCTCTTGAGTTCTTTCTTCTTTCAGATTTTTTTATTATTGATGTTAATAATACTAATGTTTTTTTCTTCTTCGCTTGATTTTTCGCTTTCTGTTTCAAGTTGTGGTTTATTTACAGAGGGTGAGACATTATAATCAGATTGTTTTTCATCCTCTAAAGAGTTTTGGTTTGTGGACGAATCTTTAAAACGAATTGGTGGTGTTACGAAATCATAATCATGTATTCTTTCAAATTTAGATCTATTTTCTACAAAATTATTTACTTCGAAATAATTATTTTTAAAAGATGGTTCCTCCCAATTTATATACGATTCTTCGTAATTAGTATATTCATAATCCTTCTGCCGCTCTATTCTATAATCATCTTGTATATCGTTGTATCTTCTGTATTCATTTCTGACATTAAATTCTTGTTCTTCTTCCGCAAATCTATATTGTAAATTTCTTGAATCGATGTTATACTCTTCAAAATTCCTATCGCTGTTATAGAAATTTCCTTTTTCGTATCCCTGTGATGTCATAGTTTGATAATTTTTTCTGAAATTCATGTTTATATTTTGGTTGTTGATACCGTTATTACCATAGATTCTGCTATTGAATCGTTGACTCTGTCGTTGATTTCTTTTTCGCCGTTGGTGGTTCCATGGTTGTTTGTAACTATTGGGTGTAACTTGTTCATACTCATTAAATTGTTTGTTTTCATTTTGGCAATAATATTGATTATCGTAATCAGCCTGCTCTTTAAAATCATCAAAATATTGTTCATAACAATTTTCTTTCTTTCTATGATCCTCTTTTCCCAGGTTATGGTTGTCTTGATGTTGCTTTTCATACTCTCCATTTTTGTAAACATATTTACGATCCCTTATTTTAAAATTGCATCCTTCCGATTTCCATCTTTCTATGTCACCACTAAGTAACAATTTTGAGTACAATGACATTGTTCATTCTATATAATTTAAATATAATAGATGAATAGTAAATAATTCGTTTCTTCATTTTTTTAACGCATCTGTACTTCGTTTTTAATTATTTTAGCGTTCAAAATATGCATTGTCTTGATATTGTAACCTAATAACCATTCATCTTGAAAGTTTACACTAATTTTTCACGATATTATTTTTTAGTATTCCTATTAAAAAAATAAAAAAATAGCACTATATTTTTTATTTTTTGCATTTTCCCGCGATAACGTTGAATTATAAGTGTTTGCTTAAAAAATAAATGTTTGACTGTAATCATTCACAGGTTTTTATTTTTTTTGTTATGTCGTCTTGCGCAAATCTAGTAAAAATCACAAATTTGAGAAATTATTAAATTAAGTTCTAAAAAATGAATGTCAAACTACCTGTACTAAAAAAATTCATTCCTGTCCATTTTGCGTAAAAATGGCTTTGTGTCTGCAATATGATGCCATACCGTATTACGACATTCTTAGGTATCTTTTATATTGTAAATATTTAATTTAATCCACTTCCTTAGTGACATATTTCTTTTATTAATACTAGAACAAACTCTGCGCGCTACGCGCGCCCATTCAAATTTTTTTAACTATAAACTTCTATGCTACAAATTAAATTTTATACCAATACCACAACATAATTTTAAATTTTAAACATTTTTTCAGGTATTTGATTATTTTTATAAAATATAATAAACTCATTCAGAGTAATTCAACTATTTTCAAGAATATCAATATTCGTCACAAGAATTCTTTTTTTTCAAAAGTAATAAAATTTTTTAAAGAAATTCAATTATTCTTAAAAAATGTTATTCTTAAAAAATTATTATTATTTATTATATAATTATTATTATTAAGAGTCTAGTCTCTTTCAGTATAATCAAGTTATATCTTTTGGTGTTGTTAGCAGAGAGAAATATTTGTATTTTTTAAAATTTACACTGATCTTTCCCTTCAATGTAATGTTTCACATTTGAAATCCCAAAGGAATTCAACATAACAAAATAAACTAAATTAAGAAAAGTCAAAAATTTCTCTATAAACATAATTTTTTATATATATATTACTTCTATTTTCTCCTAAAAATATTTTTACGGAATCAAATGATTTTACTCTTGATAATGCAACATACATCTGACCATGATTAAAAACATCTCGTCTTAAATCAATGAATATTTTATTAAATGTTTGACCTTGAGATTTATTAATGGTCATTGCGAAAGCCAATTTTATAGGAAACTGTCGTCTTTTAAAAGTAAATGGATATAAGTTTTCACAATATAAAGTTACTCGATGTAAAAAAACAATATTTCCACTCTTATCTCCGGTTAATATTTTACATTTAATAACATTATGTGATAAATCTAAAACAATTAACCTTGTTCCGTTACATAATCCTTCATTAATACTAAGATTTCTAATAAGCATTACAACAGAATTAATTCTTAAATGTAATTCATGTGGTGGTAAAGAAGGTGGAGAGAGAGTGTTTAAATATTCTGGTAATAAAACTTCAGAAAATTTTCCATTATCACAACTTTCAGTTGAATCAATACTTTTATATATTTTTTCACCTTTACTGTCTAAGAGATTTACCACCCTCTTATTAATATCATCAACGTCAACATTTCTTGGTGCTAAAATTGCACACATTGACAAATCTTTAAATTTTTTCTGTTGTATCAAATGACTATACATTTCTTCAGCAATATCTATATTTCCTTGTTGAATAATATGTTCTGGTAATTCGATGTTATCATCTATATCATTTAATTCGCCATTACCAACTTTAAGTAGAAATTCTACAAATTCTGTTTCCTCTGGTAAAGCTCTCATATTTTCTGTTAATGTGTATTTTGTGAAATGTTGCCATAAATGACTATTTTTTATTGATAAATTTATTATTTCTGATCTAGTACCTCGTTCTTTTATCGGTAAAATTTGTCGAAAATCTCCTCCTAGAATTACAATTTTTCCACCAAAAACTTCATTTGATTTCATTATATCTCTTAATAACTTATCCATAATTTCTAAGGCATATTTTGGAGCCATTGGTGCTTCATCCCAAATAAAAACATCAATATTTTTTAAAAATTGTCCTTCTTTTGACTGAACTTTAATATTTGAAGATGAATCATTGTACAATGGAACAGGTAAACCTAAGACTTTATGTACAGTTTTCCCATTAGGAAGCAGTGTGGCAGCTATGCCTGTAAATGCCATGTTGCAAACATTTATTCCTTTACTTTTTAATAAATGCCATAAGGTAGTATATAAAAAAGTTTTTCCAGATCCTCCACAACCATTAATATATAAGCATTTAGAACTATTAGAAGAAGAATCTTTTATTACTTCAAGTATATAATCAACTATATTTTTTTTTTAACATTTAATTTAGTATAATTCTGCTCTCCTATTTTTATATGTTCAAAAATATTTATATCATCAACCTGCGCAGGAAAATTTTCATCTATATCTAATAAACCCTGAAAATCGGTTAAACAATATCCTTCATTCAATAACATTGATTTTATATTTCTATAAGCTATTTTTTCAGCTTCAATATTGTCAATTTTTGAATAGTCTTCTGACATTTGACCTTTAAATTTCTCCCAAAGTTTTTCCGGATGTACAGGATGACAATGAATTAGAATTCTTACAAATAATTGTCGAAGTGAATGAGGCATCATCCATAAAGTAGCTTCTTCCATTGTCCTAATCCACTCACTATCATCTTCTATAAGTCCTAATGCCAAACAAGCAGATGTAAAAGATTCATGAATAACTCCATTAACTGTTCTTAAACTTTGGAAAGAAGTTACTCCTTTTACTGTAAGTAACAATAATCTAAGGTGAAATAATTCCAATTGGCGTGGATTAACTGAATACATTCTTCCCAATACTTTTTCTTTACGACTCCTTTTTTGCCATTCAAGAGTTTTTTTTATCCACGTATAATGTTCTGGTATTTGTGTATAATAATACTGACGAGCAGTACTATCACGCTCATTAAGTTTAAAAAAATCGAGCAATTTTGTATTTTTCTGTAAATCAAAAGAAACATTGTTATTATCTTTCCTTTCGCGAATAATAACATTCTGTTCATTTGGTAAATGTATGGGTAAACGATTTATACTATGGCTCTTTTTCCCTAAAGGTTTACTTAAAAT
This sequence comes from Leptopilina heterotoma, assembly GCF_015476425.1. NCBI lineage: Eukaryota > Metazoa > Arthropoda > Insecta > Hymenoptera > Figitidae > Leptopilina > Leptopilina heterotoma. The sequence goes on along the minus strand of NW_025111128.1, from coordinate 213,723 downwards.
TCTCCAAACAGCCTCAACAGGACCTACATACCTATTTTCTTCATAATGATTAATTTCATTGTGATTAACAGTTACCTCACCATTCGCATTTGTAATAATAATGGATGCAACATCATGACCCTTGAAAATATATTTATATAGATATTTAACAGATTTAATACTTGAAACTATTTCCACATTTATATGGCAATTAAATATTTCCGAAAGTGTAGGGCAATATGGAACCACATTAGAATTGTCAACAACAAATCCATTTGGTCGCTCATACGTTTTATTATTATTTCTTCGACGACAACGAACATAACAGTTTTCTTCAATTGTAGTTTCTTCTTGGTAACTTTTTGGAAAATTTTTTGAACATTTACCATCAATTAAACACCAATCTCCACAAGGTCCGTGAATGTTATTTTGCATTATTATGTTATGCAAGGAAGGATTGATATTTTTATCAGGAATTTCTGCAGAAATATAACGATCAACACTTTCAACTGTTAATATTTTAGAATTTTCTTTTAATATAACTAACAAATGAATATGTGGTAATCCTCGCTTTTGAAATTCAATAACATAAACATAAGACTTAACCTCTCCAAATAATTTGTTGTCAACAATAACATTTAAAAGTTGTTTCACCTTCAATGCAAAAACTCTAGTTACTATATCAGGTCTATCAGAAGCAGTTTGATGAGGTAATAAATTTTCTTGTATCTCTTTCCAATTTGGATTACACGTCATTGTAATAAATAAATCTGGTCTACCATGACGACCAACAATAGCCATGGCATCCTGATATTGTTGCATCATATTACGAGGTGATCCTATAAAAGTGGAAGGCAATATAAGCATTTTTCCAACATGTACATCATTTTCTAACTCATTATTTTGTAAATAATCGATTAATCCTTGATATGTTTCACTTCTTAATTGAGCTTGATTGTTTGCACAAAATTGCAATCTATCTTTCTCTATTTTTACATAATTGTCAACTACCCATTGTTGAAACAATCTTCCCCCATATAAAAATTGATTAAATTCCTTATCTCTTATAGCAATTTTGTATTTACAATAGGCAGACCTAGAAATATTATGTTTTTTACTTCTAAAATCACTATCACTACGAAGCATATTAATATTATAACCTTTATTTCCAAGTGGATAAAATATGGGATAGATCCATGGTTCAACATTCGGATCTAAATTACTAACTGATTTCAGTTCCTTTGTAGACTTATTATAAACTGTTACATAAGATTCTGGTATTTCTCCTTCTGAGTTTGTATTGAAAATAGCAGCAACTTCATTGTAACTTTGATAATTATATCTTTTTTTATCAAAACCTTTTTTCAACGTGAACAATAGTTGTAACTCTGGAACATCTTCATTATTTTGTCTTGCTAATTCAGTTTCTATTTTAATTACTTCTGACATCATCATGTAAGATTTTGTGTATGCGTTTGAAGTTCTCATAATATTTTCTATATTTTGTAAAAGTTCTTTGTCCAAATTTTCGTTACTTTTTAATCTGTATCTGATTGATTCGTCAGGGTCATAAATAAATAATTGACCAAAACATGGATCCTCACCTTTATCCGGATATAAAGCACTATTAATTTGATAGTAAATTTGACCTTGAATTTTATAACAAAATGGCCCTCTTCTTCTGTTATTAAAATTAATTACATTAGCATTTAAAGATGCAAAAGAAAAAGAATTATTGTACAGCCTTATATTCTTTTTAAAATGACCAGATTTTTCATGAAGCCCTTTTAGCAAAAGCTTTAATTCATCTGGATATTGTATGGAAGTTAAAACAACACCTCCATGACTACAACAATCATTAAAACTAACTTTTCTACCAGCAACTTGTTCATCTTTAAAATGTTTAGCTTGACAATGTGTGCAATAATAATTCATTGGACCTAGATAATTTTCAACATTATTTGACTTAAATGTTTCATTATCATCTAAATCTATATTTAATATTTTCTTTGGAACAGAAATATTCAAATTTGAATTTATACTATTATTTACCAGTTTCAACTCATTTTGAATTTGATGATTTAATACTCTTTCACAATAATTTCTTGGACATAGAGTATTTTTTGTTTTTGACAAAGTACTTCTATCACTGTTTATATTTTTTAATTTAAGGTTTTGAGCATATTCTATTTTAGATTCAACTTGAAGTTTTTTCTTAGTTGAAGTGTGCACTTCACCTGAATAATTTACATTATCACTTTTACATTTCAGTTTTTGCCTTTCGCGATAATTTCTTTGAATTTCAGCCTTACTTTGTTTAGGTGTTGTTGATGATTCAACATTTCCTTCATTTATTTTATTTATTGCTCTCGGAAAAGAAAGGGAAGTGTTTGCTTCCTCTGAATAATTGGGTTATCAACTTTACGCTTCAACTTTTGCCTTTCGCGATAATTTCTTTGAATTTCAGCCTTACTCTGTTTAAGTGTTGTTGATGATTCAACATTTCCTTCATTTATTTTATTTATTGCTCTTGGAAAAGAAAGGGAAGTGTTTGCTTCCTCTGAATAATTTGGATTATCAACTTTACGCTTCAATTTTTGCCTTTCGCGATAATTTCTTTGAATTTCAGCCTTACTCTGTTTAGGTGTTGTTGATGATTCAACATTTCCTTCATTTATTTTATTTATTGCTCTCGGAAAAGAAAGGGAAGTGTTTGCTTCCTCTGAATAATTTGGATTATCAACTTTACGCTTCAATTTTTGCCTTTCGCGATAATTTCTTTGAATTTTAGCCTTACTCTGTTTAGGTGTTGTTGATGATTCAACATTTCCTTCATTTATTTTATTTATTGCTCTCGGAAAAGAAAGGGAAGTGTTTGCTTCCTCTGAATAATTTGGATTATCAACTTTACGCTTCAATTTTTGCCTTTCCCGATAATTTCTTTGAATTTCAGCCCTACTTTGTTTAACTGTTGTTGATACAATACTCCCTTTATTTATTTTATTTATTATTCTCGGGAAAGAAATTTCTTTCTTCATAGAGTTTTTAGAAAAGTTTGATTCTCCATACTTAAGTTGAATATCTTTTTCATTTAAAAGGCAATTCAAGTCATTCACAACTATGCAAGATCTACTATTAGAAAGTTGTTCAGAGGGAAATTCACTTAAACTATTGTTTTTGAATATTAACATTAAATGATTTCTCATATTACAATAATAGTAATTGACATAATCAGGCATAATATTAAAAAATAACGATGTTGCGAATGCTATTGCATATATTCCACAAGAAAGACTGTTTAATGGTTGTTGATCAACAGTTGTGAAAACTACTGGTGGTTCAAAAGGATATAATCTAATTAAGTAAGCCCTTTGATCGTCATTTAAATATTTTTTATTAAGACTATCAAAAATGTAAAGGCTTTTTCCATCATATAATAAGTACAAATCCAATGACCAGACTTATAATATCCACTAAAAAGTATTTGAATGTGCTGCTTATTTTTCTCGATTGGAACTATCAAATCAAGTGTTTGTAAACACAAAGTATTTTGCATATTATAAAAAAAATTTGATTGTCTTCCCAATAGCTTTTGAAATTCATACATATGATCATTATTTAGCATTGCTCCTTCAGTGACAACAATACTTAAATCATCAGTAGTCAAATTAACAGTTTCTCCTTTGTTAGACATTGTTCTTTTATTTTATAAAATTTACTTATATCAAGGAATTAAAAATTTAAAAATAGCAATATTACAGTAGAATTTTAAGATCAAGTTTTATACATTTAATTATAAATATTATAATTTCCTTTTATTCAATGATATTACCAAATTTTGCCTCCTATAGAAAATACAAACAAATTTCCAATTTTGTCTCTTATCCAATATATAACCAATTTACTATTTTTCCTTTAATCCAATTTAACCAATTTCTAGCTTTCTTTTTATCCAATATAATTAATTTCCAATTTTGCTTTTTATCCAATATAACCAATTTTGCCTTTTATCCAATATAACCAATTTACTATTTTTCCTTTAATCCAATTTAACCAATTTCCAGCATTCTTTTTATCCAATATAATTCATTTCCAATTTTGCTTTTTATCCAATATAACCAATTTTGCCTTTTATCCAATATAACCAATTTCCAGCTTTTATCCAATATAACCAATTTCTAATTTTTTATTTTATCCAATATTCCTGTTATACAATTCAACCAATTTCCAGCTTTTTATCCAATATAACCAATTTTGCCTTTTATCCAATAAAACCAATTTAACCAATTTCCAGCTTTTTATCCAATATAACCAATTTTGCCTTTTATCCAATATAACCAATATTTATCCAATATAACCAATTTTGCCTTTTATCCAATATAACCAATATTTATCCAATATAACCAATTTTGCCTTTTATCCAATATAACCAATTTTGTCTTTTATCCAATAAAACCAATATAACCAATTTTGCCTTTTATCCAATAAAACCAATGTAACCAATTTTGCCTTTTATCCAATATAACCAATTTTGTCTTTTATCCAATAAAACCAATATAACCAATTTTGCCTTTTATCCAATAAAACCAATTTAACCAATTTCCAGCTTTTTATCCAATATAACCAATTTTGCCTTTTATCCAATATAACCAATATTTATCCAATATAACCAATTTTGCCTTTTATCCAATATAACCAATTTTGTCTTTTATCCAATAAAACCAATATAACCAATTTTGCCTTTTATCCAATAAAACCAATGTAACCAATTTTGCCTTTTATCCAATATAACCAATTTAACCAATTTTGCCTTGTATCCAATATAACCAACTTCTAATTTTGCCTTTGGATTCCAATTACATACGATTTCCAAATTATAACAAATTTTTTAATTTATTAATAAACATAAAAAAAAATTTTTTTAACTTTATTAATTAACTTCGAAAACTAAACACAACTCAAATACATAATTATTTAAATGATTGAAAAAAATTAGAAAAAAGTATTTTAATGTATTTCTATTATTATTTAATATTCACTTATTTAATTATATTCACTAATACTTACTATTCACTAAATCACTATTTACTAATTCACGAAGTATTCACTGATAATTCACTAATTTAACTTTTTTATTCACTCACCTATAGTGAGTGAATTCCCAAAAAAATTGTTATACTTCAATTTCGTTGAAGACACGTAGAACGTGCTCCAAGGAAAATAATCGACGATATGATTTTTAAATTAAATTTTCGTTCTTATATTTAGGTGGTAGGCCCTAAACGTGAGTGTCCTCTTCGCACTCATAGATATATATATATATATATATATATATATATATATATATATATAGGCCTGTATTTGACCCTAAGAAGGATTACGAACCCTTAAACAATAGCCTTTGTAATGGGGATTACCTCGGAGAACCCAGGTAATATTTTCTTTCTTCCTTCATCGCAAGGGAAATATAAAGAAAAGTCTATTATATGTATATATATATATAATATATATAGTAATAGAAACTCCAAAGGTAACGGTCTCGATAACGTCTGGATAACGGCGCCGATAACGCTTTCTCTGGTAACGGCTACCTTTCTTTCTTTCTCTAAAGGCAATGTCAATAAGAATGTCTCTCTTTACCTAATTTGCATATCTGCTGATTTCATATAAGGATAAGGATTGATATAAAATCCCTTAATTTACAATATTTTTTTTTAAATCTAATTTTACTTCTAAACTTCTTCTACTTGAACAAATTTCTGTTTAAACGTAATAAATGCTTCTTGTTTAGGCATATGGGAACGAATGTCAAACTCTACTAACAACGGTACGAGGAGACTATGGTCCGTTGTGAGATGTATGACTTATTTCAATATTAATTGGACTTTTATGTTTAATTAATATTGAATTGATTCGTTTTAAACAAAATTATAGAATACTCAATGCTACAAAAACTTTTAGTTTCGCTTAAAGAAATAAAATTCTAAGCGTACGTAAAAGCTGAGCTTATGAATGGCACAATATGTTTTTAAATAAAATTTAAAAATGTATTGATTCTCACTTCCGTAATTTTGGGGAGGTAGATAAACCAAATTCTGGTATAGGTATAGGTATAATGAACATCAAACTCTGCTAAACAACGGAACGGGGAGACTGTGGTCCGTTGTGAGCAGTGGCGTAACAACGAATTAAGGGGCCCTAGACAAAATAGTTCGAGGGGCCCACAATTAATCTTTAGATATACTGCAATTTTTATACATTAATGTGTTGTTCTTTTGTCATTTACTATGTCGGGTTAGCGCAATATCATACTTATTCGATAAACAAGGCAAGAACATACTTATTCAGAAAAGAGGCAAGAACATGCTTATTCAAAATATAAAGTAAAAACAAACGAATTCGCAAATTAACCTTTTTAGTCAGACTTTAAATTATCAAGAATATTATAATTTTATTTTAATAATACTTTTCATATTAGAAAAACAAAATATTAAAAAAATTATTCTCAATGGAACTAAATAAAAGTTATTAATCGTAAAACAATTGTACAAAAGTAAAATTTAAAATCTGACTAAAAAGGTTAATTTTTTTTTAATTTTCGTTTGTTTTTACTTTATATTTTGAATAAGCATGTTCTTGCCTTTTTTCTGAATAAGTATGTTCTTGCTTTGTTTGTCGAATAAGTCTGATATTGCGCTAACCCGACGTATTATAATGATAACCGGCAACAATTCACGTGTTGACGCGCGCGTTTAACTTTTTTTGTAAAATATTTTATGCTACTTTTTAGAAAAAATGTCCAAAAGCCTGAAACTTTAAAAAAAATTTGTTATATTTTGTACTCGCGTGGAAATTTTTAGTAGGGAATATTATATAAATGCACAATAAATATTGTTTTATATTTGTATTTAATTATTTCAATAAGAAATTTATTAATGAATCTTTTTTTGTAACAATTTTACTATTTTTTCTTGCTTATTATACTAAGACTAACTTCATGAAATATTATAATATTCAAGAATTCATTTTTCGACAACTTTAAAAATAATCAATTAATTAAAATTTTTTATTGTAAAGGTTTAACTGTAAGAAAAAATATATATGAACAACAAATATATGTATGAAAATTGAAGTAAACTAAAAATAATATAATATATATTCATAACTGGTCAACTTCATACTGCCTGCGCGGGCAGGCAGCATTAAAACTCACATAAACATCCAGTTTATTATATAGAGTAGTACCGACAGAAGTGGGCCACACTTTGGTTTTCATGCTTTAGATTATTCAGAAATTAACATTTTTAAACATTTATTGCGTTTATTTTTAGCAGGGCCGTAGCCAGGGGGGTTTAGGGGTTCACCCCCCCCCCCCGAAATTTTGGAAAAACATATATGTTAAAGCCTAATCTGAGTACACTTCTCATCAAATTCCATAACCCCCCCCCCGAAACTTTTTTGGCTACGCCCCTGATTTGTAGAGAAAGGGGTTTCCTAACTTTAGGTAAACACAAAAAAAATTTAATTTTAACATATTTTTTAACATCTTTTTGCAAAAAAGAGAAATTTGCGATATCATGATTTTGTAGACAAAAGTGGGCTACCTAAGTTTTTCATCTAAAATAAATAAAAGGATCAAGCACTATGATTGTTTATGTTAAATGATTAATTTTTTCAATAAATAGTATTGTAAAACCAAACAAAAGCAGTGCGTTTCGAAATTTTATTAATTTTTATTTGATTTATAGTATAATGTAATTTGTTATAGACAATAAGTTCATAGTCAGTCGGTTTAGCCTTTCTTGGTGTCATGATTGCTAAAAAATACAAATTAATTCATAGAACCACTTTATTAGTTTATTCAAAATCACTAAATCTCGAAAAGGAGCGTCAATGCAGTGGCCCATTTCTGTTTACAGAAATGGCCCACTTCTGTCTACAAGCATAATTTGACAAGAAATAACGTGGTCATAACACTTACGAACAATATTAAATAGTCTCTTTAAATTTTTTAAGATTAGATCTGATACTATAATAAAGGTTACTCACCCGATTGAATTCGATGAATAACTTATGTAAACAACGATAACTTTTACAATGAGAAAAAAAGAAAAAGTACACGGAGAGAAAAATCAAGCGTTTATAGTATGGAGACTTCCTATGGTAATTTTGTATGAACGCCCTACTTAAGAGGCGTGTCCTTATACCTCAGTTGCATGAAACATATATACTGAAATAGCATGGATCTCTTGCAATCGTAGTATACTGACGTCCCATGCGTTAAAGAGGTAGAACTTTTATGCTGATAACGTAGAAATTGATACAAATACAGCAGAAATTTTACGCCTATTGCGCATGTGCATTCTTTTACGAAATAAGGTTAACTGTCCATACTAAAAACGCTTGATTTTTCTCTCTGTGTAGATAATTTTTTGCACTAATTGCTGGAGAACACAATTGTACGTCGCACACTTTAATGACCAACTAAAAATCGACCTTCTGTTAATAACAAAAGAAAAAAAATTTCGGTTGACAGATATGTCACTTGTAAAACCAAAAACGGCAAGTGGCCCACTTCTGTCAATGCTACTCTACTATTTCATTGCTTATAAAAAAATCAATTTTATCTTTTTTGGGGCCCCTAGTTCACCGGGGCCCCGGACAATCTAACCCCCCAAACCGTCTATTGCTACGCCACTGGTTGTGAGATGTATGATTTAATTCAATATTAATTAAAATTTTATATTTAAATAATATTGAACAGATTCATTCAAATACAAAATTACAGAATATTCAATGCTACAAAAACTTTTATTTTCGCTTGAAGAAATAAATTCTAAGCGTACTTAGAAGTTGAGCGTATGAATGGTACAATAAATCTTTAATAAATTAAAAATATATTGAATCACACTTCTGTACTTTTAGGGAGGTTTTTTTAACCAAATAAAATAATATTATTTTTTTAAAATAATATTTCATGTGGAACAAACAAAGATTTAAAAGAGAATTTTACTTTTAATATTATTTCTCAATGTCATTAAATCGATAGTCTAATTTATTTAGATAAATATTGTTTTTTTTTAAATCTGTCACTTCTTATTCTCTTATTTTGTTAACTCGGAATTTATTTTTCAAGGCTACCTTTAAAATCGTTTTCATGTATAATTTCGATTTATAATTCTTACAAAACAATATCAAGCTGATATTTCTCTTTTAAAGAAAATACTACATACAATATTCGGTCTTGCGAAATTTCATTGATGCTTACTACTCGCGTACGCTCGGCTTTGTGCTGTAACCTAACCCCGTTTCATATTTCGACACCTTGCTTAAAGTTCTTAATACTGACCAAATTTATTTCAGTTAATTTGTATTATAATAAAAACTTGAAATCTTATAGATAACAGTCTAACTTAGAAAAAATAGAGGCTCTGTTTTTATTTTAACCCAAAGTATTATAAGTTAGATACAACTCCTTGTATCTGTGAAAATATTGTTCTTAAATTATATCTAATTTTTATTTTCCGCGAATCTCTATTTTATAAATCTGCAGCTTTATTTTGCGCAATTCTAATATTTTATTCCCACAATATTAACGCGTTAAAAATATTGTGTTTTATTTTAAATAATTTCTACACTACATTTTCCGTTAACTTATTAAATATCTTCTGTGCTACCTCTAATTTCTGCATATAAAAACGTAAGGAAATAAATGTGTTGACAAACACTTTATTTTATTTTTAAATTCTTTTATCTATTAATTAGTATTTGTGTAAAGTGAAAATTAGTTTGTTATACTCAATTTTTATCTTCAAATTTTAATCCTCCAAAATAAAGAAAAGAAATCCCACCGCTGCCACCAATTTGTTAAGAATGAATTTATTTATTATTTAATAAATATTAAATATTTAAATTATTTCACCCCGTAGTGAACGTCAATGCTCTAAGGAAACAAATAATTTTATTTAAAGGTAGTGGATTCCTTTTCATTCTTGGTTATCATTTCAACCAATCGGGTGAGAGACCGTATTTTGGAAAGGAATGAAATTATTAATAGGATAATCTAATTTTTAAATAAAATCAGCAATAAAATAATATTAAATGACAAACTTTTACTTTATATTGAAAACAATCGTTTATGATAATGAATTGTGTATGTGTTCTTTTTGTGTTTGCGTATTCAGTATACTCACTTTAACTGAGTTGTAGTGTCTGGAACCTTATATCAAGATTTATTTTATTATTATCTTTTTAACTTTTTAAAATATTTTTCACATATAAAAATACTATGTCAATTACTCTTTTTAAATCACTCAATGAAAATCTCTGGAGTCCCTTCGTGAGACTTAAAGGCAACTTTTGCCTAACTTCGGCTACTATGGCCAAACATACTTTGTTTCGCCAAGATTCACGGGCAACTGCCATGATTTCCCTTTGTCGATTCTTTTTATTGAACGACATTTTGGTGGGAAAGACCTACTTATTATTAAGTTATTACTTAATGATTATCTGCTACCTTGCAGATTTGTTTGAATGTCATTACCCAAGTTCTGTTGCTTGGATGAACCACTTTTTACATTGAGAAATATCGTAAGTAAATTCTACTTACTCTTAAAGAATATTTGACACAGTTTTGCACATTATAAAGTATCACAATCTTCATTTCATTATTTAGATCTTAATACAAAATTCCTTACTGAATGTTGTAATATGTGTGTTACAAAGTGTCATCATGTGTTAAAAGTGTGATTGTTACCTCATAAATCGACATGAATAAATGCTTATTGAGTTCATTTAAATACAATATGTTTTTTACTAAAAATATAAAAGTGTTACGAAGTCATACGTAACAATAGATAAAAAAATAGGTCAAATTTGACATAAGTTTTGACGGCTTCTTGGTAGAGGGGGGGGGCCCTCTTAGAATCTTGAATATCTACCTATATTACAAAAAGATATTGCCGCCGCCGCTGCTTCCGCCGCTGTTTCAAGATTCTGTAAGGGCGCCCTACCCAAAGGGGCCGTCAAAACTTATGTCAAAATTGACCTATTTTTTGACCTATAGGTCAAAAAGAGGATATATAACGGCCTCACATTACGTCAAAATCTATGTCTAATTTGACCTAATTTTTGACCTGTAGGTCAAAAAGAGGATAAATAACGACCTCACATTACGTTAATATAGGTCAATTTTGAGGGCAGTTTTGACCAAGGCGTCAAAATTTGACAAAGAATTCCCGCTATCCTCAAAATTTAGGTCAGTTTTGACCTAGACGTCAAAATTCGACAAACAATTTACGCTACCCTCAAAATTTAGCTCAAATTTAAGGGCAGTTTTGACCTACGCATTAAAAATTGACAAACAATTTCCACTACCCTCAAAATTTAGGTCAATTTTGAGGGCTGTTTTGACCCAGACGTCAAAATTTTACAAAGAAGTTCCGCTACCCTCAAAATTTAGGTCAATTTTGAGGGCATTTTTTACCTAGACGTGAAAGTTTGACAAACAATTTCCGCTACCCTCAAAATTTAGGTCAAGTTTGAGGGCAGCTTTGACATAGACGTCAAAATTTGTCAAACAATTTCCGCTCGCAGACTTAATGATGAGGTAAAGTTTTTTTTTTTTGCTTAGGGACTTTTGGGAAATCTGCCTACATATACCTTGGATTCCGCACTGCAAGGTTATGTGGGGTTGGTATGATAAAACAAAAGGAAGTATAAAAAAAGAAAAATAAATATATAAAATAGTAAATTTAATAAACTGGCGACCTACTGCCAGCCCGACCCACTAAAACCTGTAACCCTTCTTCTGGAGCCCTTTACCCTCCCTCGGAATTGTCGTAAGACTTTAGCCTTCGAGGGTGGCGCTCCAACTCTGTCGCTAATGCGACCTTCTTTTTCTCTCTGCGGTTTTCCTGCGTCCGTAGTTAAAAAAATGATTAAAACTATTTCATAGTCTAAGCGGAATTTACAGCACAACAATAATAAAAAAAACAAAATTATTTAAGAAGTGTTAAAAGTCAAAAGATAAAATCACAAACGGATATAAAATAGAAAAGAAAAAAAAGTAAACAGGTATATAACGTTGAAAAGACAAAACTGTACAAAAACGAATAAAAAAACAAAACAAAACAAATTAAAAAATGTAGAAGGACAAATAAATCACAAAATAAATTAATAAGAAACGAACAAACAAATTTGAAATCTGTTTAAATTACGCTTTTTTGGCGGCCGTCGAGGTCCTTCCTCGACATAACCGAGATTATGAAGTTCTCGACTTGCCGCCAATTCTCTTCTGACTGGGTCATCAGCGATACCATGTTCTCCGGTGTAACTTGACTGTTTACACCTTCGAACATGGCCCGCCCCTCCAAGTCCCATTTTCTGCATGAGAAGAGGGTGTGCTCCGCGTTGTCTGCAGGGAACTGGCAATATGCACACACACCTCGTCCTCGCGTAATTTAAAGCGACACAGGTATGAGTTAAAACACCCGTGACCTGTGAGCGCCTGAGTCAAATAATAGGAAACCTGACCGTGTTTCCTATTTATCCAGGTGGCGAGTGTCGGAATAAGGCGATAACAATGTAAGGTAATTTTAAAATTGTGTTTGCTCTTACACCTATCATTTTGATCTAATTTTGACGTTTTATTTTTACTCCCTCATTTAGTTACGTCATAATCTATGTGTAATTTGACTTTTATTTAACTACAACTTAAAAAGGGACAATAAAGGACAATAAACATATCTATGATACGTCAAAATCTATGTTAAATTTGACGCCTTTTTAACCTATACGTTAAAATGGGTCAAAATATATGTCAATGTTTAATCTAATTTTTGACATATAGATAAAAAAAGGTCCATAACGATTGTTACATTACGTCAAAATCTATGTGTATTTTGTCATGTATTCTATGCAATTTATTAAGATGCATTGATATTAAGAAAAAATTACTTTAAATTTATAAAAATTAAAATAAATATAAAAATAGAGATAGGGGGTTGGCGCGCGAGGCGCGCAGGCAGGCGAAGCTACCCTAGTATATATATATATATATATATATATATATATATATATTTGTGTGTGCTGTAACTATCCATTTGGTATCTTAAATCAACTTATACTGTTTCTTTGATTTGGTTAAACATGTATATCTGGCGAACCCGAGCAGCTAGGATTTTGTTTTAAACAGATTTTAGAAGTATGGATGAGTACAAATCAAACACTACTTGCCGATTTTGCATTCATTTTTGTCAAACCTATTCACCTCAGGAGCCTGGTGTGGGGCCTTTGAAGTTTTTTGTACCTCTTCTTTTGTCATTCGAATTTTTGGAAACTGGCTTCAACTCCTTTGACGATTGATGTAAAGCCTTGGCTGCTCTCAATTTATCTGCCAAATCCTGACCAAACACATATCTGTCAAAAGGTAAATCTTTAAGTGTGTCACGAATTGGGCCAGAAATATTTTCTAAAATCAAACTTCTTCTTATTAGAGTCTCGTCGTGTTGAAAATCAGATAAAATTCGCATTACTTGATTTAGCGGTTCCAACAGTACTCTTATTTTTTTCTTATAGATTTAATTGGAGAATCAAATCTACTGTCTTACTGGTACCCGCAAGTGATGCTGAAATCTTGTCCTGCTTTTCTACAATACGCTCGTCCCTCTTTTGTATTGTATTGTCAACAGCTGATTTAACCTCAATATTTAGTATTGCAGGGTCCAATTGTAAAAAATTTTCTTTTTTGGCGGAAAACGCTTTAAGATTTCCAATCGCTCGTCCGTTGGCAGTCCTTTCATTAAAATATCATTCAAAATATTCACCAAATGATCATTAATAGGAGGAGCAAGGACTCTTTCCGGAAATGGACGCTCACCAAACATTTCCAAATCTTTTCCTTGAACTACGTTCGAACTTTGATTTTACTTTGCTGTTTGAGGAGGATCTGTGATTTCAGCTTGTGATTTCGTCTCATCCTGTGGATCATGTGATCGTGATCTAGCGTTTTTAGACATAGGCACTGTATCATCCGAATTTGAATCATAAGAATCACTTCTTCTGGATATTTTATTTCTTTTCCGGCCAAAATAACGCTTTCGTGATTTACTTCTTGATCGACGAGAAGATTGACTACTCCTTGATGTACTGGATGAACGACCTCGTGACCTTGTAAATGATTCTTGAGATGATATCGAAATGCTCCGTTTACGTTTACCTAACACCAATATATATTTCATGTGTAACTCCATTTTTTATTTCATATCTTGTCAATATGGTTGGACCAAAAATTGACTTAAATATTACCATTTATTCTCGATCGTTGGACGATAACGAGACATTTGGATTTATAGGTTAAAGGATCACATGACTTTTTAGTTTTTAAACATTATTGTGATTTATTTAGGTAAATTGGTTGGACCAATATTACCCTTTTCATTAAAGCAAAAAATACTTTAAATATTAGACTCGTGGTCTTATAGGTTATAACACACAAAAGATGTCAGACATCTTTGTCGCTTTATTTCGGTTATTTAGTTGAACCAATATAACCGTTTCTCAAAAAATAATTACTTACCACTCGTTTGTAATAAACCATAAAGTTGTTTTTATAAATTAAGAAATCTCTTTTTCAATTCTGTTTTTCCCATCTTCGAAATATAGATGTGGACTTATCGGCACAAAGTAAAGGAATAAGGAATAGCGATGACTCACGATATAGAGGAAGTTTTTCGTTTTTACTTAGAAGAATGTGGTGACATCGGTGCGCAGTAGAGGTACTACAATATGATCTAGAGGCGCGAAATACAATTGAACATTTTTCGTCCATATTAACCGGAGTTATTAAACTTTTAAAAATCAAAAATTTTGGAAATTAAGACTTTTTTGAAAATTTTGTTGAAAAACGTAAAAGTAACTTCAAAATTATCGTTATCAACTTGTAGAGCATTAAAAACCGCTTCGATTGACCTATTTTTGAACCTACTTCGATAATAAATTTCGAAATTATTGGTATTTTAAAAACCAAAAATTGTGAAAAATGACATTTTCTCAACTTTTTTGTTTGAAAATTTTTGTTTAACTATTAAATTATTGTAACTATCTTGTAGGGTATATTTAAAAATACATTTATTGACCCAAAATTTAATCACTTTTACCATATTTATAAAAAGTTATTTAGGGTGATGTGAAACATGGGGGGATGTGCAACACCGCCGATTTCTGATCTACAGTTTGATATTGAACAGAGCCAAGTATTGCCATTTGTTTGAGTCCTCAGTAGCTTGTTTTTGATATAAAACTCACGAGACAGCTCGCAGCTAGGTTTGCTGTACGTAAGTTGACTTAAATATCTCGATAAAGAAATATTTCTCGCGCTTTACATTTCTAGTCGTTTCGTGAAGGGTTTTAATTTATTTTATAGATAAGAATGTGTTTATTGTTGGTTTTTTAAGTGTTTTTAAATATCTGTTTATATTTTGTGTTTCCATTGCATTGTATTGCGTACAAATCATTTTTCGCAAAATATCATATTTGGGGTGATGTGCAACACTTTTTTTTTGGGGTGGACGGAACTACTTTTTACGTGCCATAACTGCGATTCACGTGATAAATAAAAAATTCTTAGTTATTTTCCTTTAATTATATTCCTTATTCAGTCATGAATAAATAAAAAATTAAACAAAAAAATTTTTTTTTCTTTGGTGAAATCTCAATTTTTTAGAGGTCAACTATACCTTAGTAAATTTTTTTTTTGCAGATTTCGATTAGTTTGCATTGAAAAAGCCTAAAATTAATAATTAAAGAGATTTTCATCGATATT
Source organism: Leptopilina heterotoma (assembly GCF_015476425.1). Classification (NCBI taxonomy): domain Eukaryota; kingdom Metazoa; phylum Arthropoda; class Insecta; order Hymenoptera; family Figitidae; genus Leptopilina; species Leptopilina heterotoma. Next base: position 197,921 of record NW_025111128.1, on the reverse strand, counting down.
TATGCATTACATACCTGAATTTTACTGGCGTTGCACATCACCCCAACTTTTTTGGAAAATGCAAAAACAGACGTTTTTGAAAAAGCAAAAAATTTGTAGGAAAAATTTTAAATTCTGAAAATCTGATAATGCAGAAATATAATTATAATTATTATATATTATAATTATAATGCCTCTTAGTCATTCAATTTTGAAATATTTAAAAATTTAATTACTTGATATGTTTTTCGTCCAATGAAAAAAACGTTGCACATCACCCCACATCACCCTATATATTTCAATTATTTTTATCTCTATGAGGAAGTAAATTGTTCATACAATGAGCACCAAAATTATAAAAAAATGTACAACTTGGCAGCGGTTTTTTAATAATTGTGTATTAAAATAATAAAAATTAAAAATAATCGTACCCAAATTAAAAAAGTTCAATTTTTTAGGTTAAAAAATAATTCTTTAATAAACATTAATAAAACTTTAGTTTTCTCAAAATTATTCAAAAGTTGACAAAAGAACAGAGTTTTCTCCTCTTGATAAAATTTTTCTAAATTTAATAGTTTAAGTTGTATAAAAATATAAACATATATTCAAATTTTCCATGCATTTTAACGAAGTAGCGCATTTTTAAAAAAATTTACTGTAATTTTCCGACTTTTTCTGGTCTAACTAAATTCCCGGTTTTCCCGAAATTCCTGAACGCTAGACGCTCTGTAATTATATTAAAAAATTACGTAAATGTAAGAAGTAAATTAATGCCTTGTACAGTGAAAAATAATAAGTTATAAATTAATAATCCTTATTAATAAAATCAGATGTCTGTCTGTACATTGCTTAAAACTTAAAAATGTTAACATGATTAGTTATTATGGACATCAGAGATTCCAAAAATATTCTTAAATAATTTAATGTATATGTACGTATGTATGTACGTATGTAAACTTTCTATACTTGAGTATTACATGTTATTTAGCCACATTTTAGCATAATTTTGCAAAAAATAAAGTCCCATAAGTAACATGTAAGTATAAAAATGTTTTCAAAAAATCGAAAATTTCAAAATTTTACATTTTTTCATGGATTGCTTTTAAACTTTCTATATTTTAGTATTACATGTTATTTGGTCACATTTTAGCATAATTTTGCAAAAAATACTATCCTACAACTAAGATGTAAGTATAAAAATATTTTCAAAAACTTCAAAAAATGGAAAATTTCCAAGTTTCACATTTTTTAATGGATAGCTTTTAAACTTTCTAAAATTGAATATTGTATGTTATTTAGTCAGATTTTAGCATAATTTTGAAAAAAATACTATCCTATAAGTAAATATAAAAATATATTCAATATCAACAAATCGATACTAATTACTATGAAGTTTAATTCAGTAGTATTTTTTGAGTCTCTGATTAATATTTTGACGTCAAAATAGTGTAATTCAGAATTATTTATCAAATTAATCTAATATTTTCAAGAACTTCAGAAATATTGAAAATGGAAATTTTTTATGATTAAAATGATATTGCAGGATGTCAAGAATTGTAAGTCACCTGTGATACAATACAAGCATATTATGCCACTAGTCAAAAACTTATATGTTAAAACGTTGTCTATTTAAACACTGTGTCTATTTTTGTTTAACTTTCCTGCTTTGTCCAAATTTTCCACGGTTGATCTTTTTTTTGTCAAATTTAAATTTACTTGATTTTATTTCATAAATAAATCTGCAAATGGCTATAAAAATTTACTTATTTTATGAAAATACTCTTTCTTAAGTTCATATAAATATAGATTATATTACTAGCTGTCGTACCCGTCTTCGACAGTTTTCTGTTTCTACTAATACATTTAACAGGGTATCTACCAAACGGGAAAAACTGGAAAAAGCTGGGAATATGCCGAACCGGGAATTTTCCTATCAAATTAAGAAAAAGTTTCATTATATTAATTCGCTTTTAAAAAATTGCTTTTTACTTTAATTTTTATTGATGTATAATATTTATGAAAACAGACCCGAGTCAAAATTTAAGCTCTACTTTCAACCTAAAATATAGGTCTTATGTTAGGTTGTAGCAGTCGTAACGTAAGGTCTACTTGCGATACAATTAGTTCCAATTAAGCCCGCGCGTGCAATAACAGCAAGTGCGCTCGGGCTGTCTTTCCCAATCGCTGTATCTACTTCAAATTGCAAGGTGGGGACTAAATCTGTCCAATAAGGAGACTAGATTTTTTCGTCTTCTACTCCTCTCAAAGTAGATATTGCGGTTGGGAAAGTCAGACCGAGCGCACTTGCTGTTATTGCACGCGCGGGCTCAGTTAGACTCTACTATAACTCCAAAAACTTGGTGGAAAATTTGATGAAATTTTAATACATTAATTAAAGTACTACAAATTGACAAATATTGTTCTCTGCATTTGAATTGGTTAAAATAACTAATTTGATAATAAAAAGTCAATTACTGATTCAAACAGTAATATTTTCCTACTGAAATAGCTAATGGTAACTAATTATTATTTTTTTCCGGTCAAATTAAATTCCCGAGCTATTTCCTAATTTTCCAGATTGGTATAGACACACTGTTAAATGTATTAGTAGAAACTAAAACTCGTCGAAGACGGGTAAGACAGCTAGTAAATAATAAAATAAAAAATAAATATAAAAATTAATTATAAAATAATAAATTAATAATATAATTAATAACAAGTTATAAAAAAGTTAGATATATGTGAAGTAAATTAAGGAATTTTAGAGTTTTAATATGAAGAAAAATTTTACGTCAATAATTTACAGGATATATTTAGGCTTTAAATTTGTTGAAATGATTTTCATAACAAACAAGTCGCTATAAATAAAAATGTTTAAAAATAAAGAATTTTTCAAAAATTAAATCTCATTATTTATAAATAATATTTAACATATCCATATGACGGGTTCCACGTCAAGTGACCCAGGTCAAAAATTTACATGGAATATTTGAAAAATTTGTAGTTTCTTTAAAACAAAACGAAAATACGTTTTCTACTTTGGGTTTTGCTGCTGTTTTTCAACACTTTCTAATAGTGTGAACAAATGTAGAGAAAAAAAATTGTTTGACCCTGAAAAATTAAATTAAAAAATAAAATTTAATTTTTTTATCAAATGGGCAGTTTGTATTTTTTTAAAAAAAATTTTATCATAAAGGTGAGGTTTTTTCCTAAAAAAATGTATAGGTCACAACGTGGGACAAGAACTTTTAACTAATCAAATTAAGCATTTACTTCTGCCGTGCACCGTCCCACAGTGGAATTTTTTTTACAATTTACTATTAAAAATGTCTATAGCTTACAATTTTTACCCGATTTGAGTGTTCTTTGTCTTAAGTTAAAGGGGAATAAATTCTTAAGACATCCTTCGAGGCAGATTTTGGAGATTTTAATTATTTATAATTTTTTTTAAATCAAAGTTAACAAATTAATACACTTTTTTAAAAAAAGGAGGTTTATTTTCTTATTCCGTTGATGCACATGATCTAAATCAATTTAAATTCATCCAATATGACCACCAGATAATTAATAAAGCATAAAATAATTTATTTCAATTGTTATAAACAATATATAGCCCAACAACGAGCAGGGGCGGTGGATTGCAGAAGTAAATGTTTATTTTGACCAGTTAAAAGTTCTTGTCCCACGTTTTGACCTATACATTTTTTTAGGAAAAAACCTCACTTTTATGATAAAAATTTTTTTTTAAAAATAAAAACTGTCCATTTGATGAAAAAATGAAATTCTATTTTTTAATTTAACTAGCTCCTCCGACGGCCGCAAGCGGCCGTCTACGGTGCTAGTTTTTATATGTCCATTGTCCAAGTCCATTATTTCATTAATAATAATATTCAAATTTTTTCAGTTAATAATTTGCTTATTTATATTTGAAATGTTGACGTTTTTTTGACAATGCAAAATAAGATTTATTAGAAGTACTTTCTCTTAACAAAAATAAAATTTATATATTCGCGCTCTTTTTAAATAACATACGACTGCAGCGCCACCATCACATGTACAAACAATTTTAAAAACACCCTTCTATTAAGATTTTACATTCTCATTGCCCATTCTTTACTTCGATACTTTTCGATACATTCGACCTTTCCACTCCATGTCTTTTTTAAGAAAGGATTTTTCAAGGTCAAACATTTTTTTCTCTATATTTGTTTACACCATTAGAGAGTGTTGAAAAACAGCAGAAAAACCAAAAATAGAAAACGTATTTTCGTTTTGTTTTAAAGAAACTACAAATTTTTCAAATATTCCATGTTAGACCAAAAATTTAAACTTTGACCCCCTCCAGTTTCTCGTTTGATCGGAGAAATCGATTGGTTTAGCGAAATGTTCACTTCAATAAGACGAGCGAACATGACTGCTCGGTTATCAAAACAAGAAGAAAATCGTTTTTTGGTTCGTTTCTCGGATCGTGTCGCTCGAAAGAAACACTATTATATACATAAATATGAATCGATAAAATAAATATCTATTTTTCCTAATTACCACCTGTAGGTAATATGCGCAGAAAGCTACTGCGACTCATGACTTTTCAGCCTACTACTGGAAACCAAACCATTACACTAGTTACTAGATAGTTTGTCTAAATCTGCGCTAGATTTATAGGAAACAAAACTATATAGAACCAATGTCACGCCAGCCTAGAATCACTATAAATAGCAGTGCGTGACAAAAACTTTACTGGGGCAATATATATTCTAGGCTGACTTGATAATTTTCTACCCGCCCTGACGGGTTTGGTAAACCGAACTCTGACCAAGTTTGGTCAGAGTTTGGTCGGAGTTTGGTTTGAGGCAAAATAATGCAAATATTTAGTGAAATATGATGTAAAAATAATAAATAATGTCAAAATAGGCATTATTTAATTGATTCGGGTAAAAATTATGTTTAATGAAACAGTAATTATGGAATAATTAAGATTTAAAATATTTTGTGTTAATCTGTCAGTTGAAATAGTGTGCAAAATTCACAAATTGTCGATGAAAATTAGTTTAAAACGTTAAGAAAAAGAGCGAATATATATTCTTTAATATTTAAAGTAATTGATTTATTATATAGTTGTGTTAATTACTGCATATTAACAAGAAAAACGTAAATTAAAGTAATAATTTTGTATTCTATTATAAAGTGAAAGTGTATAGTGTCGATAACAGAGGTGTGCAGAAAAATAGCCACGCTCAAAACACGGTAGGTGGCACTAGTAACAATTTCTCAATACTTAGAGTAGTTGTAATTTAATTAATAAATTTTATTAAAATAAAATATACTGTGAAATAAACTAAAGTTTCAACTATTGAATATATTTATTTAATATTCGTGATTAACATTTATCTGCAATTTATTATAAAACAAATTAAAACAATCAAAATTCTCTGTATATGCACTGACATCAATGCTTTTCGGATAGTCAATATACAGTGGCAATAGCAGAATTGATTTCCGAAAAATAAATTCATACTATTATTGTTTGTCATTTTTTTGGAATAATTAAATAAATAATAATAATAACAATTATTATTATTATTATTATTATAATTATGTTGAATTTTAAGAAATTCGGATTTTTGAATTTTTGATAATTTTCTATTTTTTACTAAAGGGTGGAGACTATTAAATAAGTATAGTATTTTCCAAAAGCACAAAAATAATAAAGCTAAGTCCCATAAAAGAGTGGAAAAAATGTTGAATTTTAAAAAAATCGGTTTTTTCGAATTTTTGATAAATATAGATTTTTACCAAAGAGTCCAGATTATTCTATAACTAAAGTATTTTCCAAAAGCACAAAAATAATGAAGCTAAATCCCATAAAAGAGAGAAAAAAATGTTGAATTTTAAGAAATTCCGATTTTAGAATTTTTGATAATTTTCTATTTTTTACCAAAGGGTGGAGACTATTAAATAAGTAAAGTATTTTCCAAAAGCACAAAAATAATGAAGCTAAGTCCCATAAAAGAGAGGAAAAAATGTTGAATTTTAAAAAAATCGGTTTTTTGAATTTTTAAAAAATTTAGATTTTTACTAAAGAGTCGAGACTATTTAATAAGTAAAGTATTTTCCAAAAGCACAAAAATAATGAAGCTAAATCCTATAAAAGAGAAGAAAAAATTGTAAATTTTAAGAAATTCGGATTTTTGAATTTTTGATAATTTTTTATAATTTTAGATTCTTTACCAAAGAGTCGAGCCTATTTAATAAGTAAAGTATTTTCCAAAAGCACAAAAATAATAAAGCTAAATCCCATAAAAGAGAGGAAAAAATGTTGAATTTTATGAAATTCGGATTTTCGAATTTTTGATAATTTTCTATTTTTAACCAAAGGGTGGAGACTATTAAATAAGTAAAGTAATTTACAAAAGCACAAAAATAATGAAGCTTAATCCCATAAAAGAGGAGAAAAAATTTTAAATTTTAAGAAATTGGGATTTTTGAATTTTTGATAATTTTCTATAATTTTAGATTTTTTACCAAAGGGTGGAGACTATTAAATAAGTAAAGTATTTTCCAAGAGCTCAAAAATAATGAAGCTAAATACTGTCAAAGAGAAAAAAAATGTTAAATTTTAAAAAAATCGGTTTTTCGAATTTTTGATAAATTTTGATAATTTTAGAATTTTTACCAAAGGGTGGAGACTATTAAATATGTAAAGTGTTTTTAAAGATCCCAAAAATATTAAAATTAGATTTAAAATTCCACTGGAACTTCGTAAGAATTTGACCTGGAAATCATGGAAAAGGTATGGAATTTTAATTTCGGATTTCTGTTTGAATCCTGTAATAATTTTTCAATTAAGAAAATTTGTAAATAAAAGTAATATAGGATTTTTTTGTGTGTACCTATCTAATAATTTTCAGAGTGAATCAGAATTTTCTTTATGATCAGGAAAAAAGTCAAAATTCGTTCTAGAAATCAGAGAAAGACAAAATTAAATATTTGTGGCAACCCAGTTTTAGCAAGTATTGAAAAATTCAAAATTATTTAAAAATGAAAAATCTTTTATTTTTATTCGCAAAATTTTGAAATTTTATTAAGTAGAAATTTGTTTATATAATGCAACCGAAATAATATACCTCTTGGGGTAGTATTCTTGTCTGTTTTTCTGAGTAGGATAAAAAAGAAAGTGTAACACTTTTAGTATTTAGTTTTGTTGCAAATTGTTTATTAATGTTTAAAGAATACAGAAAAAAATTATAGTATACAAACTATACAAACTTTAACAGTTTTTTTTCCTTTTTTTACTATACAAACTTCAACAGTTTATAACTTTTAAATTTTTGTATTATTTTTTTCTGTATTCTTTAAATATAATTAAACAATTTGGAAAAAAATTAATATTAAAAATATTAAACTTTCTTTTTATCCTAATTTTTCAAAAAAATTAGCATAAAAAATTATTACTAGTCATCAGGCTAAAATTAAAACATTTACTTTCTGAATTCTGATTCATGTTCGCATCAGAATTAAAGTCATGTTATTTAATGTGATATATTTTTCCATAATAAAATATGGGCAAATCCATAAAACTTTTGACTTTTAAGAAAAACATTTTTTTTATTAATTTGTATGCACATAGATGTCACTTTGCATACGTGTTCAAGAATGTTTTAGCACCACAAATTCGTAAGCGTGATTCATTTTTAACCCATGCCCCCAATGTTTAACACTTATTATTAACCCCTTCCGGAACTGAAATATTATAAAGTGAACAAAAAATGTGTAAGACCTTCCCATCAATTAAATCAGTTGAAACTTTTTACTCGGAGGTTTTTGGGGTCGCCGCTGGACAATCTGAAGTCGGTTTTTTAAAATTCAAAATGGCGGCTCCATTATGACGGATGACAAATTTAAATAGTTGGATTAGATTGAAACTCGTTACTCGGGGGTCTTTGGGGTCGCTGATTATGAATTTAAAGTTTAAATTTAAATTTAAAATGATTAATTGAACTTTTTAATTTTTAAGAATTCAACTTCTGAAATTTGAAGCATATTCTTAACTTAATAAAATTGATAGTTTTCAAAATCCTTGAGCGGCATACTTTTTTTTGAATATCTGTAAGGCAATGCTTCGAGCACACTATACATGGACTTGTTTAAAGTAAAATTGTAGTTGTGCCTTTCAAAAATGTATAAATTAAAATAAAATCACGATTTGTATTGACATCATTAAATTGTTTCTACAGGAATCAGGGCCGTAACGACGTAGGTGCAGGCGGTGCGGTGCACCGGGGCCCCCAGCTGCCAGGGGCCCCCGATGCCAAATAAAGTCTTTATAGAATCGACATGAAAAATTGATTTTTTAGTTTTACAATTTTGCTAAAAATAAAATAAAGAATCCAAGCAACTTTTGTCAATGTAAAAGCGCAAACACAATTACTCTACTGCCTGTCTTTCTGCGGGCAGCTAGCACAAGGGACGCGCATAAGAGTAAGCGAGATAAAAAATTCAAATTTTTCTCATCGCTCTCTCATGTGTGCACTTTGTCCCATCCACTTGCAAGCAGGCAACGAGCTGTGTTTTCGCCTTAATACATTTCCAGTCATATTTTGCGTAAGCGCAAACATATATGCTTTGGTATCCACTCATATTACACTGAGAAAAGTGGATATTAAAAATCTTAATATACTAGATATTAAGAAAAGATGCTAATGCATATCATCTACACTACCGTCCAAAAGTATCAGGATGGCATGTTTTTTCATAGAGTCGAATGTAATCGTCTTGATACTTTTGGACGGTAGTGTAGATGTTATGGTTTAATATCTCAGATATTCCAATATCTGAGATATTAAATTTGAACATATAAGATGTTTACATATTTGACTGTCACAGATGTTGACCATTAATATCTAGATAATAAAGCTTAATATCCATTTTTCTCTGTGTCATTTTACAAAATTTATTGACGATTTTGCCGCTATGAAATCAAGGAAAAAATCGTTTTAGATGTAGTAACACAAGATTCAAAGAACTTTTTCTACACTGGCGATGTTTCTGTGATTCCAGATAATTTGTGATAATTCAATAATTATATTCAACATTAAATAATTGAAGAAAATATATGTAATATTGAAAATGTATCTTATAAAGTATATAAAAAATCGAAGTAATGATATTTTTTCCGTTAACCTTCACCTTAAGAGGGCCCCCTGGTTTTTTTGCACTGGGGCCCCCAAGACCGTCGTCACGGCCCTGACAGGAATACAAATATAGGCACACTAATGAAAAAGGTCTTAAAATGTTCGATTTTTTATTGTCTATTTAAAAACTTATTGAACTTTTATTTTTATTCTACGCCGCACTAGGTATTTTCATAAGAAGACGTTTAATTAAATTTTCTTAAAAAATGTCATCATTTAATCAAACCTTCATATATTTTCTTACAGTCGTAGCACACTAATGGGATAGTGAAAAAAGTTTGAAAACATACCTCTCTTAGCTATTTACCTTGTAGCTGAATTAATATTTCACACGCCGCAAAAATAAAAACGTTAAAAATGTTTACTTTTCTGAGAGTTTCAAATGAAATTTAAGGGGAGGTTCTCATTGCGGGAATCAAAAAAATTTATTTCTTTTTTATTGTATTTTTTGAAAGCTATATATATGTAGAATATGTGTGTATAGCGATTTTTTGATCCGAAGAATATTTTCGTTCTTATGGAGTCTTGAACTCACCGGCGTCCCGAGCACTGAATAACAAATGTCAGGCAAATCGAATCGATTTTTAAAAATTTTGCAAATCTGACCTCAGAATCGTAAAGAGTGACCCTAAATACCTATAGATATTTATCAAATACGCAAATTGAACAAAGAATTGGAAAGAATTTAATTATTGCACAAAAATGTTTCTCAAACTTTAAACGCGTTTTTCTCGAAACAAGATTTTTCAAACTGGTGGGCATCGTAGCGTCTAAACTATTTAGTCAATCAACTTCGGGTTTGCGGCTAATTAAAGGTAACTAAATTCTACTGGGGTTATACCTATAATATGGTAAAATTGTTAACAATAGAGATTTTTACAAGAGGTCAAATATAGAAAAATAATGCAAAAACGCAGTTTTTTTAAAAATGTGTCCGCCATTTTGTCATTCTGTTAACTTTTTAACTATTTTATAGGTATAACCTATTCTTTAGGATGTCATCTTTATAAAAAATTTTGAGTTTTTGTTTTAGACTAAAAATTGCGCAGTGTAGAATGCCCACCGTTTTCCATATTTAAAAAAACATTATTTTCTAGATGCGCCATATTGGCCGCCATTTTGCATTTTTTTAAAAATGAAATATATGTTTTGAAAGTTCAAGAATGTATCTTTATTTAGAAAAAAGAACTACATCGCTAAGTCATAGCCGCTCTTTGCAAAAAATTGTCAAAGTTTGTGTTTATTTTGGCCTTTGCAATGAGAACCTCCCCTTAAGCGTTTTTTCAATTTTAAACTCATAAAATTAATTGACAAATTAATATTTTGTTCTAATACTGTACATAAATGTTGTTTAGTATATAATTTAGGAAAATATAATTAAACAATAAGTTTCAATCTAAAATAATACAGACTTTTAAGTGTTCGATTCGAGTATCATAAAAGTTAACAGTTTCGTGGATTTGCCCATATATCGGATACGTGAATAACATATCTTTAATGGTTTAATACACATATCGTAATAAGTTTTTCATTGTGAAATAAGAAATATGATATGCTCGCAAAGTTTGCTAGTTCATGGAAATAAAAGACGGGCGAAATAAGAAAACTAAAAAAAGATAGTATTATTTCTGATTATTCCGTCCGTCAATAACTTTTAATAGGACTGGTGGAATAAAAGAACTAAATTATTTCGCCTGTCATATAATGAGTATATTTTACTTTTATTAATATTTTGGTTAAGTTAATATTTTATTATTTGAAAAATATAAATAAATAAAAATATTCTCTTTCTACAGGTGTGTCATCTGCTTCTTGTGAAATAAATTAAAAATTTTTCCCAATCAAAATATTTATTTATTTTTCATTTTAAATAATTTATATATGATAAAAAGTTTGTTTTCTATAGAAAATTTTTGTTTGTAACTGAAAAAATTCTGGTTGACACGATAATTCAAAATCTACTCAACCGATTTACTTCAAATTTTGCAGAAATGTTCTTTGTATATCCCTTTACGATCGGAACTTTGGATTTTGAAAAATAATTTATATTTTATTTTATTTTTAAAAAATTCAAAAATTTCAAAAAACACAACTTTTTTCTAAATCGTCGCCATTTTGCTAAAAAAAATTTTCTCTTTTTCAATGTACCGATCATAGCGAAGCCTGTAATAATCAAGAATTTTTTTGGGTTTTTTGTTTTAGAGCATTACAAAAGTCTCCACAGTGTCAACCAGTTCGCACTTTCTTTTCTTCAGTCCCCACTTCACCAGTTTATAACTTTAAAAAAATTTTAATTTCTTTTCCTAATTTTTTTCTGTATTCTTTAAACATTAATAAACAATTTACAACAAAACTAAATACTAAAAGTGTTACACTTTCTTTTTTATCCTACTCGGAAAAACAGACCAGAATACTACCCCGAAAGGTATATTATTTCGGTTGCATTGTATAAACAAATTTCTACTTAATAAAATTTCAAAATTTTTGCGAATAAAAATAAAAGATTTTTCATTTTTAAATAATTTTGAATTTTTCAATACTTGCTAAAACTGGGTTGCCACAAATATTTAATTTTGTCTTTCTCTGATTTCTAGAAAGAATTTTGACTTTTTTCCTGATCATAAAGAATATTCTGATTCACTCTAAAAATTATTAGATAGGTACACACAAAAAAATCCTATATTATTTTTATTTACAAATTTTCTTAATTAAAAAATTATTACAGGATTCCTACAGAAATCCGAAATTAAAATTCCATACCTTTTCCATGATTTCCAGGTCAAATTCTTACGAAGTTCCAGTGGAATTTTAAATCTAATTTCAATATTTTTGGGCTCTTTAAAAACACTTTACATATTTAATAGTCTCCACCCTTTGGTAAAAATTCTAAAATTATCAAAATTTATCAAAAATTTGAAAAACCGATTTTTTTAAAATTCAACATTTTTTCCTCTCTTTTATGGGATTTAGCTTCATTATTTTTCGGCTCTTGGAAAATACTTTACTTATTAAATAGTCTCCACCATTTGGTAAAAAATCTAAAAATATCAAAAATTCAAAAATCCGAATTTCTTAAAATTTAAAATTTTTTCTTCTCTTTTATGGGATTTTGCTTCATTATTTTTGTGCTTTTGGAAAATAATTTACTTATTAAATAGTCTCGACTCTTTGGTAAAAATCTAAAATTATCAAAAATTCAAAAATCCGAATTTCTTAAAATTCAACATTTTTTCCTCTCTTTTATGTGATTTAGCTTCATTATTTTTGTGCTTTTAAAAAATACTTTACCTATTTAATAGTCTCAACTCTTTGGTAAAAAATCTAAAATTATAGAAAATTATCAAAAATTCAAAAATCCTAATTTCTTAAAATTTAAAATTTTTTCTCCTATTTTATGGGATTTAGCTTTATTATTTTTGTGCTTTTGTAAAATACTTTACTTATTTAATATTCTCCACCCTTTGGTAAAAAATAGAAAATTATCAAAAATTCAAAAATCCGAATTTCTTAAAATTCATCATTTTTTCCTCTTTTTTATGAGATTTAGCCTCATTATTTTTGTGCTTTTAGAAAATAATTTACTTATTAAATAGTCTCGACTCTTTGGTAAAAAATCTAAAATTATCAAAATTTATCAAAAATTCGAAAAACAGATTTTTTTAAAATTCAACAGTTTTTCTTCTCTTTTATGGGACTTAGCTTCATTATTTTTGTGCTTTTGGAAAATACTTTACTAATTTAATAGTCTCTACCTTTGGTAAAAAATAGAAAATTATCAAAAATTCAAAAATCCGAATTTCTTAAAATTCAACATAATAATAATAATAATATTAATAATAATAATTGTTATTATTATTATTTATTTAATTATTCAAGAAAAATGACAAACAAAAATAGGATGAATTTATTTTTCGGAAATCAATTCTGCTATTGCCACTGTATATTGACTATCCGAAAAGCATTGATGTCAGTGCATATACAGAGAATTTTGATTGTTTTAATTTGTTTTATAATAAATTGCAGATAAATGTTAATCACGAATATTAAATAAATATATTCAATAGTTGAAACTTTAGTTTATTTCACAGTATATTCTATTTTAATGAAATTTATTAATTAAATTACAACTACTCTAAGTATTGAGAAATTGTTACTAGTGCCACCTACCGTGTTTTGAGCGTGGCTATTTTTCTGCACACCTCTGTTATCGACACTATACACTTTCACTTTATAATAGAATACAAAATTATTACTTTAATTTACGTTTTTCTTGTTAATATGCAGTAATTAACAAAACTATATAATAAATCAATTACTTTAAATATTAAAGAATATATATTCGCTCTTTTTCTTAACGTTTTAAACTAATTTTCATCGACAATTTGTGAATTTTGCACACTATTTCAACTGACAGATTAACACAAAATATTTTAAATCTTAATTATTCCATAATTACTGTTTCATTAAACATAATTTTTACCCGAATCAATTAAATAATGCCTATTTTGACATTATTTATTATTTTTACATCATATTTCACTAAATATTTGCATTATTTTGCCTCAAACCAAACTCCGACCAAACTTGGTCAAAGTTCGGTTTACCAAACCCGCCAGGGCGGGACTACACTTACCATAAGAATCAGTCAAGTCGGTACAGTAGATTCCCATTAATCCATTGTTTTTCATTGATTCATATGGTAAGTGCAGTAGCGTCTGTCAAATTTTGCTTTTACCACTTTTTAAAAATTTTTCACTTTTTCGTTTCCAAATCGTCATTTTTATATTCCAGGACAATTGTGCCTTCAATTTATGATGTGTACTCTAAGGACGCTGCACGGTGGGAAATATTTAAAAGTACGCATAGGCGTAGCGAGCGATTTCTCCTCAACTTCCACTCTTTTCCCCTCTTTTCACCTCTCTTGGTGCAATTTTTTGATTTTGATAATTAATTTAAAAAAATCCAGATTGAAAATGAAAAAAAGGGCGATTTAAGGAAAAATAATATTTAATAGTGAATATAAAACAAGTTTTCTTATGACGATTAGATGTTTCTATAGGCGTGAATATCAATCCGCGTTTTACAAAACATAGCAAACTGACAGCTCAATATGGGAGGTTAGTCATGGCCGACTATATCAGGTTGCACCGTTTGCGTAGTACAGTAGGAATGAACGTGAGGAACAAAAATATTAAATATCAATTACACTTATTGTTTACTATTATATTTATTATTTGTTTATTTATTATTGTTATTATATCTTATTATTATTTATTATTATACTTACTTTTTAAAAATATTCTTATGAAAAAGCATTAAAACAATAAAGGAACATTTTTTATGAAAATATTATTAAACATAAATTTAGTAAACAAAAAAAATAAATAATAAAAAATTATGAAGTGCATAATTTTTTTAATTTTTTATTGTTATTTTTATTATTGATATTTTTAAGTAGGTATAAGAAAAATATAATTTAAATATTCCACAAAATTAGTTTTAAAGTAATTTTTTGTAAGGAATTCAACGGTCATAAAATAAAAGCGGACAGAATATATTTTGACCCTTTTTTAATTTTCATTTTGCTTAAAAATTAGTGGATTTCGAAATACACGCGTAATTTGGTAGAAAATATGTTTTTAAATCCATAAAAAAAATTCCAAATGAAATCGATGATTTTCATAATTACCTAAAAAAGTATTGTTTTGAAAAAAATCTTTGTTTTTAAACTGAAAATTCTAAAAATAACATTGTTATTCAATTTTTCTACATGGAAAATTATTTGTTTATTTATTTAATATCTGATCAAAATTTGATCTTAATTTTTCTGTATTTTCTATTTTTCATGAATAAAAATTACGATATGAAATTATTTAGAAAAATAAATTTTAAAAAAGCCCTTTTTAATAAAAAAAGCGGTAATGTGTTGAAAAAAGACGAAAATTTAATAACCGACTTCAAAAATTGTTAGAAAAAATTTGCAAACATCAACGTCGTTTTCTCAAGACAAAAATGGTTTTCGTAATTGGAAATAAATTCTGAGTACCTCTGTGTTTCGTAAAAAGGACTTTTTTCATAAAAAAGATCCAATTTTATGACAAAAATTAGGTTTAATAATATTTTCATAAAAAATTTACATTACATTTTTTTATACTTTTCCATTATAACATTTCTAAAAAATAAGAATAATATTAAATAATAATAGATAAATAAACAAATAGATATAATTATTTATATAATATTAAATAATAAAACTAATGACTTATTATTTTTGTTGATCATCTACGTCCCTACACTACCATAGCGTAAACACTTTCAACACGAAAACGGTGCAACCTGTTATGGTCAGCCATGTCCTACATCGAGCTGTTGCTTTGTTTTGTAAAACGCGGATTCATATTTATGCTCCTAGAAACATCTAATCGTCATAAGTAAGTTTAAATTATATTCTCTATTAAATATTATTTTTCCTTAAATCGCCCTTTTTTCATTTTCTGTCTAAATTTTTAAAAATTGATTATCAAAGTCGAAAACTTCCCCTCTTTTGGTGTAATTTTTGACTTTAATAATTAATTTTTAAAAATCCAGACAGAAAATGAAAAAAGGGCGATTTAGGGAAAAATAATATTTAATAGAGAATATAAAACAAGCTTTCTTATGACGATTAGATGTTTCTATGGGCGTAAATATCAATCCGCGTTTTACGAAACATATCAAACCGATAGCTCAATATGAGAAGTTGGACATGGCGGACCATAACAGGTTGCTCCGTTTGCGTGGTACAGAAGGAATGAACGTGAGGAACAAAAGTATTAAATGTCAATTACTCTTATTGTTTACTATTATATTTATTATTTATTTATTTATTATTGTTATTATATCTATTATTATTTATTATTATACTTACTTTTTAAAAACAAATTTTTAAACAAAATTATTTGAAATACCAAGATTAATTTTTTTTATAGACAATAATATATAATATTGACATATTTAGAAAAATTAAATTTTAATGGATAATTTTTTTCTTTATTCTTTATCAACTATAGTTTATTCCTAAAAAGACTATTTTTAGCAAAAAAGTTTGGTTTTTTTATTTCTAATCATTTAAAATTTTATGCTTCTTTTCCCAAATTTTTCACTTTGATAATTTATTTTAAAAAATCCTGAAACATTTTTGAAAAAATTGGCCTTTAGAAATAAACTACAGTCAATAAACATTCTAAGAAAATGTTTTCTTTAATTATTTAATGTTTCTATGACCGTCAATATGAATCCGGGTTTTACAAAGCAATACAAATAAATTGCTGTCTCTATATAGAAAACGTCCTTATATATTTAATTATCACTTCAATATAAACGATAATAAACAGACATAGGATAAGTGCGCTAATTATTGCTGCGGATGCTTAAATTTCTGCGCGTTTGTGAAATAAGTCATTATTTATCACTTAAGAAAATATTAATGTTTTAAAAATGTTGAAAAAATTATTTTGAACAATTCTTAATACAATTTTCTTTAAAGATATACATTTAAAAAAAAGTACTTTATTTTAAGTTGCTGCGGTCAAAATGATATCTTAATGCATATTATTTTGGCCTCAGAAACTGAACGCGCTCGCACAGCTCTACTGCCTGCAGGTATAGTCATGGTAACACATAAGAGTAAGAGAGTCAGAAAATTCAAATTAAATGTTTTTTCTCCCTTACTCTCATTGCTCCTGCCTGCGCAGGCAGGCAGTAGAGGTGAGAGAGCAGAGCTGGGTAAAATGGTTTTTCATATCTATTTAAAATACAAAACGCCAAATAGGTTCATAAAACCTATTTAAGGCTGTGTCAAAGTCGATTGGATTTTTGCATTGAGCTTCAATGTAAAAATCGCATCGACTTTGACACCGCCTTAAAATGGAAAATGATTTTCTGTTTCTTATTTAAAATGAAAAATGCAAAATGTGTATTTGAAATAGATTAACCAAGAAGACTAGAGGCAGGAGGTAAAACTCAGCTGATGCATGGTCAGGCGTTTACTTTCAAAAAAAGTTTTCGCCGCAGTAGACCAGACGGACTTCTGCGCAATCTAACAAACGTAAACACGGGAAAATATATTCTATACAAATACAATATGAAATATAAGTGTTTATATTTTCAAACATCTTACAGTTATTAAAAAAACGTTTTAAAAACAAAAAAATGTGTAAACTGTAGCATGAAGTGTATTAAAAGTTAACAAAAAGTAATAGTCATAGTGTTGTGTTTATCTTTCTTCTTGTTACAACTTTTCACACAGCACGTTTTCGGAATTTTTAACTATTTGAATAACACTTAATTTAATAATCACTCACATTATTTCTATATATCCGTTATGACACACATTGTCAATTGTGTCTCGATTGCACTGATTGCACTTTAAAGTTAACCTCAAATTAAAATCATATCATACACATATGTAAAACATATGGTATACAAGAATTTGAATGTGTGAGTGCTGTGCAGAAGCACCGCGCCGGCGACTTTTCGAATCGAAAAACGCCTGGTTAAAGAAAGGTTCTTGACTCATCCCCACTACCGAAACCGAAGTTTCACCTCCTGTCTCTAGCCTTCTTGAGATTAACATAAAATGCAAAATGGTTTTTTTAATTTTTATTATAAAAACTGTATTATGTTGACAGTTTTAAAATAAAATACCGTACCACGGTTAAAATTGTAAGTCCATCCATTTTCAAGGAAATAAAAAAAGTTTTTAAAATTCAAATTTATGAAAACTAAAATTTGTTTCGACATATGGTTTAAAAGATGATAAAATTCTGATAATAATAAGACCTTACAGAAGTAATTTGGCTAGTATTTTATTTAGATATTTTTAAAAAATAATAATTTTCAATGATATGGTGTAGATTTTTTAAGAAAATTTAATAAAAAAATATGTTTGAATTTTGAAAATTATTTTTCTGTTCAAAAGATTGTTTCAAATTTTTTAAATTTTTTTGGTCTAACTTTGACCACCTGCATTTTCAAAGAAAAAAATTATACGTTAATGACTATAAATAATCCTCATTCTGTAAAAAATGACCTTTAAAATAAGCTTAATATCATTAAATAACGTTTATTACATTAGAAGTTATTCAAATTTTTGTAAAACATTGAAAATTATTATTTTTAGGGTTCCGTTCACCTACAATGTATCGGCGGAACCCTATTGGTGAGACTCTTGTGTCTGTAGCCAAATCGTGCCACCCCCCCCCCCCTAGCAGCTAAACTATTTGACCTAAAGAGCTCAAATTTGGTCCAGATATGTATTTTCACTCGTAGACTACAGGAAAAATATAGCGCATGTGATTGGACGTGATGGTCATAGCGTTGTCAAGGAAAGAAGAAAATTTTTGGCCAAAAATGCATAAAAAGTGACCATCCCCCCCCTTAACTTCTAAACTATTCGACATAGAGAGCTGAAATTTTGCATGCTGATGTATCCTATAGTGTATTATTAAAGTCTGACGACAAAAAATTTATTTAATAAACTTTTTTAAAAAAAATAAAAAAAAATTTTTTTAATTTTTTTAGTTTAAACACGAGGCATTAAATATTTTAAGGAAGAGTGAAGTTTTAAAGAGAATAAATGAGAGATTATTTTCTGACTTGAATTTCTTAACTAAAAAAAAATTAGACAAGTGCGAGTTGTAGGGAGCGTTCAGACCTTCTCATGCAAAACTTATGCATGCAGGTTGCCATAGTAGCGTTCAAGAGTGAGAGAGATAGAATAATTTCCTATCTCTCTCACTCTTGAACGCTACCATGGCAACCTGCATGCATAAGTTTTGCATGAGATCGTGTGACTGTACCCGTACTCGCACTGCAATGGCGGGTTCCGTACACAAATATTAAAACAATACTTCCAACATTTATCGGTAATTGGTAGAATTAAAATAAACAATTAAAAAAATATATTAAAATCATTTGATAAAAAAATAACTAAAAAAAAATTATAGTATTGTATATCTAATATTTTTAGTTTTCATTATTTTAGTTTTCATAAATTTTATTTTTAAAAACTTTTTTTATTTCCTTGAAAATGGATGGACTTACACTGTTAAAAATTTCGGGAATTTTTCCAAACTTTTGCATGGGAATTTTCCTAAAACGTGTTTAGAAAAAATTTTTTCCCAAAAAAATGGTAATTTTCCTGAGTGTTTAGAAATTTTTAGATACGAATTGAAATTTTTCTAAATTCTGTTGAGAAGGGGATTTTTCTAAACGTTTGAGGGAATATTTACAAATTTTTAGGAATTTTTCTAAATCTTTAAAGGAATTTTTCCAAATTGTTGCGGGAATTTTTCTACTATATATATTATTACATGCACTGTAATGTAATTACAATGTAATTAATTAATATAGTTAGTTATTTTTTACTGATTAAAATTTAAAAACTGCTAAATTAAATAGAAAAATATTTTTCCATAAAAAGTTTTCTGTGTAAAAAGCATTTTTTAAAATATTTCTCAAACATCTTAATACATGTCATAAATTTAACAGAAACATGAAGAGAAAAAAATTAAAAAATAAATCGGTTAGTGAAAAATTTTGTAAAATATTGGATCTTTAGAAATTTAGAAGAAGTCATAAAACAAGGTACGGTCCACATGTTTCTTACAACTGATTCTTTGCAAGAGATTTTCATAGCCTCCCATGGTCGAGTGCGTCTAGGCGCACCTCCAAAGGTTTGATGGCTCCATACAATACACTATACACAGACAACACTATTACGACTAAGGGCCGGTTCCACAACTTCGACTTTAAACCGAGTTTAGTTAAACCGAGTTCATTTTTAACCAAAGTTCTAACCGCGAGTTTACGATGCATGCGTTCCACAACAGATTTTAAAGCGTCGTTTAACTGAACGTTTACCTCCTTCGTCATAATTTTATTTCTCTCCTATTTCTATTATATTTGACAATTTCATTGGGCGAAGTAAAAAGCGGAACATTGAGACAAGTTTTGAAAAAGCAAAGCGTTGACAGTTGACACATATAGAATCCAGTGGAATCTTTCTGAATCATTGGTGTTAAAAGTATATATATATATATATATATATATATATATATATATATATATATATATATATATATATATATATATATATATATATATATATATATATATATATATATATATTGTTTAAAACGCTATAAAAATATCAATGAAATTAAAGAAGGAAATTTAATGTATAATAAAAATAATTTTTTTCGATTCTAGGAGGAAATATTTTTATTTATAATAATGCTCACACATATGAATTTAATTTTAAAACATTAATAAACAAAAGTTGTAAATTCAGATGTTCATTACATGAACATTTTGTTTAATCTTTACGATCATCAAAAAAATATATAACAATTTTTATTAAAAAAGTCAATTTTTCACCTTTAATTATGATTAATTCTATTAATTTTAAATACACCCTATATTTTATTAACTACACCAATCTATTCGCTTTGTTTCAAAAAATAAGATTTTATATTTTTCTGCATTTAAATTAAATGAATTTTTAACAAAAATGCGAATTTTTTGGCTTTAATTGTGATTAGTTCTATAAATTCAAATACAAGTTATATACTTTATATACACTCATCGACTCGTGTTGATAAAAGAAATAAAAATTTTATCTGGAATTTTTAAAAATCTTTGAGTTGGTCGATTCTTCTATCTGCATAAAAAATTCTTCAACCGTGAAATTGACATTTTTAATTTTTTATACATAATTTTTAATATTATATACAAGATAACAATATTATCATTTTTTAAGTTATTAGAAATATATCCTTCCATTGTTTGATAATGTTGATAATATATATGATCTTGGGAAGGTAAGATTTGAATAAAAAATTCAAAAGTGTGTCGTTAAAAGAGTGACGTTTCTTTGGCTAGGGTTTGCCAACCTCATCAGGCTAAAATTTTATTAAACAGATAGGTTACACATCAGTATTTCTTTGGAAAGGTCTAAAAGCACTATTTCTATAAATTAACAATAATGATATACCCAAATTTCGTTAGAACATCGAACACATGCTAACACGTCAAAGATTAAAATTCTGTCAAAATATAATAAAAAATCACTCCACACTTATAAGAATAAAATTTAAAGTAGAGAGAAGACATTCTCACACAGCGATTCACTGTCAACTGAAAAGAAATTTAATTATCTTACAAAGTCAAACCAGGAAACACGTGAGAGAAGTCAATGAACCAAAACATAAACACATTCTTAAATGGAGCTACAAGTTATATTGATTTTATTATTTTCTCTATGGACACGAGTCCATACTTTTAAGTAAAGGAAAGAAACTATATACGAGATAGAAACTGTACCGCAAACATCTCGTAAAGCTAGTCACGTAAAACTATACGGATATGGTCTAGATTCTGTATAGTTTCACTACATTAACTGCTTTACATTGGAATACGTTCTAGAATCTGTATATTTTAACTAACAACTGCTTTACATTGGGATACGGTCTAGAATTTGTATAGTTTCACTACATTAACTACTTCATATTGTCGATCTAGATCAATTCTGCCTAGTGAAACTTCACAATCATAATCTGCAAGTAATTTCTTTATGTTTATAATATTATTATTATTATATATATATTGTAATTAATAATGTTATTAAGTATATAGATTTAAATATACCATTTACAAACAATTTATTATAAATAAAGGCAAAAATTGCAGTCTCGAAACTAAAAAGGTATTTTAAGCAGCACATCTTCCAAGTCAGCGTGGCTGTGTGGTATGTGTATTCGTATTGCGTCCCAAAGGTCTAGGGTTCGAACCCCCGTGCGTGCGATATTTTTCCGTCTTAATTTAAGTGATTTATGTTAATAATGTGAAGTGTAGTATAGGTTGAAATTCTTAATTAGAATTTAAAATAATAACAAATAAATAACTGGACTTGTTAAAAATAAAATATGGTATAAAAGAAGAAAGCGAATAATCGAAATTTTTTTTTAAATTTAATGAAATTATTGCATCTTTTAAAATCTTTAATATTGTTAAAAATTAATAATAGTTTATATATTATAATTATAAACTTTGTTAATATTGTTATATAATTATATTGTACATATGTTATTAATTATTATTATTATTAATTTTTACAAATATATTTACCGTAAATCAATATAGAAGTATTAAACAAGTTTCTAAAAATGAAATTTATACTAGAGCCCGTGTTATAGCTTTATAATATTTCACTATATTGTTCTGATATAGTAAAACTATCTAGAAACTTGATGTCCGTAGCGTTACATTTCAAGATAGTTACTACAACATTTCACGGTATCGCAACTAGATAGCAACTAGTGAAACTATATCATTACGGTACAGATACGTGACAAATTTCCACACGGGGATTTGTTTTTATATGGATCATTTCAGATATTCGTCTTTTTTTAAAATTAAGTTCATTATCCAATATTTTTGTATTTTCCCAATCAAAATCATGATTAAAATTTAAACGATGTCGATAGACCACAGAATTATCATTTACTTTTTTATGTTCGTTGATGCGAGTTTGTAGTGATCGCTTTATCTCTCCTATATAAGTTGCTGGGCAGTCTTTACAATCAAACTTATATACGACATTCGTTTTATCCCATTTTTTAGTTGTATCTTTTCCCAATTTTATAATAGAATTAGAGTTTTTGTTAACGATGGGAATAGAGGTACAATTAAATTCCCTAAGGACAATTGACAACTTAAAGAAATATTTTTCATTAAAGGGCAAAGCAACCTTGGGGATTTGACTATATATACTAACTCTATTTTGATCGTTATTATTCTCATTCGAATATTTTAATTTGTTCATTCTAATACTAATATGTTTTTCAATAAAATCTAAAGGATAACTATTGTTTTTTAGAATTTTTCTAATTTTCTTCAAGTTGTCAAAATGGAATTTTAATGAAAAATATTTCTTTAAGTTGTCAAATGTCCATAGGGAATTTAATTGTACCTCTATTCCCATCGTTAACAAAAACTCTAATTCTATTATAAAATTGGGAAAAGATACAACTAAAAAATAGGATAAAACGAATGTCGTATATGGGCGAATCTCTGGAACTTTTAACCTTTATGTCCCTCACATTATTTTCACTTAAACAGCCTAAATATAAAAACCAACGATTTTTAAATATTTACATGTTTTTAAAAAGAAAATAAGGATTAAGATTTAACAATTGATATAAATTATTTTGTTTATTTTTTCTATGTTTTTCTTTATTAAAGTTCACAATATCATGAGTTTGCAAGTGTCACTTTCACTTTTTCTAAAAGTATTTTAACTGTTTAAATAAGATTTTTTTGGAAAACACGTTTTTACTGTTATAAACTATTTAAAAATATCTTAAAAATTCCATAAACAAACAAAAAAAATAAAAAGTAAAAATTATGAAAGATATAATCTTCTAAAAAGTGTCCCTCAGTTTTTGTGTTGCTGGTCAAATCAAAATGGTTTTATAAAATAAACATTTAAAAACTAAATGAAAAAATTTGAAATAAGAGGCACAATTGAATAGTAATTCAAATTTTATGTGCGTGATTTTTATTTTTATTTTCAACTATATTTTAAGCAAAATAATTGTTGGATACTTCTGATACTGGTGTAGTACGAAAAATATGTCGCTGGTCAAATCATTAATTTCTCCAAAGTTTCTTATTTAATTTGCTCTAAAATTGGGGCACATATTACTTTAGATGTATTTAAAACTGTGCATATGTTTTTATTTATTCTAATTCTTATTTAATTATTTTTTTTACGTGGATATTCAAATTGTCGCTCGTCAAATATGTCGCTTGGTCAAATCAATAGTTTTCCAATCAATCTGAAGTTTCGCATTTATTTGTTCCGTGTCATTTATCACGAAGTAACCAAAAATGTAATAAAAAGTGACAAAATGAAAGAAAATCAAAGAAAAGAAAATAAAAAGCGAGAAAAAGGAAACGCGGAATGAAAAATTTATCAACGGAAGGCACTTAAGTAATATTTATTTATTTTTTATTAAACGTTCATGAAACTGTTAGTGTTTTTTCAAGGTTATATTAAGATCCTCGATATTTCTTCAAAACAATTCAGCCAATCAAATAATTAGAAAATTTCATGTTACTAATTCAAATAATTATACGTAAAAAATTTTCATTAAATTTTTTTATTGGGATTTTGTCCTTATTAGTTGTATTAGACGTTTATTATATTTATTTTCATGTTTAATTATGTTTTTGTGATACTGAGAAATAACTTACTTAAGTGTAGGAGATAAAATGTTTATGTATATCTTGTTACAGATTTAGATAACCTAACATTATTTTCTTTCCAAAAATTTATATTTTAAAATAGAAGGCAACTAAATAATGGTTGTACAGTAATTAAAATGAAATTTATTTTGGTCGAAGATGTAAGACCAAAAATATCAAAATTGTGCACACAAAGAATTTTTTAAAAAAATTAAAATTCGAATGTTAAAGTTTCCAGAGATTTGCCCATATAAGTTTGATTGTAAAGACTGCCCAGCAACTTATATAGGAGAGACAAAGCGATCACTACAAACTCGCATCAACGAACATAAAAAAGTAAATGATAATTCTGTGGTCTATCGACATCGTTTAAATTTTAATCATGATTTTGATTGGGAAAATACAAAAATATTGGATAATGAACCTAATTTTAAAAAAAGACGAATATCTGAAATGATCCATATAAAAACAAATCATTCCACTATCAACAGAAAGGAAGATATCTTCACCTTAAACAAAACATTCTTTCCTTTACTTAGACGTATGGACTCGTGTCCATAGCGAAAATAATAAAATCAATATAACTTGTACCTCATTTAAGAATGTGTTTATGTTTTGGTTCATTGACTTCTCTCACGTGTTTCCTGGTTTGACTTTGTAAGATAATTAAATTTCTTTTCAGTTGACAGTGAATCGCTGTGTGAGAATGTCTTCTCTCTACTTTAAATTTTATTCTTTTAAGTGTGGAGTGATTTTTTATTATATTTTGACAGAATTTTAATCTTTGACGTGTTAGCATGTGTTCGATGTTCTAACGAAATTTGGGTATATCATTATTGTTAATTTATAGAAATAGTGCTTTTAGACCTTTCCAAAGAAATACTGATGTGTAACCTATCTGTTTAATAAAATTTTAGCCTGATGAGGTTGGCAAACCCTAGCCAACGAAACGTCGCTCTTTTAACGACACACTTTTGAATTTTTTATTCAAATCTTACCTTCCCAAGATCATATATGTTATCAACAATATCATTTTTAGTTGAAAACTTAACCTCAGCTTCAAACTACTAAACATATATGACGTACAAAACTATGGTGGGGAGAGATTTAACCGAGGTTTAAAGAGTTAAACCTCCAACTTTGGCCGGTTAATTTCAACCAGGGTTTAGACATTTTGACCCGAGTTTAAAAATTTGTGGAACGCATAATTTTCACTAAACCGAGTTTACCGCAGGAAGGAAGAGTAAGGAGACCGAACTCTGTGTAGAAAGCGCTTTAAAAATCTCAGAGAAATATGCACGAAAAGTGCCAGGCTCACTGCGTTTTAGTCGACCTCCAATTAAGTTGATCATGCGCATAAGCTGTGTTGTGTCTCTGTTTCTCGTAAAAATTGTGCGAGTGAGATGTAAGATCTAATGTTTACATTTAGCCGGTCTTAGTGAGATACATACATAATTATACAATACATTTCGTTTTAATAATTATTTATTTATTTTATTTAAAAAATGTCGTGTTGTGTGCCAAGATGTAAAGAAAGAAAAAGAGTCTAAAAACATTAGTCTCTTCTATCCTTCTACGGTATGTAAATATACTCTAGTTATAAACACAATTCTTCTTAACCATTTTCGCAAAATTTTTCCCTTTTCATAAATATATTATTAAATTATTTTGATAATCTAAATAATATCACAATTGCAAATAAATAAATTTGCTTTTAAAATTAACACTGTTTAAACTATGTAATATTTACCTTGACATAACCACACTTTTCATCTATGTCAACACTGAACTTTAGTTCAATGCGCATGATCGACTTAATTGGTGATCAACTAGAACACAGTGAGTCTGGCACTTTTCGTGCATATTTCTCAGACATTTGTAGAAGCAGAGTTCGGTCTCCTTACTCTTCCTTCCTGGTTTACCGTCTTTAACTCTGGTTAAATAAAGTTGTGGAACTGGCCCTAAGTGAAGTGCATAAAAGTGTATAGTAAAGTGGGGGATGCGCGTCACTTTGAACATGCGCACTTCCCTCAACATGGACTAACAGCTGAGAACAACTCTGCTAGACTATAACTACAAGACTAGAAGTTAGATCTAAGTTGACGGTTGACTGACAAGGTTGCTTCGTTTGCTTCCTTAGTCATTTTGTATCTTTGAACCTTTTCCCTGGCGGGTTGGGTTACCGTAAATCTACCCAAGTTATGGTAGATTTAAGGTAGGTTTTGGGTAGACTTAAAAAATTGCTATTATTCAATGAAATATTATAAAATAAATTATTGGGAATAATAAAGTAACATTTGTAGATTAAATTTTTAAATTATATTATGTAAATTAAACAATTATAAATAAATTATTGATATGTAAAAGTGACAAAGTAGTTTCCTGTGAATATAGTGGGTTTTAAATAGCATATTTAGTGAATAATGAAAAGAAAAAATTAGGAAAACTTATTTAATTTAACAAAAGTAATCATTAGAGCATTCATTTATTACATATTTAGGGCAAATTAATGTTTACTTATTGAATAATTAATGTTTAAAGTTGGAGATGTCAGTTCTACCGTGAGATGTATGCGTGTGTGTGTGAAGCAATGATAATATACTACTTGATATATCGCCGCGCATTTCTCACGACAGATGGCGGGACTGACATTCGAACTCCTCTGTTTTATCCACATTCAAAACAAGAAATAGGAAAACCAACTTTCCAAGATGAATTTTATTTAAAGCAATTCTAAAAATTGTATATTGAAATTAACCTTTTTTTAATTTAATCAATTTCAATGACAATTATTAGTATATTTAATAAAATATAAAAAATAAAAAAGCAGAAAATAAATAATTATACTAAGAAAGATAAAATATGCAATTTTTTCCCATTTTTCTAAAATTAATAGAAAATTTACTTTTTAGACCAATTAAAATGAGATTCTAACTCCTCCTACTTTAAAAAAGCAATTTTTTATTCGTTGGTTCAACATTACAAAAAGGGAGTGAATATTCAATTTTTAAAAAGTTACATTTAGTCTTAACCCATTAAGAAAAAAAGATGTCTGGCCAATAAAAATAAACTCCTCCTATTTTCAAAATGCAATTTTTCTATTTGTTAGTTTAGTTAAACAAAATGGAGAAAAAATTAATATTTAAGAAATAAAACATATAATTCCAACCCCCAAAGAAAAAATGAATGTTCTAGACCAAGTAAAATAAAATTTAAACTCCTCCTTATTAATCAAAGCTTTTTTTCAATTGTTGGTTAAGCTAAACAAAATGGAGAAAAAATTAAATATTTTAATTTAAAACATACTATTCCAACCCCCCAAAAAAATAAATGTTCTAGACCAATTAAAATAGAATTTTAACTCCTCCTTCTTAAAGAAACCTTTTTTTCTATTTGTTGCTTCAATAAAACAAAATGGAGAAAATATTAAACTCTAAAAAATATAAAATTTAGTCCCAACCCCTCACGAAAAAAGAGACTGCTATTAGCCAATAAAAAAAATCAAACTCCTCCTACAGATATATTTATTTATGGGTTCAGTTAAACAAAATGGAGAAAAATTAATATTTAAAAAGTAAATCATATATAATTCCAACCCCCAAAAAGAAAAATGAATAATTTAGACCAATTAAAATAAAATTTAAACTCCTCCTTCTTAAAGAAACCTTTCTTTCTATTTATTGGTTGAGCTAAACAAAATGGAGAAAAAATTAATATTTAAGAAATAAAACATATAATTCCAACCCCCAAGAGAAAAAATGGATGTTTTAGACCAACTAAAATAAAATTTAAACTCCTCCTTCTTAAAGAACAAGAGTTCTTCAATAGAACAGAAATATATGATTTATTTTTTAAATATTACTTTTTTCTCCATTTTGTTTAACTAAACCAACAAATAGAAAAATTGATTTTGAAAATGGGAGGAGTTTGTTTATTATTTTTATTGGTCTAAATCATCCATTTTTTCTTTGGGGGTTAGTATTATATATGTTTTATTTTTCAAATATTAATTTCACTCAACTAACATATCAAAAATTGCATTTTGAAAATAGGAGGAGTTTATTTTTATTGGCCAGACATCTTTTTTTCTTAATGGGTTAAGACTAAATGTAACTTTTTAAAAATTGAATATTCACTCCCTTTTTGTAATGTTGAACCAACGAATAAAAAATTGCTTTTTTAAAGTAGGAGGAGTTAGAATCTCATTTTAATTGGTCTAAAAAGTAAATTTTCTATTAATTTTAGAAAAATGGGAAAAAATTGCATATTTTATCTTTCTTAGTATAATTATTTATTTTCTGCTTTTTTATTTTTTATATTTTATTAAATATACTAATAATTGTCATTGAAATTGATTAAATTAAAAAAAGGTTAATTTCAATATACAATTTTTAGAATTGCTTTAAATAAAATTCATCTTGGAAAGTTGGTTTTCCTATTTCTTGTTTTGAATGTGGATAAAACAGAGGAGTTCGAATGTCAGTCCCGCCATCTGTCGTGAGAAATGCGCGGCGATATATCAAGTAGTATATTATCATTGCTTCACACACACACGCATACATCTCACGGTAGAACTGACATCTCCAACTTTAAACATTAATTATTCAATAAGTAAACATTAATTTGCCCTAAATATGTAATAAATGAATGCTCTAATGATTACTTTTGTTAAATTAAATAAGTTTTCCTAATTTTTTCTTTTCATTATTCACTAAATATGCTATTTAAAACCCACTATATTCACAGGAAACTACTTTGTCACTTTTACATATCAATAATTTATTTATAATTGTTTAATTTACATAATATAATTTAAAAATTTAATCTACAAATGTTACTTTATTATTCCCAATAATTTATTTTATAATATTTCATTGAATAATAGCAATTTTTTAAGTCTACCCAAAACCTACCTTAAATCTACCATAACTTGGGTAGATTTACGGTAGCCCAACCCGCCAGGGTTATTTTAATAAATTAATTGGGTTTACTCTCAAGAAGACTGGTTTCCATTATTAATTAATATTATTAATTGTTAATTGATCCATTTTACTTGTGAGTTTTTCCCTCCGTTTCAACGGAATATTATTGTTTTATTATTTGTAATTCCCGGTTCCTCTTAAGGATTCAGCCAAAGTATGAACTCAACGAATCAAACAAGAGCACGCGGAGTTTGCGCATAAAACTCATATGTGCTTGTAACAGAGGTGAGAGAGCAGAGCTGGGTAAAATGGTTTTTCATATCT
Source organism: Leptopilina heterotoma (assembly GCF_015476425.1). Lineage (NCBI taxonomy): Eukaryota > Metazoa > Arthropoda > Insecta > Hymenoptera > Figitidae > Leptopilina > Leptopilina heterotoma. The sequence goes on along the minus strand of NW_025111128.1, from coordinate 168,217 downwards.
ATTTAAAATACAAAACGCCAAATAGGTTCATAAAACCTATTTAAAATGGAAAATGATTTTCTGTTTCTTATTTAAAATGAAAAATGCAAAATGTGTATTTGAAATAGATTAACATAAAACATACTTAAATTCCTAAGTAAAATCCCATGTAAATCCCCACGTAGGAAACCACATGGAATCCTACGTGGTATTCCACATGGTTTCCTTAGTAATGTTAAAGATTACTGTCGCTCCTATACTTTCACTGCTAGGTGGCGAAAGTGATTTCTCTCGCTGTTGAGACGATTCTGGAAGTATATAAAAGCTGAGAACCTGTAGCAGAGAGGACGTGTTTCAAATGATCGTTTTTTTACTTTTTTGATGACTTGTAACACTAATACTATTTATTATTTAATTTTTTATTAAATAATTTTTAATCCTTTGAAAATTTCTTCATTGGATCTTTAATAAAATACTATGTGATATCTCATTAAATCCTAGGTGAAATCTTGCATGAAATCCTATGTCAATTCCCATATAAAATACTATGTGAAATCCCTTGTAAAATTCCAAGTGGATTCCCATGTAGGGATATTCAATAAGGCGGATAATGTTTTTCACATGGGATTTGGTTTAGGATTTGACATGGGAAAATCATTATAAATAAATGATACTGTTTTTTACTTGGGGATTGACTTGGGAAAATAATTATAAATAAATGATACTGTTTTTCACATGGGATTCGGTTTAGGATTTGACTGGGAAAAACATGTGGGATTTGGTATGGTTTTATGCATAGATGAACTGTTCAAATTCCCCATGTCTATTCCTAACTAAAATCCTGTCTCAATTTCCCATATGGTTTGACATGGGAAACTACATGGTAAACCACGTGGTTTCCTTCATGGAAGTAGGGTTTTACATGGTTTTTGACATTTTTTATATGAGTTACATACAATTACAGTTTTCATTTTCCGTATTTTATGAATGTTTTTCGCGTCATCACGTGGAACATATATTTTTATTTATTAGACTTATCGGCGTTGGAAGGTCTGTGAAATTTTAAGGTTACAATTATCGCCCGACAAAATACGGCCACTGACTGATTTAAATGACGTGAAATAGATAAATAAACATTTTTCAACCATTTTTTCTCTAAACACAGACACTTTTTACAAAACAGGCCAACATACAACAGGTAAGAATCTTCTTAATAACCTAAATTCAAAAGATTGTTTAAGTTCATGCAGAAACGCGGTTGTAAAATGTAAAATTGGAAATGATTGGAAAGTAATGTAAATAATGACAGACAACAAGAAGCGGTTTACTGACAGTCGCCAGAAGAGAGCAGAAGCATGCAGAGAGCACAATGGTCCAGCTGTTATATTCTTAGCATTACATCACTTTCCAATTTTACATTTTACAACCGCGTTTCTGCATGAATTTAAACAATCTTTTGAATTTAGGTAATTAAGAAGATTCCTACTCGTTGTATGTTGGCCTATTTTGTAAAAAGTGTCTGTGTTTAGAGAAAAAGTGGTTGAAAAATGTTTATTTACCTATTTCACGTCATTTAAATCAGTCAGTGCCGTATTTTGTCAGGCGATAATTGTAACCTTAAAATTTCACAGACCTTCCAACGCCGTAATGTATCTCAATGACTGATGTGGAATTTAATAGAGTACTTCCCTGTATTTGCTAAACTTATAATAAATATATGATTTGATTAAAACAAAAAAATGAAATAAAAATATAAAATTCGTATTGTGTTTTAAAAATATCCAACTACTTTTTTATACTTGTCAATGTATAGTTCATACAGGGAAAACAATATAAATATTTTATGAATAATTCTCACTCTAAATTGTGATAAATTATAAATTCTTATTACATCGAGTTATTACAAAAATAAGAATTATATAAATATACGACTAAAATTTTTGATATTGTTTATTCAAATAATATATTAGATTTGAATTTATTCAAGTAAGTTGATAGTTTAGAACATATGTTCCATGTCATAAAATTTGAGATTCCTAATATCATTTTTAGGCATAAGAAATACGTGCTCTTCACAATACTAATATTCGGATTAGATATAATACCAAATTTCAGTTTTAGTGATCTGCTTACATCTTACGTCCGATTTCAGTGATAGTTTATGCCTAAATCTCAGATTTAATCTCTAATTTAGAGATTAATTTTTTTCCGTGTATAACAAATTAATTGTTAAACTATAAATCTTGAAAGTATTTTATTTACAAATGTCACCTCATTAATAATTATAATAATTGATTAAATGTTAGATTAATATAAATAGTGAAATACATAAATTGAGATTACACGGAAAAAAAAAGTTCACGAATCTCTCGTGAACTAGTATATCACTTTTGGATGGGACACAAAATTCTTGAAAATCAACAAACACAGTTCGTCAAAATTTCATCAACTCCTTCACTAGAAACATAGTACGGTTTCCGAACTTTTCGTCAAAGTTAACGAAAAATTCGTGAACTTTTAAAAAATGCTAAACACAAGAAAAAATAATTTCCAGACACTACTTTTTTATAGTATTTCACTTTATTTGATAACTTGACGCCTATTACGCATCCAACTACACAGAATACACAATTTTATCGCCATTAAAATTCGTAATTCGCTTCACGGGATTCGAACCTAGTACCTATACCCTATAACATAATATTTCTAACAACTAACCGCCACGGCTAAATCTAGATACACTGTCCTTCAACAAACGAAACGATTAGCTTTGTCTGCTGTAAAACTCAAGACCGTGCAAAGTAGAAATCGTAACCCTTATCGTAACTTTTAATTCATTTTATGAATTATTTGTTTCACAAAGGAAATTAGCAAACAAAAATATTCACTAAGTAATAAAAAACACTGATTCTAAATAATAACTTTCATCAAAGAATTTTCCCCAATGTAAACACCGATGACACCGACTGAATGATGAATGCTTGATCAGCCATATTTGATGCGCATACTACTGACACTCGCGAGTTCACGATTTTTTCGTGAACTTGTACCTCTACTTTTGACGAACTACTCTTCATTAACAGTTCATCAAAAATTCATTAACTTTGTTTCAGTTTTTCGTTGACGTTCGTTCGATTTCTAATCAAAAGTGAATGAAAATTTTGAAATTTTGTGTCCCATCCAAAAGTGATATACTAGTTCACGAGAGATTCGTGAACTTTTTTTTCCGTGTATTTATAAAATTATTAGAATGATTATCATTTCTAAAAGTAATGTAAAATTGGGTTTTTCCAATACGTGACAATTTTTAAGGTAAAAGGATCGAAAGTTTCTAGATGTACAATTTCGGTAGTTATTACCTGAATAGAGGATCTGGTCTATAAAACCTAAGCTGTTCTGATTTTATGACTTTCTAAAGGAGTATACTTTTGGGTATATTTTACAATTGTACATAGTATTAAAAAAACAGATAATTTTGGAAGGAATTGAAGAGCTTAGATTTTATAAGAAACACATTTTTCTTAATCCCGATTAACTTTATGATGTTTTAGAAATACTTTTGGGTTTCTCAAAAGTGGAAATATTCATTCTTTAAGCTATATAAAATAACATCTGTTAAAACATGAAAATATGTTTGGGTATTTTATTATTACTATATTCTTTAGTCGTTCTCAGTCTCAGGTTTATATTTATTGAAATATAAATGGAAATATCCTTTCTTAATAATTTTGATTTCACCGCGACATACAATCGTGATTCGATTAATCTCGAAGTGTGATTCGAGCGAGATAGTAGTCGCTCGTCACACCACTACTGCCTGCCTGCGCAGGCAGGAGCAATGAGAGTAAGGGAGAAAAAACATTTAATTTGAATTTTCTGACTCTCTTACTCTTATGTGTTACCATGACTATACCTGCAGGCAGTAGAGCTGTGCGAGCGCGTTCAGTTTCTGAGGCCAAAATAATATGCATTTAGATATCATTTTGTCCGCAGCAACTTAAAATAAAGTACTTTTATTTTAATAGTATATCTTTAAAGAAAATTGTATTGAGAATTGTTCAAAATAATTTTTTCAACATTTTTAAAACATTATAATATTTTCTTAAGTGATAAATAATGACTTATTTCTCAAACGCGCAGAAATTTAAGCATCCGCAGCAATGATTAGCGCACTTATCCTATGTCTGTTTACTATCGTTTATATTGAAGTGATAATTAAATATATAGGACGTTTTCTATATAGAGACAGCAATTTATTTGTATTGCTTTGTAAAACCCGGATTCAAATTGACGGTCATAGAAACATTAAATAATTAAAGAAAACATTTTTTTAGAATGTTTATTGACTGTAGTTTATTTCTAAAAGCCAATTTTTTTAAAAATGTTTCAGGATTTTTTAAAATAAATTATCAAAGTGAAAAATTTGGGAAAAGAAGCATAAAATTTTAAATCATTAGAAATAAAAAAACCAAATTTTTTTGCTAAAAATAGTCTTTTTAGGAATAAACTATAGTTGATAAAGAATAAAGAAAAAAATTATCCATTAAAATTTAATTTTTCTAAATATGTCAATATTATATATTATTGTCTATAAAAAAAATTAATCTTGGTATTTCAAATAATTTTGTTTAAAAATTTGTTTTTAAAAAGTAAGTATAATAATAAATAATAATAGATATAATAACAATAATAAATAAATAAATAAATAATAAATATAATAGTAAACAATAAGAGTAATTGACATTTAATATTTTTGTTCCTCACGTTCATTCCTACTGTACCACGCAAACGGAGCAACCTGTTATGGTCCGCCATGTCCAACTTCTCATATTGAGCTATCGGTTTGATATGTTTCGTAAAACGCGGATTGATATTTATGCCCATAGAAACATCTAATCGTCATAAGAAAGCTTGTTTTATATTCTCTATTAAATATTATTTTTCCCTAAATCGCCCTTTTTTCATTTTCTGTCTGGATTTTTAAAAATTAATTATGAAAGTCAAAAATTACACCAAAAGAGGGGAAGTTTTCGACTTTGATAATCAATTTTTAAAAATTTAGACAGAAAATGAAAAAAAGGGCGATTTAAGGAAAAATAATATTTAATAGAGAATATAATTCAAACTTACTTATGACGATTAGGTGTTTCTAGGAGCGTAAATATTAATCCGCGTTTTACAAAACAAAGCAACAGCTCGATGTAGGACATGGCTGACCATAACAGGTTGCACCGTTTTCGTGTTGAAAGTGTTTACGCTATGGTAGTGTAGGGACGTAGATGATCAACAAAAATAATAAGTCATTAGTTTTATTATTTAATATTATATAAATAATTATATCTATTTGTTTATTTATCTATTATTATTTAATATTATTCTTATTTTTTAGAAATGTTATAATGGAAAAGTATAAAAAAAAGTAATGTAAATTTTTTATGAAAATATTATTAAACATAATTTTTGTCATAAAATTGGATCTTTTTTATGAAAAAAGTCCTTTTTACGAAACACAGAGGTACTCAGAATTTATTTCCAATTACGAAAACCATTTTTGTCTTGAGAAAACGACGTTGATGTTTGCAAATTTTTTCTAACAATTTTTGAAGTCGGTTATTAAATTTTCGTCTTTTTTCAACACATTACTGCTTTTTTTATTAAAAAGGGCATTTTTTAAAATTTATTTTTCTAAATAATTTCATATCGTAATTTTTATTCATGAAAAATAGAAAATACAGAAAAATTAAGATCAAATTTTGATCAGATATTAAATAAATAAACAAATAATTTTCCATGTAGAAAAATTGAATAACAATGTTATTTTTAGAATTTTCAGTTTAAAAACAAAGATTTTTTTCAAAACAATACTTTTTTAGGTAATTATGAAAATCATCGATTTCATTTGGAATTTTTTTTATGGATTTAAAAACATATTTTCTACCAAATTACGCGTGTGTTTCGAAATCCACCAATTTTTAAGCAAAATGAAAATTGAAAAAGGGTCAAAATATTTTCTGTCCGCTTTTATTTTATGACCGTTGAATTCCTTACAAAAAATTACTTTAAAACTAATTTTGTGGAATATTTAAATTATATTTTTTTATACCTACTTAAAAATATCAATAATAAAAATAACAATAAAAAATTTAAAAAATTATGCACTTCATAATTTTTTATTATTTATTTTTTTTGTTTACTAAATTTATGTTTAATAATATTTTCATAAAAAATGTTCCTTTATTGTTTTAATGCTTTTTCATAAGAATATTTTTAAAAAGTAAGTATAATAATAAATAATAATAAGATATAATAACAATAATAAATAAATAAACAAATAATAAATATAATAGTAAACAATAAGTGTAATTGATATTTAATATTTTTGATCCTCACGTTCATTCCTACTGTACTACGCAAACGGTGCAACCTGATATAGTCGGCCATGACTAACCTCCCATATTGAGCTGTCAGTTTGCTATGTTTTGTAAAACGCGGATTGATATTCACGCCTATAGAAACATCTAATCGTCATAAGAAAACTTGTTTTATATTCACTATTAAATATTATTTTTCCTTAAATCGCCCTTTTTTATTTTCAATCTGGATTTTTTTTAATTAATTATCAAAGTAAAAAAATTGCACCAAGAGAGGTGAAAAGAGGGGAAAAGAGTGGAAGTTGAGGAGAAATCGCTCGCTACGCCTATGCGTACTTTTAAATATTTCCCACCGTGCAGCGTCCTTAATTTTATTGCTAGAAGAGAGGACCGTATTCGGTGGACGAAAAATAATTGAGTCAAACGTCCCAATACGGTTTTTACACAAATTAGTATTGGCTCATGTTTACTCCTAATTCCTAGCAGCTCCACTTAATACTTTTTTTACTGGGAATTGCAAAGATTACATTGTTTATGTTAGATATACTACATACTGTATAAAAAAGAATACTTTTCTGTACAGTATACAGTAAAGATATAAAAAAAGAGTGCAGAAAAGTATACTTTTCTGTATGATGTGCAATAAAGTAATAAAAATAATTCAAAAAGCTACCAGAAAAAAGTACATAATATTATATATATATATATACATTTAATGTACATTGTATAATACTATACTTTGAAGAAAAGAAAAAGAATAGAAACAGAAAAGTATGGATTTGAGTGCAGAAAAGTGTGTCTTCTTTCAAAGTATAGAAATCAAAAACTTTGTGCTGCATTTACATTAAATTAAAGTGGCGTTTTTCTTGAAGGTGTTATACAAAAATATTTTTTATTATTAAAAAGAAAAATCTCAAAAATATTTGGTCTTTTTTTTTCTTCAAAATTTAATTACTACATAGAAAATTTTTTATCATTGACTCAAAACAAATAACAGGTTTACCACGCAACCTGGAAAACCTGGAAATATCAGGGAATTTTATAAACCTTAATATTAAAAATAAATTTTTAATCAAGATAAATCTAACACGAACCTAACCTACAATTCGTTTGCTTCTTAGGTAAGGTACCTTCCTTGGGAGCGCGTCACAAATTATTACTTGTAAATTATTTAATGAATTTTTTACTTTGATATTTCAAAATTATTTTAATTTTAAAAGAGTTGAGTTTACAATTTTCATATAAATATGTAGATGAACTTAAATATGAGTTTTAGTTAAAAACACTAAAATAATTGAATTTTGGAGAAAAGTTACAAATTATAGCAGAAATTCAATTATTTTCAAAAATAATAAAATTCTTCGCAAAAATTCAATTATATTCAGAAATTTTTAAAAATTGAGGTCAAAATTTTAATTATCTTTATAAATAATAAAATTCTTTTTCTAAATTCAATTCAATTCTTCGTAAAAATTCAATTATTTTAATACATAAGTATACACGGAGAAAAATGGTTGGTGGTTGAATAATACATACAATTGAGCGGATGGGAAGGAGAACTCGCCGAGCGTGCGGTTGTAAAGGATAATATCAGTCCCCAGGCGGAAATTTCCCACTGGCAGGGTACCGCGCCTGTACAGCCGTCGGTAAGACTGTACTTGCATGGATCCGCCTGACGACCGGAGCGGTGCAGACATTGTACTGGAACCTGACAATGTGTTGTAGTGGCTGCGCGCCTGGCTCGGTACAGATTTGATGCCGCCTAACAACCGGCGTTGTACCGGCATTCGTCCGTCTGGCAACCAGGACGGGCCAAATTTTGTTCCGAAACATGACTTTCTACTGGCATTCGTCCGCCTAGCAAGCGACGCGGGCCAAATTATATTCTCTATTGAAAAATAAAATAAAAAAATATATTTAATTAACTATGCATGGTGCATGTTAATTAACATTTATTTATAGATCATTTGAAGCATTTTTTACACATTTTACATTTTTTTTACACATTAAAATTCTAAACGCTCGCAGTGGGATACGAAGCCCACCCAGGCGCGAAGTGACGCCGAGTTCAGGCTTTATAAAGATTGGCCGAGCATTGGTCAACATTGATTGAGCATGAGTGAATCAGCGAGAGCAGGAATGATCGAAGCTTTAATGTAACACCCATTCCAGACTGCAGCGCGAGCCTTGATTCAGCATTGGACATCAATGCTCAATCAATGCTGCGGACGCCTAACGCAGGACTGAAACAAGACTGCTTCCACTGTTCCCAAATTAACTCGTTTCTCACGTTTATTCAATATAATGTGAATATATGAATTATTAATAATAATAATAAATATTGATTTTCAAAATTTTTACATCCGTATTCTTAATATATTGATTAAGTATATTTTACAAGGCTTTCATACGGTATTATGTTGTTTATTTAAATGACAACGTTTCAATGCTTTTAGCATCCTCATCAGGTCTTTTACATAAACAAAGATAGAAAGAAAGATAAAGAACTCATTTCACAATATAAACACCTGTAAAGGTTAATTACAAAAATTTGTGCTCCGACAAATAAGATCAATGAGATTTTTAATTCTTTCAATTCGGCAAATTCTAGACTGAAGTTTACAATTGAGAATTCTTTAGATAATAAAATTAATTTTCTTGACATTTTACTAATTGTAGAAAACAATTCTTTAATTACTAACTGGTATCAAAAAAAGACTTGGTCAGGAAGGTATATTAATTTTGCATCTCACCATCCTTTTTCTCAGAAGGTTGGAGTAATTTATTCTTTGGTGGATAGAGCTATTAAACTATCTCATCCACGTTTTCATCTTGAAAATTTGAGTTTTATCAAGGAGACACTTATTAATAATGGTTTCCCTCCAACGCTTTTAGATAAAAAAATTAGTGTTAGATACCATCAAATTATGAATCCTTTAAAACGTTTTAGTAAGTTTGGTGATGAATCTACAACTATTTTTGTTTTTCCATATATACAAGATTTTGAATCTATTTTATATAATATATTTAAAAGCACAAATTCTTTTTTAGTTTTTTCTATAGATAAAACATTGCAGAAAACCGTTTTTCCTCATAATTTTAAAGATAACATACCTTTATTGAAAAGAACTCATTGTGTTTATGAAATCCCATGTAAAAATTGTGGAAAAGTATATGTAGGTCAAACGATGCGACATTTGTGTGATAGGGTTCACGAACATGAGAAGTCTGTTAAAGATAAAAGTATTAGTACGGGTCTCTGTTCACATGCTACAAAACATAAACATAATTTCAATTTCTCTAAAGTTTCTATTTTGGAAACAGAGACAATTGATTTTAAAAGAAAATATTTGGAAATGATTCATATACAAAAAAATATAAATTCTTCAGTTAATTTTAATACTGACACTGCAAATTTAAGTCAATTATATTCATTTTTAATTTCAAAAATTTAAATATTCCAAAAATTTAAATATTCCAAATATTTATAATCAATTTTTTATAATGATCAATTTTTTTATAATTATTATTATTTTAAATTGTTATTATTTTAAATTTTTTCTTTCGATTCTTTCGTTTTCGATTCTTTCGATTTCGATTTTTCTTTCGATTTTTCTTTCATATATACATAACCTCACTATTTTGTGACATGTGCACATTACCTTTTTTTAAAATGTAACTTTTAAATTAATAATATAAACCCTCTTTAAGAGGTAAGTTTTCTTTTCTTTTGTTTTTTTGTTTTTTTATTTTGGTGATTTCTGGTTTTCGTGAATTCTAATTTTTGTAATTAACCTTTACAGGTGTTTATATTGTGAAATGAGTTCTTTATCTTTCTTTCTATCTTTGTTTATGTAAAAGACCTGATGAGGATGCTAAAAGCATTGAAACGTTGTCATTTAAATAAACAACATAATACCGTATGAAAGCCTTGTAAAATATACTTAATCAATAATAAATATTATTGTTATTATTTTAATTCATGTGCGTAATGATAATAAGTTATTATTTGTAATAATTATATTATTTTCATATAAATAAGAATATATTACTAACAATAAATATCATTTGAATAGTAATTTTAAAAAAATAATTTTAGTAAAAAAAGACAATTTTTCTGTTAATCGTTACATTTTTTTCTTGATTTTTAACATACTTTTAACATTATTTATAAACATGTTCACATTTTTTATTCACAACACAACACACAATTTTATTTTTTTATATAAACGCTTATAACAAAGAATGAAAAATATTCGCTCGCATGTGGGATCGAAACTCACGCACCCCGCCCCCCTAACGCATACCGGAAGTTCTCAACGCACGCATTTAAACCGCTCGGCCACAGAAGGCTGGAAGGCTTCTCGCCTAATCTACTATATCAATGCCAGTGCCGTCACTCAGTATGGGACACCAATGTTCGTCCCATGCTCGATTCAAGACTCGGTCAATCTTGTTACAATATTCAGTTCCTTTATTGCCGTGTGCACTGTACAATATTAAATATAAATATTTATAAATTATTTAATATTAAAATATTTTTTCTGATAATTTTATAAGTTAAATTATATATTATTTTTTTCTCGCACAGTGTCAAATTATTATTTTCAAAGTTCAAGAGTTTCGTTTATCTGTAAAATTTTCAGTGAAAAAAATGTTCATTAGGTAGTAGTAAATATTTATGCCTAGTAGTTTTACACTAGGATTAACTGTTTACTGAATATTATCAAAAATATATTTTTCGTCAAACGCGCGCGACTAAACACAAATAACCTTGAGACTTTACAGCGTGACGTTGCGATTGTCGTGCTCCCACCATCCCAACGCTGGGCGTTCAAGACTCAGTCAAGTTTCAACCCATCGTCAGCACTGGTCTTTCGCGCCTGGGCAAGCCTATCCAAATCTACGCACCGAAGTCTAATACGCTAACCACTACGCTATTTGCTCGCTTGCGGATGTGGGCATAACAACGCCAATATACAATACCGCTAAACAACAACTTATATATAAAGTGAATAATAATTTTTACTCAGATACCCAGGCGCGAAAGACCAATGCTGACGATAGATTAAAGGTTAGTAGATAGACAGGGAGCGTTCTGGACCAAGATTCCTGCACCGACATGTTACCGACATTTTTAGCCCAGACTCAAACCACTTAGCCAAGACTCAATCCATTGGGGGGGGATATTCTGACTGTTATGCTGAGCCGGATATGACGTCATACTTCCTAGAATTTTTGGAGTGGGGGGATATTGAGATCATGATGCAAATGTGATTCTTGGAATTTATCTAATTTCTTGGAATTATAAAACAATCCTAGAATTTTCCATAGGGGTTGATGACTCAGAATTTTGCAATTTTTTATTGGAATTTACCGTTTTTGTTTTTTTACAGGGTGCATTCTTTAACGATGACACATAATTTCTTTGTTTTTCGCAAAATGGGGTTGATGACTCATTATCATTGGAATTTCCTGTTTTTGTTTTTTACATGGTGCATTCTTTAACGATGACACATAATTTCTTTGTTTTTCGCAAAATAGGGTTGATGACTCAGAGTTTTGGAATTTTTTATTGATGACTCATTATCATTGGTATTTCCTGTTTTTGTTTTTACTTATTTTATTCTTGGAATTATTATTTTCGTCTAAATATTGCAAATCACTGTTTATTAGATTCTTATCTAAGGAATTTTTACAAACATTTTTGGTTCTTTTCATAAGAATGCTTTTGATCTTACCGAAATTCCAAGAAATCTATAATTAACTTGAAGGTCAAATAGGTCATATCTCATGTATATAAAGAGGGCAATTTTTATAAACGAAATCATTCCTGCAGTTTAAGTTGGTTAATGAACATATTAGCAGAACAACGTCGTGAAATTCAAGTGCGCTTGAACAAATTAATTCAAGAAATACATAAAGTTAAAAGTTTAATTGAAGCAAGGTCGCAGTTAAATATTTTAATAAAAAAATTTGAAAATTTAAATTTAAGTGATGAAAATGAATTTCGATAAATTAAACAAAGCAAGCAAAGTCTTGGTCACCAAAACAACAAAGGAGTTAACCATCGATGCATTCTATAAAGTAACAGACATTCGAAAAATTGATACGAAATTTGGTCCGAAAATTGTTGCTGAAATAAATAATGAATTTAACATTTTCCTACCACCAAGAATGCTAAAAATATTTGAAGAGGATGCAAATCTTTTCAACAGTCTAAAAGCTGAAGCTGTCAGAGGTGGTGTATATTTAAGAAATCGTGGAGGACCTTACAATCAGATAGAGTTTGTTCCTGAGGGAGTTGACCAGTAGAAGACATAAAATGTCATATTTACCATGCAGAGAAATGTTATTATCAAAAATTTACAACTTGAATCCATCATTTACAAAGCAAGTTGTCGTTGGAGCAGAACTAGACATAAATGGGAAAATAATACCTAAAATTCAACTAAGAAGCAGCCATCCACGAGTATCATTGTCTTTGGAGCTTCAAGAATGGCGCCTATTGTGTGATGCAGTAAAACATATAATGCGATTTTTCAACGGAGATTGTGATGCATCAGTGCTGGATTGTGAAACGTTTACAATACGTTTTAGTGTTACATATCGTTTAATATCAATTGAGCGTTTAGATCAATCATTTACATTTAGTGAAACTTCATTTGCAATATTTAATGAACTTATTCCTTGTGTTGAACAAAAACATGTAGAACTATCAAAATTCAATTTGCAGTATAGTAAAGATATAATTGTAAAGTCTATTGCAGAATTAATCTTTAAAAATAATGTAAAGTCTACAAAACATGCCACGGATTTTATTAAAAAACATTACAGTAGAATACTTCAAAAAGTGATGGGAAGAACTAATGTTTTAAATTTAGAGACATTATTGCTGGAACTTGTCACATTTCACTGTAAACAAATATCAAATGAAGCTATTCAACAAATGTCAAATATTCAATATATCAATGGTAAATTATTGTAAAGAGAGGATAAATAAATACAAAAATGCATACAATTCAATTTATTTTTATTTTAACCTTTCTTAAATACATTATAATTCAGATTCGTTTATCCAACTGTTATGAGAATTATCAAAACCCAACCATTTTACAAATACATTAGATCCTCGTTTTTTTAATACTTTTTCAACTAAATATACATCTGGATATTTAACTTTAGAAAGTTCTTGCTCGTAAAAGCATCCACTTATTAGATTTTCCTGATAATCCTTTAAGACATATGTTATTGGATTAGTATTTTTTACATCGCTTATAGTAAATATTTCTGTAGTCCAATTTGGTGTATAACCTTTCTCAAAAACATGTTTAACTTTACTTATACGTACTCTATCTCCAACTTTAAATTTCTTATTATATTGCCTGTTTACTGCAACTTTTTTAAATACATTAAACAACAAATTATTTTCATTTTCAGCATTTACATCTATTGGTTTCATTTTTATTGTTCGATGTTTACTATTATTATACGCATTTACTAAATCACTTAATATATCTATCCATTTGTAATTACCGCGTAAACTAAATTGCATCCACATTTTATTCTTCAAAGTACGATTAAATCGTTCACAAATTGACGCTTTCAAATTACTATGAGTAGAATACAAATTAATGTTATAATTTTTAATAAGATTTTCAAAATGTGAATTATAAAATTCTTTTCCTTTATCTACTTGCAAATTTTTCGGTATGCGTTTTTTAATTAAAATAGATTTCATTGCCGCAGTCACATCTTCACCTTTTTTAGACTTTACTGGAATAGCCCAGGCAAACTTTGAAAATGTATCAATGACGGTTAACAGGTACTTGTAACCTTTATTTTCTCTCGCATAAGGTTGCATTTCAACAAGATCAGCTTGCCAAGTCTCGTCAAAACCTCGAATGTCAACACTTCTTCGCTTATAATTTTTTCTCGCTGGTTTATGTAACTCTTTCACCAACTGTAGTTTTTGATCCTCCATTGCTAATTACCTTCAAGTGTGCGCAGTCTGCTGTCTAATTGTAAAATAATGTCTTTGTTGGTAGACATCATCTCTATATTTCTTTCAATACTGATTCTTAGATTTTCAAAATATTTTTTTATCAAATCTTCTAAATCTAAAATCTTTACTACATTGTCATTTACATCATTTCTCACGGAACCGATTACATCATAGATGGCGTTCGCTTTAGATTCAATAACTTTGTTTACAATATTCAAGTTTACTGCATCACCGTTGCTCTCGGCATCAGCTACGTTACAAAGTTTCTTATTTTCAATAGTAAAATCTCCTTCAGCAGTCAACTTAAAACCAAGTCCTGGTGGACCTCGATTTGAAGTTTCTGTGCTTTTAAACTGACGTCCGAATATGTCGATACTCATCATGAAAATGATAAAAATTTCTACAACTGTTAATTAATAAACAATTCCAGCTTCTCTCAACTCTTCAATAATTGATATAATCTCATTATTATGACTGGGATTTCCAGCTGCTTGAGATGCCAAGAGCAATCTTAAACGATCAACCAATTCATTAGGATCATCCCAATAAACATAATCAATTTTTGCATCTTCTTGTTGAGTCATATATTCTGGAATTAAACCTTCACCATAATGTACTGCTATATAGTTTAGATATTTTAAACTCTTTTTATCTCTAACAGCGCCATCTGCTTTGTAATATTTTCTATGAGCATTAGTTGATATTACAATATTTTTATAATTTTCCCGATCAACTACACTTAAAACAGCTTCTTCTGGAACTTTTTTGAATAAAAGCTCAAGTAAACCTTTCGTTGCAGGATATGTTTTATTAGCTACACTAATATTATTTTGTTCAAAATTTATTCCTGAATTACCAATCATTAATTGGCCTTTAGATAATTTACGAACTCCATATGAAGGATCTAAATCTTTTCCCTTTTCATCCAACATTTGAAGATATAAAATAGCACCATCTTTCTCTGATTTATCTCCATCTCCATTATCATCTCCATCATCATCACCGTTATCGTCATCATCAGCAGCTGTTGCAAATGATAAGTCATCTCTTAAAAATGAATCATTCTCTCTCCTAACTTCTTGATCTTCTTCAAACTCTAAAGGAAGGACTCCCTCTCTTTCAATTTTTACTGGTCGAATTTGTTTGACAATTTCAATGTCGTCAACTAATTTCTGAATTGGTGTCACTATAGGTTTAAAGGTATTATTTAAAGTCTGTTCAATTTCTTCCTTGCCCAATTTCATCAGTCTATGCTTTCGTCGAATAGCATCACTGGCTTTTGCAATTTGACCAAGAATATCTTTTTGTTTTCGCAAATGTTTCAAGTGTGTAGAAGACATGTTGATTGACCAATGTCTTGAATGAAACTGTTTATAAAGAATATCATTTCTCTAATTTTATAAAACAATCAAAACACTTTCTATATCTGCCTTCATTGATATCACGATCTTTATCAATCACTATAAAATCATGCTTATTTTTCCAACAAGAGTTGCAGAGTTTTTTAAATTCCATAAATGTCATATCAGTATTTACATGATCATCATAAATATGTCTAAGATTCATTTCATCTTGTTTGAATAAAACTAGTAAATTAACATTGTCGCGTATTAAATGTTTTGGAATGCGCGCATATGTTTGACATAAATAAAAGCAATCCACCGCTTTGTGTCTTCCCATAGCAAAAAAAGCTTTAATATTATCTTGTTTTTCACATGCTACGTCATCAAATATAAATATTGAGTTTGGTAACGCATTGTTTGGTTCTACAACATCCACATGTTCATTAAATGGAAAGTAGCCAACACCCTCTACTGGTTGCAAAATGTTTTCTAAAAATTTGTATTTTGGTTGATATAACGATTTTGAGTACACATAAACATTCTCAAATCGTAATCCATTGGGATGTATTAAAAGAGCAAGTAAAGCATTTGTCTTTCCACAATTTGACGGTCCACAAAATATTGCTCGCACACTATTTGGCAATAAATTTCCATGACGATTATCTGTTTTTTTATTACAATCTTGAACAAGAGTGTCAAAATTGTAAACTGGTAATTTAATCGATTGTGCTTCGAACTCCATTCTTACGATAACTGAGGTTAAAACTATAAATACAAGGTTTTTAATAGTTTCAATGTCAGTTTACTGTAGTCGCTTGTAACGTTTGCATGCAAGTCCAATAATAAGGTCCATGCTACTTTACAGCATCTGATTGCTAGGTCTAGTTTTTTAGGAGAGGTTTGCGATTTGGTGTCGATCGTCAACTCTTTCATGCTTTGGGCAAGGTCCACGTTTCCTACTGTCGGAGGCAATTGGGATAATTGACTATTACTGTGATAATTGACTATTGCTGTCATAATTTTTTTGTTAGATCATTAAAGGTCGACTGTTTGTAGTCAAATGGCAAAAAACTATAAATACATTGGTTATATAGATTTCCCCTTTAGTCTTGAAAAAGTTTTCTAACCGTAAAGAATATAAATATGGGTGTAAATAAAAAACAAATTAGTTTAAAGAAAACTTCGAAAAGAGTAAGACGAGGTAGAGGTATTTTGAATAAAATTATCAATAAATTACCTTTCGAACTTCATATACCTGGCTATCAATACTGTGGTCCAGGAACAAAATTAGCAAAGAGATTAGCACGAGGTGATCCAGGAATCAACCCTCTCGACGCTGCTTGTAAACAGCACGATATTTCTTATTCAAAAAATAGGGAAAGTGTAGAAGCGAGAAACGCAGCTGATAGAGTACTTGCTGATAAAGCTTGGCATCGTGTGTTTGCTCCTGACGCAAATTATAGTGAAAGAGCTGCAGCTTACGCAATAACAAATGCAATGAAGGTCAAATCAAAATTGGGTATGGGAATCAAGTCAAAAGAAAATATGAAGAAAAAGAGGGAAAATAAAAAATCAACGTTGAGGAAGATTGTAACTGCAGCTAAAAAATCTATGAAATTGGATACAAATGCCCAGTCTACTATTAAATCAGCACTTGAAGGTGCACGTTTGGCAGTTAAAATTGCTGGTGGCAGGCGAAAAATTAATAAACCTCGAGTTTTACCGATACCTTCTAAAGTGGGAGGAATTTTACCTTTTCTTATTCCTTTGTTTGCGGGTTTAAGTGCAACAGGGGCTCTAGCAGGGGGAGCAGCTGGCATAGCTAAAGCTGTAAATGATGCAAATTCTGCAAAACGTCAACTAGAGGAAAGCAAGCGACACAATCAAACAATGGAGTCTATTGCCTTAGGAAAAGGGCTCTATTTAAAACCATATAGGACAGGTCTAGGGTTACACCTTAAACCTTATAAAGCAGGACAAGGATGCAAGTCAAAAAACTTGAAGTAAAGCTACCTCACCGAGCCCTAACCGACTTAGATTTACTTAAATTTGCAAAGCTTTTAAAAATTCCATATTTTCGAGGAGTTTTTATGCGAAATGAACTACCTATGCGTGGTCCTAAAGAAACTGAATTTGCAATTATTAATCTAGATGATAAAAATGGTCCCGGTACACATTGGTGTGCATATAAAAAGAATAAAGATAAAATCGTATATTTTGATAGTTTCGGTAATCTTCAATCCTTAGACCGAGATTTTTCAGTAGTTGCAGGTTCTGAGGTGTTAATCTCTTCAAGATTCGCCGACGACTGATTTGCTTCTGGCATGGTGTCTTAATTTTATAACCAAAACCAATCCTTTTTCTATTATTAAAAACAATACCCATTATTTTAAGGATTTAATATGAAGCCTTATTGTTAAAGTTTCCCCTCGAAAATTAACTAAATTTCCGTCTTGGTCTACAATTCGCAATTGAATATAGTCTATTGTCTTGACAGCGACTGGCAAGTAAATGACGTGATTTGGTACTTCCACTATTTTATATCCTGGTGGAACAATAGGAAAAAATTCATGAATTGTATGCACTTTTTCACCATTAATGTATGCTCCCGTTGTTATATTACATTCTACTCTTAATGAATTTATTTTAATGATTGATACTGGTTGATCAGACTCATGGTATTCTTGAGCTTTTAATTTGCGAGGAGAAAATCCTAACAAACTACCTATAGAATCATTGGGTTTAAAATTAATTTCTTCATCACAATAAACTGTACATTTCAATGTATTATTGTTTGGTTTGATTCTAAAATTAATTCCTTTATTTTTTAAAATTAAATGCAAAACTTGATCAATATCACTAACTTCATAACTTCCTGTGGGTATAATAATTTCTTCATTTCCTACGTAAAATTTATTCTTTCCAACATCTATATTAGGAATAGAATTAAAAGTTAAAAATTCAACAAGACCAAGAGCATAATTTTTAAAATTAGACAACTCTATTGGTGGAAAAAATTGAGATTCTAAGATGGAAGAATTTCCAGACAACGTTAAAATAAGTGAATCGTCCATGATGAGGTCAAAGTAATAACTAACGTTTAAACTAAGAATATCATTTATTTATATGCAGAGTATACAAATCAGGAATATTCAATTGTTTACATAAAAATTTAAGACATAAATGTCCGCATACATATGTATTATAGTTTTGATATCGTTTATGATTATATTTTATGCTACCAACACCAAAATATTTAACAAGATCCGAAGGTGGTTGAAGATTACCGAAACTATCAAAATATACGATTTTATCTTTATTCTTTTTATATGCACACCAATGTGTACCGGGACCATTTTTATCATCTAGATTAATAATTGCAAATTCAGTTTCTTTAGGACCACGCATAGGTAGTTCATTTCGCATAAAAACTCCTCGAAAATATGGAATTTTTAAAAGCTTTGCAAATTTAAGTAAATCTAAGTCGGTTAGGGCTCGGTGAGGTAGCTTTACTTCAAGTTTTTTGACTTGCATCCTTGTCCTGCTTTATAAGGTTTAAGGTGTAACCCTAGACCTGTCCTATATGGTTTTAAATAGAGCCCTTTTCCTAAGGCAATAGACTCCATTGTTTGATTGTGTCGCTTGCTTTCCTCTAGTTGACGTTTTGCAGAATTTGCATCATTTACAGCTTTAGCTATGCCAGCTGCTCCCCCTGCTAGAGCCCCTGTTGCACTTAAACCCGCAAACAAAGGAATAAGAAAAGGTAAAATTCCTCCCACTTTAGAAGGTATCGGTAAAACTCGAGGTTTATTAATTTTTCGCCTGCCACCAGCAATTTTAACTGCCAAACGTGCACCTTCAAGTGCTGATTTAATAGTAGACTGGGCATTTGTATCCAATTTCATAGATTTTTTAGCTGCAGTTACAATCTTCCTCAACGTTGATTTTTTATTTTCCCTCTTTTTCTTCATATTTTCTTTTGACTTGATTCCCATACCCAATTTTGATTTGACCTTCATTGCATTTGTTATTGCGTAAGCTGCAGCTCTTTCACTATAATTTGCGTCAGGAGCAAACACACGATGCCAAGCTTTATCAGCAAGTACTCTATCAGCTGCGTTTCTCGCTTCTACACTTTCCCTATTTTTTGAATAAGAAATATCGTGCTGTTTACAAGCAGCGTCGAGAGGGTTGATTCCTGGATCACCTCGTGCTAATCTCTTTGCTAATTTTGTTCCTGGACCACAGTATTGATAGCCAGGTATATGAAGTTCGAAAGGTAATTTATTGATAATTTTATTCAAAATACCTCTACCTCGTCTTACTCTTTTCGAAGTTTTCTTTAAACTAATTTGTTTTTTATTTACACCCATATTTATATTCTTTACGGTTAGAAAACTTTTTCAAGACTAAAGGGGAAATCTATATAACCAATGTATTTATAGTTTTTTGCCATTTGACTACAAACAGTCGACCTTTAATGATCTAACAAAAAAATTATGACAGCAATAGTCAATTATCACAGTAATAGTCAATTATCCCAATTGCCTCCGACAGTAGGAAACGTGGACCTTGCCCAAAGCATGAAAGAGTTGACGATCGACACCAAATCGCAAACCTCTCCTAAAAAACTAGACCTAGCAATCAGATGCTGTAAAGTAGCATGGACCTTATTATTGGACTTGCATGCAAACGTTACAAGCGACTACAGTAAACTGACATTGAAACTATTAAAAACCTTGTATTTATAGTTTTAACCTCAGTTATCGTAAGAATGGAGTTCGAAGCACAATCGATTAAATTACCAGTTTACAATTTTGACACTCTTGTTCAAGATTGTAATAAAAAAACAGATAATCGTCATGGAAATTTATTGCCAAATAGTGTGCGAGCAATATTTTGTGGACCGTCAAATTGTGGAAAGACAAATGCTTTACTTGCTCTTTTAATACATCCCAATGGATTACGATTTGAGAATGTTTATGTGTACTCAAAATCGTTATATCAACCAAAATACAAATTTTTAGAAAACATTTTGCAACCAGTAGAGGGTGTTGGCTACTTTCCATTTAATGAACATGTGGATGTTGTAGAACCAAACAATGCGTTACCAAACTCAATATTTATATTTGATGACGTAGCATGTGAAAAACAAGATAATATTAAAGCTTTTTTTGCTATGGGAAGACACAAAGCGGTGGATTGCTTTTATTTATGTCAAACATATGCGCGCATTCCAAAACATTTAATACGTGACAATGTTAATTTACTAGTTTTATTCAAACAAGATGAAATGAATCTTAGACATATTTATGATGATCATGTAAATACTGATATGACATTTATGGAATTTAAAAAACTCTGCAACTCTTGTTGGAAAAATAAGCATGATTTTATAGTGATTGATAAAGATCGTGATATCAATGAAGGCAGATATAGAAAGTGTTTTGATTGTTTTATAAAATTAGAGAAATGATATTCTTTATAAACAGTTTCATTCAAGACATTGGTCAATCAACATGTCTTCTACACACTTGAAACATTTGCGAAAACAAAAAGATATTCTTGGTCAAATTGCAAAAGCCAGTGATGCTATTCGACGAAAGCATAGACTGATGAAATTGGGCAAGGAAGAAATTGAACAGACTTTAAATAATACCTTTAAACCTATAGTGACACCAATTCAGAAATTAGTTGACGACATTGAAATTGTCAAACAAATTCGACCAGTAAAAATTGAAAGAGAGGGAGTCCTTCCTTTAGAGTTTGAAGAAGATCAAGAAGTTAAGAGAGAGAATGATTCATTTTTAAGAGATGACTTATCATTTGCAACAGCTGCTGATGATGACGATAACGGTGATGATGATGGAGATGATAATGGAGATGGAGATAAATCAGAGAAAGATGGTGCTATTTTATATCTTCAAATGTTGGATGAAAAGGGAAAAGATTTAGATCCTTCATATGGAGTTCGTAAATTATCTAAAGGCCAATTAATGATTGGTAATTCAGGAATAAATTTTGAACAAAATAATATTAGTGTAGCTAATAAAACATATCCTGCAACGAAAGGTTTACTTGAGCTTTTATTCAAAAAAGTTCCAGAAGAAGCTGTTTTAAGTGTAGTTGATCGGGAAAATTATAAAAATATTGTAATATCAACTAATGCTCATAGAAAATATTACAAAGCAGATGGCGCTGTTAGAGATAAAAAGAGTTTAAAATATCTAAACTATATAGCAGTACATTATGGTGAAGGTTTAATTCCAGAATATATGACTCAACAAGAAGATGCAAAAATTGATTATGTTTATTGGGATGATCCTAATGAATTGGTTGATCGTTTAAGATTGCTCTTGGCATCTCAAGCAGCTGGAAATCCCAGTCATAATAATGAGATTATATCAATTATTGAAGAGTTGAGAGAAGCTGGAATTGTTTATTAATTAACAGTTGTAGAAATTTTTATCATTTTCATGATGAGTATCGACATATTCGGACGTCAGTTTAAAAGCACAGAAACTTCAAATCGAGGTCCACCAGGACTTGGTTTTAAGTTGACTGCTGAAGGAGATTTTACTATTGAAAATAAGAAACTTTGTAACGTAGCTGATGCCGAGAGCAACGGTGATGCAGTAAACTTGAATATTGTAAACAAAGTTATTGAATCTAAAGCGAACGCCATCTATGATGTAATCGGTTCCGTGAGAAATGATGTAAATGACAATGTAGTAAAGATTTTAGATTTAGAAGATTTGATAAAAAAATATTTTGAAAATCTAAGAATCAGTATTGAAAGAAATATAGAGATGATGTCTACCAACAAAGACATTATTTTACAATTAGACAGCAGACTGCGCACACTTGAAGGTAATTAGCAATGGAGGATCAAAAACTACAGTTGGTGAAAGAGTTACATAAACCAGCGAGAAAAAATTATAAGCGAAGAAGTGTTGACATTCGAGGTTTTGACGAGACTTGGCAAGCTGATCTTGTTGAAATGCAACCTTATGCGAGAGAAAATAAAGGTTACAAGTACCTGTTAACCGTCATTGATACATTTTCAAAGTTTGCCTGGGCTATTCCAGTAAAGTCTAAAAAAGGTGAAGATGTGACTGCGGCAATGAAATCTATTTTAATTAAAAAACGCATACCGAAAAATTTGCAAGTAGATAAAGGAAAAGAATTTTATAATTCACATTTTGAAAATCTTATTAAAAATTATAACATTAATTTGTATTCTACTCATAGTAATTTGAAAGCGTCAATTTGTGAACGATTTAATCGTACTTTGAAGAATAAAATGTGGATGCAATTTAGTTTACGCGGTAATTACAAATGGATAGATATATTAAGTGATTTAGTAAATGCGTATAATAATAGTAAACATCGAACAATAAAAATGAAACCAATAGATGTAAATGCTGAAAATGAAAATAATTTGTTGTTTAATGTATTTAAAAAAGTTGCAGTAAACAGGCAATATAATAAGAAATTTAAAGTTGGAGATAGAGTACGTATAAGTAAAGTTAAACATGTTTTTGAGAAAGGTTATACACCAAATTGGACTACAGAAATATTTACTATAAGCGATGTAAAAAATACTAATCCAATAACATATGTCTTAAAGGATTATCAGGAAAATCTAATAAGTGGATGCTTTTACGAGCAAGAACTTTCTAAAGTTAAATATCCAGATGTATATTTAGTTGAAAAAGTATTAAAAAAACGAGGATCTAATGTATTTGTAAAATGGTTGGGTTTTGATAATTCTCATAACAGTTGGATAAACGAATCTGAATTATAATGTATTTAAGAAAGGTTAAAATAAAAATAAATTGAATTGTATGCATTTTTGTATTTATTTATCCTCTCTTTACAATAATTTACCATTGATATATTGAATATTTGACATTTGTTGAATAGCTTCATTTGATATTTGTTTACAGTGAAATGTGACAAGTTCCAGCAATAATGTCTCTAAATTTAAAACATTAGTTCTTCCCATCACTTTTTGAAGTATTCTACTGTAATGTTTTTTAATAAAATCCGTGGCATGTTTTGTAGACTTTACATTATTTTTAAAGATTAATTCTGCAATAGACTTTACAATTATATCTTTACTATACTGCAAATTGAATTTTGATAGTTCTACATGTTTTTGTTCAACACAAGGAATAAGTTCATTAAATATTGCAAATGAAGTTTCACTAAATGTAAATGATTGATCTAAACGCTCAATTGATATTAAACGATATGTAACACTAAAACGTATTGTAAACGTTTCACAATCCAGCACTGATGCATCACAATCTCCGTTGAAAAATCGCATTATATGTTTTACTGCATCACACAATAGGCGCCATTCTTGAAGCTCCAAAGACAATGATACTCGTGGATGGCTGCTTCTTAGTTGAATTTTAGGTATTATTTTCCCATTTATGTCTAGTTCTGCTCCAACGACAACTTGCTTTGTAAATGATGGATTCAAGTTGTAAATTTTTGATAATAACATTTCTCTGCATGGTAAATATGACATTTTATGTCTTCTACTGGTCAACTCCCTCAGGAACAAACTCTATCTGATTGTAAGGTCCTCCACGATTTCTTAAATATACACCACCTCTGACAGCTTCAGCTTTTAGACTGTTGAAAAGATTTGCATCCTCTTCAAATATTTTTAGCATTCTTGGTGGTAGGAAAATGTTAAATTCATTATTTATTTCAGCAACAATTTTCGGACCAAATTTCGTATCAATTTTTCGAATGTCTGTTACTTTATAGAATGCATCGATGGTTAACTCCTTTGTTGTTTTGGTGACCAAGACTTTGCTTGCTTTGTTTAATTTATCGAAATTCATTTTCATCACTTAAATTTAAATTTTCAAATTTTTTTATTAAAATATTTAACTGCGACCTTGCTTCAATTAAACTTTTAACTTTATGTATTTCTTGAATTAATTTGTTCAAGCGCACTTGAATTTCACGACGTTGTTCTGCTAATATGTTCATTAACCAACTTAAACTGCAGGAATGATTTCGTTTATAAAAATTGCCCTCTTTATATACATGAGATATGACCTATTTGACCTTCAAGTTAATTATAGATTTCTTGGAATTTCGGTAAGATCAAAAGCATTCTTATGAAAAGAACCAAAAATGTTTGTAAAAATTCCTTAGATAAGAATCTAATAAACAGTGATTTGCAATATTTAGACGAAAATAATAATTCCAAGAATAAAATAAGTAAAAACAAAAACAGGAAATACCAATGATAATGAGTCATCAATAAAAAATTCCAAAACTCTGAGTCATCAACCCTATTTTGCGAAAAACAAAGAAATTATGTGTCATCGTTAAAGAATGCACCATGTAAAAAACAAAAACAGGAAATTCCAATGATAATGAGTCATCAACCCCATTTTGCGAAAAACAAAGAAATTATGTGTCATCGTTAAAGAATGCACCCTGTAAAAAAACAAAAACGGTAAATTCCAATAAAAAATTGCAAAATTCTGAGTCATCAACCCCTATGGAAAATTCTAGGATTGTTTTATAATTCCAAGAAATTAGATAAATTCCAAGAATCACATTTGCATCATGATCTCAATATCCCCCCACTCCAAAAATTCTAGGAAGTATGACGTCATATCCGGCTCAGCATAACAGTCAGAATATCCCCCCCCCCAATGGATTGAGTCTTGGCTAAGTGGTTTGAGTCTGGGCTAAAAATGTCGGTAACATGTCGGTGCAGGAATCTTGGTCCAGAACGCTCCCTGTCTATCTACTAAGGTTGATTGAGTCTTGAACGCTCAGTGTGGGTAACTCACAGTAGAAGCAGTCTTTACATCACTGTCAATCAATATTAGTTCAATATTGGTTCAACATTGGACCCAATGCTCGTCCCATGCTCGATTCAAGATTCGGTCAATCTTTATGAGTGAAGTTCGAACATCTAATCTTGATTCAAGCTTGAATCAATCTTTACACAATATTCAGTTTATCTTTATTTATTACCGTGTTCACTTAATTAAATAATATTATAATAATTATAATTATAATAATTGTTTCAAATAATAATAATAATTAACATTAAGTTATCAATTGATAAATAAATATTTATATTTATTTAGTATAAATATATTATTATTTGTAACATTCATATTTAAAGAAAGTTAAATGGAAAATTTTTTTTATAAATGTTTTCAAAATTACTATAGATAATTAATAAATAATAATTAAAATGTGCAATAAATATTCCTGACACTGCATCATATTTAATAATTTTATTAATTATGTTAACTTTTAATATTAATTTAATTAATTATTATTTATTTATTAATTAATTATTATAATTATTAATAATTATTGTTCAATTGATAAATATTATTATAATTAATAATAATTATAATATTTAACATTATAATTCATTATTATTCCAAATTATATTTATTTAAATAATATATTATTAATATATCTAATAATAAATGTTAATAATTTTGTTACTGAATAATAAAAAATATCAATTATTTATCGATGTTTATTAAATTATCCATTAAATATTTTTAATTGTAAAATGTTTTAAAAGTTGAATTTTGTAATGATTACAATTTTATTATGAATTATTTAATATTCATTTTAATAATTAAAATAATTCAGGATTAGTATGTGTAAAATTTTTAGTCATAGTTTTCACTTTGCCCTTATAAGTAACAAAGTATACGGCACTGGCATTAATATATTTGATTAGTCCGAGGTCTCATCGAGACTCAGTGGCCGTGCGGTTAAAGTGGTTGCGTCAAGGACTTCCGGAATGCGTCTGGGGCGGGGGGACGTGAGTTCGATCCCACATGCGAGCGGATTTTTTCATTATAAGCGTTACATAAAATAATAAAATTACTATTTAATCTGTATAATTAATAAGTGTTGTGAATAAAAACTTGTGAACTTGTTTGTAAATAATATTAAAAGTCTGTTAAAAATGAAGTTAAAAAATGTACAAATTATCACAAATTGTCTTTTTTTGCTAAAATTATTTTTCAATATTATTATGTTAAATGACATTTATTGTTAGTAATATAATATTTATATGAAAATAATATAATTATTATAATAATAACTTATTGTCATTAAATATGTAAATACATATATATTAATAACAATACTGTTTATTATTTATAATAATAATTAATATATTCACGTTATATTGAATGAACGCGTGAGAAGCGTGTAAATTTGGGAACAGTGGAAGCAGTCTTGTTCAGTCCTGCTTTCGGCTTCCGCAGCATTGATTGAAGATTGAACGCCAGTCTTCAACAAAGACTGAGCGTCAGGTTTACATCGGTGTTACTATTCCGGACTCAAGCAGCCTTGCTTTTGCTGTCCCACCAAGCTTTAACCAATACTGACCAACCCTCAATCAAGCTTCGTAAAGCCTGAACCGCCTGAACTCACTGTCAGCTCGCGCCTGGGTATTTTTCAATATTTTAGAATTTTATTTATATTATGCAAATAAATTAAAAGTTTTATTGTATTTTTATTTAATCTTCAATGTTTTTAATATTTATCTTTATTTTATTATTTAGGAATAATTAGTTGAACACTTCACTTTATAACTATTTGAAATCAATACAAAATTAACTAAAATAAACATTTGTAACTTACTGCGTTTCATTTATACTTTATAAATGTTTTTAAAAAAGAGAAAAAGATGAATGTAATTAATTTGAAAGAAATATTAAATATTAATTAACATTCACCTTGCATAGTTAATTAAACATTTCTTTTATTTGAATTTTTAATAAAGAATATAATTTGGCCCGCGCTGGTTGCTAGACGGACGAATGCCAGTAAAACGCCGGCGGGTGTTTGGCGGGCTGAAACCTGCACCGAGCCAGACGCATTTTGCAATAGAATGACAGTGCGAATGTACTTTCGACTCTTTAAAAATTATTAATACAAAAAATGTTTAAAGCATGATGGATTAAATTTATTATTATTAATTTTTATTATAAAAAATAGCAAAACTTGTCAGATTTTAAAATATATTTGTGGTAAGATTTTTAAAAGCCCATTTATAAAAAAAATTATCCTATATAATAATAAAACTAATTTGAAAACTAGTAACAATTACTATATTCTAAGCATATTCTTATTTATAAATTAATTAATTTATCATTTTTAATTCACTTATTTATTGATTTATTATCAATAAATAAACAAATAAGTAATATTAAATAAATCCAATCAAATTTATTTAATATTACTTATAATTTATTTATAATAAATCAATAAATAAGTCAGTAAATTAAATTAATTAATATATTAATAATAAGATAAATTATATAGTTCTCAGTCGGTAGAATGCCTGTACCGCTCGGGTCGTTAGACGGACGAATGCCAGTACAACGCCGGTTGCGAGGTGGTATAAATTTTGATCCGGCGGTCGGATCAAATCTTGTACCGCGCCTGTACTGCCGACAGTAGAAAGACTGTACCGAAAGTCGGATCCGACTTTGTACCGCGCCAGCAGAAATTCTCATCCGAATCGGTACAGACTGCCTGCACTGGCATTGACTCTCCAATTCAACCGGCGCGGGCGCTAGACGGTTGGACGATCCGGTATTCGTCCGACTTTTCCGCCTGGATCAGGTAGCAGTGAGCGCCTCTGGGCCACACACTGCTACCTGACTGATATTATTCCTTCGGTCGAGCGCTCGGCGAGTTCTTCTTTCCATCCGCTCAATTTTTATTGGATAAAATAAAATTAGTTGCATTATCTATCGAAAATGTTTGATCAATTCTTAAATGTAAAAAAATATAAATGTAACCGTGATGGTCACTACAACATTTAAAAATTTTAATCTGCAGTTGGATATTACATCATTATAATGGAGCGTTCAGACCTCTGCAGCCTGTCTGTCTGCCTGCAGGTTGCCATGGTAACGTACAAGAGTAAGAGAGTCAGGAAATTCAAAACTACACCTTCTCCTTTACTCTTATTGCTTCTGGCTGCGCAGGCAGACAGCCTGCAGAGGTCTGAATGTTCCTTAACTGGTTATTTTATTCAACGTGTTGGATAAAGCATCCAATTCGCAAGTATACCGGGAAGTCACGTGACGCGCAAGCGCTCCCAGCTTAAAATCCCCGTACAGGATCCTTAAAGGATTCTTTCGGGATGCTGTGCAGGATCCCGTACGGGGTTTTGGGACAGGGTTCCTGTGCAGGAACCTTGGCTATCAAAGGTTCCTGTACAGGAACACTTGTAAGATCCTGTGCAGGAAACTTTTTAATTTTTTAAATTTTTATATGTTAAGCAACATTTGACATACATAGACTTCATATTTCGATATGTTAGGCTCGTATAACAATGTTGGACAGAAAAATGTACACGGGGAGAGAATCTTTATTAAATTTTATAAAAGTATTTTACAAACTGGGGAAAAGTGCGACAAAGCGAAATTTTGATATGAAAAAACTAAATTTAAAAAAAATTTATGTGAAATTTAGTATAATTATATCAAATATTCAGAATATTAATTAAATTCTAATATAACTTTACTAAATTTCACATCAGTTTTTTTAAAGTTTAGTATTTTTTATATCAAAATTTCGCTTTGTCGCACTTTTTCCCTAATTTGTAAAATACTTTTACAAAATTTAATATATATTCCTGCAAGTGTTCCTGTATAGAAACCTTTGGTAGCTAAGGTTCCTGCATCGGAACCATCACAGGAACCCCGTCCCAAAACCCCGTACGGGATCCGGTCAGAATCCTGTACAGGACCTGCACAGGATCCCGAGAGGATCCTGTACGGGGATTTTAAGCTGGGTGAACAAAAAACCACGAAGTAGTATAAGGAGACCTAACGGGACATAAAAATCTGCACACATTGGGGGGACAGAGATATAGGAGATTGCACCAGTAGCAGAGGTTGCGCCTCTGTGGTTAAACTATTGTACTAAAATTTTGCGTCTGCTACTGTATATGAACATAACCTAAATTAGTGAAATACGACGAAG
This sequence comes from Leptopilina heterotoma, assembly GCF_015476425.1. NCBI lineage: Eukaryota > Metazoa > Arthropoda > Insecta > Hymenoptera > Figitidae > Leptopilina > Leptopilina heterotoma. Next base: position 138,497 of record NW_025111128.1, on the reverse strand, counting down.
TGTTATGGCGGCCATGGTTTACATTTCAGCCGTAATGGCGCAACCTCTGCTAGTGGTGCAAATACTCATAACTCTAACCCCCCCAAAATGTGTTGATTTTTGCCGCTGCTAAGCATTGGCGTGAGGTCTCCTTATACTACTTCGTCCAAAAAACTCATGGATGCCACATGGTTCTTATCGTGAAGGCGTCTTTGACATTGCGTTTTCGTGAATTATTTTCGTTTTATATACATAAATGGACGAAAACACCGAAAGTTTTATTCGAATGGTTGTTCCAGCCAATGCTGAAGTTTTGATTGCTTCATTTAAAGGGTAGTTTACATATATTTAATACAGTGAAAATTCCACAAAAGTTTTATCCTAACTCTACTTTATTTATCTTTTCTGTATGTGATTTTGAAACTAATTTCCAGTTTATTAGTTGCAACTTTTAAAAGGAGACTCATTATTATTTTTTAAATTTTATTTTATAATAAGTTATGTTTGAAAAGCAGAATTTGAATTGAATTACAGCGACATTTAAAATCCCTGTGAAAAAAAAAGAATTGGGTGGTCCGGGATTTCGAATTGGGATGTCGTTTCTTGAATTCGAGAAAACGACTTTTTCGAATTGGACTGATTTCTGAATTCAGAAATGTATGGTTCCGCGATCAACCCAATTCGACAGATATTTTAAAGATGAAAATAAAGAGTTTAACACTTCACTGGACATTGAACAGTAGTTAATTGAGACGGTGCACGTTATTCACGTAGGTGAATACATTTCTTTAAGCAATAATGTTAATTTTCAATAAAATAGAGAGAATTAAAAATTTGATGTGGTCTTTGTTTACAATAGAAAAAGTTTTCTACTTTTAGGGTTATTAAAACAGCTTACTTACCGACAGCTGAGAAGTATGATACTTTCGTATAGAAATCATCATTTCGACGCCTCCCGCCAATATAGTGTTTATTCAAACGCCAGTGCTATAAAGCGTTAATTCAGAAAATTGTGCTATATGGTATCTATTCAATTGTTTGTGCAATATCATCTCAATTCACGTTTACTTCAATAAAGGGTTAATTTAATTTTTAATTCTATATAATGCTTATTCAAATAATTGTGTCACATAATTTTAATTCTAGATTTCACACAATGTGAAATTTTACATTTTTTCAATTTTGGAGTGCTGTTAAAAAATACAACTTCAATATATTTAATTAATTTTATTCGTTAATTATTTGTTTATTATCGTTCAAATGACTTATTTGCAATTTTTCGACATTTTGTAAGAAAACAATGAATTGATTTTATAAACTATTTGTTAATTAAAAATCATATTTTATCGCAATGGAGTCGCGATCTTCTACTTCAACAGGTATGTATTTCTATTAAAAATTAAAAATTTGATTTATTGTTACTAAAGTTGATTGATGATAATTTCAATTAACAAATTATGAATTATTGTATAATTATTATTTTTAAATTATTTATTATTTAATAATAAGGAACTTTTATAATATTTGTTAAATTGAAATTGATTTTTGGAATAATTAATTTTATTAATGTAATAAAATTACACTTGATACAGATTTGTCAACAGAAATGAATAAGATTTTTGATAAAATAATAACAACGAATAATGATTCTTGTGAAACGAGTGTTTCTTCAAATTCGAGTGAAATTTGTCTACGAAAAGAAAATGAAACTGAAAATAGTTTTCAAATTAATGAGAGAGTCTCAAATGATCCAATTATTATAGGTAAGGTTAAATTACCATTGATTTTCAAAATTTTATAATATTTGAGGTGCATGTTTTAAAAACTAGATAAATCCATATTTTTTTATTTTGAGATATTGAAAAAAAACGAATTTCCTGACATAACAACTGCAGTTAATTTTAAAGTACAAAATTTGTAATATTCTATTTTTATAATAACGTTTTTATATCTAAGACGTTCTGTTTTTAATTTAACTATAATATAATTAAGTGTTTTAAAGATTTGATAATTTTTTCTAATAAAAAACATAAAAATTACAAGTCATCTTGGTTATGTCAAAATTCAAAATTCGTTGTTAATAATTTTTTTTTCCAAAATTTAACAGTTGCAGGACGATTTGTGAGGTCTTTAAATTATTAAATATATATTTATCTTGATTTTTTGAAAAAATGGATTAATCATCTTTTGAAAACATGCTTCCTGATTTAAAGTCTATAAAATTGATTAATTACGATTTTAAAAAAACTTTCCAGATTTGGATGAAATCACCGGAAAAGAATTCGAATTTTTAGAAAATCTGGATTCATTTTGTGTTTCTGCTGAGGAAGAAGCTTTTCAATCAACAGACGAAGAATTTAATGAATCCGAATCTGAAGAAAAAGAAAACGACGATTCTAACAATATTTCTAACGAGACAAATTCTGCAGATGTTGGCCAAAAAAGAAGATGTGAAGAAAAAGAAACTTTAACAAGGAAAAGATTATGCAAACGCGAAAATTGGAAAAAAAATATTGTTAAAAAATCAGCTAATCTTGGAGTTGAGTATACATCACAATCGACAAAAAAAATTGTTCCTGCTCGTTCCATGCAAAGATCATGTGGACCCGGCTGTAGATTTAAGTGTGAGGAGAAAGTTTCTGAAACGGCAAGACAAGCATTTTTTGATGATTTTTGGAATATTCCCGACCACAATAGGAAATACGATTGCCTCTTACGACATGTATCTGAAAGGTGCAATGAAGAGTGCCGTGAAGATTGTACAGATAAAGTAAAAAAGAGAAATTACAAGAGAACTTACACCATCAATGAAAGGGGAAAAAATATTACAGTCTGCAAATTAATGTTTATAAATACATTGAATATTAGTGGAAAAATGATAGACACTGCATTCCAAAAGTTTCGAGGCGGAGATTCGAATTTAGTTGACAAGCGAGGGCAACATTCAAAGACAACACCAAAAACTGTTGATCAGGAAATAACCAAAAGCGTTATTGATCACATTAATATGTTTTCTAGAGTGGAATCGCATTACGTCAGAAAAGACTCCAGTCGAGAGTACCTAGAAGAGACTTTAACTTTGAGTAAAATGTACACAATGTATGTAGATTACATGAAGGAGATCGAAAAACCAGCTGCAACAAAACATCACTACTGTGATATTTTTAATTCAAAATTTAATATTGGCTTTTTTAAGCCAAAGAAAGATTTGTGCGATATCTGTGAGGGCTATAAAAATGTTTCAGAAACAGAAAAAGAAAAACTGGAAGCAGCTTACAGAAGCCATATTGCAAATAAAGAAATATCGAGAAATATTAAATCTGAACAGAAAATTTTAGTCAAAAACGACAAGACTGCAAGCATGATATTTTTTGATTTCGAGAAGGTCCTGACAACTCCAAAAATAGAGGCTAGCTGCGCTTATTATAAGCGCAAGCTTTCGGTTTACAATTTTTCAATTTACGATGTTGCAACACACGAAGGATTTTGCTACGTTTGGAGCGAGAATGAAGCGAAAAAAGGTTCGAATGAAGTAGCGAGTTGTTTGCTTCAATATATTGAAAAGAGAGCTTCTGCAGGTGTTAAGAACTTTTATTTGTGGTCGGATAATTGTGCTGGGCAGAATAGAAATAGACATGTTTTTGCAATGTATGTCTATGCCTCCTGCAAATATGATGTGAACATCGTGCATTCATTTCTAGAGGTTGGGCACACCCAAAACGAAGGTGACTCCATGCATTCCACAATAGAAAGACATGCCAAGGGAAGGACAATTTACACATTAGATGAATGGTGTCAAATAATGGAAAGCGCTAAACTTACGAAACCATGTTATAAAGTAATAAAAATTGATTATAATATGGTTTACGATTTCAAAGATTTGTCATCGAAAATGAACTGGTCAAAGACAGTAGTGAGTGAGAAAAAGAGAAGCAGATCTGTTCCTGTCCAGATTTCAAAATTTAAGCAAGTTTCTGTCTCGAAAGAAAAAATTAATCAAATTGAATACAAAATCGCTTTTGATAAAAATTCCACTACACTTGTCACCAGACCAGAAAGAGAGTACGTTAGTGTGAAGAAATACACCCTGAAAAACGCCTACTCAAGTTATCAAGGACTTCCAGCAGCAAAACTGAAAGATTTGCAATTTCTTTGTAAAAAAAATTTAATTCCAGGAAAATATCACGAATACTACAACACATTTTCTACAAAAAATCCAAACGATAGCGAGTTAACTTTGAGCGAAGATGAGAACTGAAGCTGATATTGATAAGAATTGTTTAAAATTTAGTTTTATTGTGATAATAATTTTATTGTTCCGTTATTAATTTTATTGTTTTGTTATTAACTTTATTTGTTAGAATTTTATTATTACATTAGTTTTGAAAAAAGATTCGTTAAATTAAAATGTAATTCAATTTTTTTTAAGTCTTCGAAGAAAATGACTGTAAACCTTCATTACTTTTAAAGAATTACTAAAAAATAATTTAAAAATCAATGAAAATTAATAAATATTTAACACAGAATATCGTCACAAAAACCAAAAAGTAACAGTCGAAAACAATTCTGCCTATTCAAAGGCAGTAACTTTTCAACACCATACACACAAAAAATTAAATAATTAATTAATTAATTACGATCGCCCCAGCATGTGTGTTCATCGTACCTAGAAAAACCGGAAGTCCTCAACGAAAATTAATATTTAAACATTTAAACAATTATCAACATTAAAATGGATCTCACTTTCATTTATTAAACTGTACATAAATTTAATTTTTTCTAAAATTGTTTAAGAAATGTTTAAATAATTGTTTTTATATAATATTAATAAAATTATATTTGGTTTCAACAATTTTCTTAATTTAAATTATTTATTAATGATTACTTAAATTATTATTAAATGAATATAATTTCATTTTTCAAAATAAATATATAATTATTTATTTAACAATAGAAAAATTTTAAATAAATTAATATATTCTACAAAGTATAATAAGTTTTTGTTATTTATTAAATTAATTTTTCTATTAAGAATTATATTTCATCTTTTAAATGCTGTTTTACATTTTACTGACCATTCAAAATATTTTAATCTGGAGAAAAATTAATTTTTAATTCAATAATTTATACCGAGGTAGTGATTTTAACTATTATTTTAATTTTTACAATGTTTTCTAATTTAATTTTTGTAATTTTTATCGTAAGTATAATATTATGTTATTTTTTATACGTAAAGGTATAAAGAAAATAATATTTTAAATTAAAAATGATTAAACCTTACATTGTGTGAAATCTAGAATTAAAATTATGTGACACAATTATTTGAATAAGCATTATATAGAATTAAAAATTAAATTAACCCTTTATTGAAGTAAACGTGAATTGAGATGATATTGCACAAACAATTGAATAGATACCATATAGCACAATTTTCTGAATTAACGCTTTATAGCACTGGCGTTTGAATAAACACTATATTGGCGGGAGGCGTCGATTTGATTTGTTATCATAATACTTCTCAGCTGTCGGTAAGTAAGCTGTTTTAATAACCCTAAAAGTAGAAAACTTTTTCTATTGTAAACAAAGACCACATCAAATTTTTAATTCTCTCTATTTTATTGAAAATTAACATTATTGATTAAAAAAATGTAGTCACCTACCCAGTAAAAAAAATTCGATACACGGACCGCGGAGTTCGTATACGAGCTCGGTAGCTCGTATGAGAAATATGAGAAATCTCTCATACGAGCCTTTTCCGTAATGAGAAGTGTATAGATGCTTGTATACGAGGTGACTTTTAAAGCATTTTTCTTAATATAACACTATTTTAAAGTAAATGTAGATAATAGAAATGAATTTTCAAAGTAAAACAAAGCTAAATTTATAAGGGAAATGAAGTTTTAAGAAAAAAAGGATAATTTTGTTCAAAGAATTTATTCACACTGAAAAAAGGTTAGAATTTGATAATTCCTTGTTACTCTAACTAACCGACATTAGATATTTCTTGGATGCGGTAAGCACGATTTTGTATTGGCGGTAGAATAAATAAGTTTTTCTTCATTGCTAATTAATAATATATTATTATTTATTTATTAAATAAATGTTCATATAAAATAATTAAATTTAATACAAAATCGTGCTTACCGCATCCGAGAAATATCTAATGTCGGTAAGTTAGAGTAACAAGGAATTATCAAATTCTAACCTTTTTTCAGTGTGAATAAATTCTTTGAACAAAATTATCCTTTTTTCTTAAAACTTCATTTCCCTTATAAATTTAGCTTTGTTTTACTTTGAAAATTCATTTCTATTATCTACATTTACACGGAAAAAATTAATTTAGTACATTTTACGAAACTAATTTTGGAATAGCGGATACAAAGAGGAGTTTAGTATAAGATAAAACAGAATCAATAGTAATATATGATGACTGCGTTTCTCGAAAACTCAAAAAAAATTCTATGGAATTCACAAATGATCGGTTGGACGTTCTAATTCAAGAGTTTTGTAAAATGTTTAGCCTGAAGCGCATGCGCCACGGAAAAAAATATTCACGGAGAAAAAAACGAATAAAGCAGAAAAAAGAATTTCTTAATGTACCAATGAGCTCTCAAGACCATTTTTTATCGTCTTCTATAGGAGATAGATGATTGGTTCGACACATGTGACTGCACTCTACAACGCAATGGTTCGCTTGGATTGGCTTATTTTATTCTGACACTAACTTAACGGAAATACGCATACATATAAACGAATTCTGACGCAACGCACATACAATATAACTCGCACTTGTAGATGAAAGAATTGAGTTTCTTTATATACTAACTGAGGAGATTAAAACTGCGCTTGTGAGAAATGTCAATATACTGAATATTAATTTTTAAAAAAAATCATTTTTTTAAAAGTTATACAAAATATTTTATGGTTTTTAAAATAACATTTTTTGATTATAATTAGTTATAAAATCTCTATAAAATTTTTCAATTTTTAGAAAATAATTTTATTCTTAATTTTAAATTATAAATAAATTGACAAAAAATTTTCAAAATTAAATTCAAACTCAAAAAATGTTTATATTAAATTGTCTAAAATTTGAAGTAATAACAGTTAAAACTTGAGAAATTAATATATATATTGTCATCGGTAAATAGTATGATAAACTATAAAATTTATTGGACTGTAAATTAAAAGAAATTAATAATAATTAAAAGTTTGGATTACAAAAGCACATAAAAAATGTTACGAATTTGGAACAATGAAATGTGAAATACGTAAAAGAAAACAATTATCCAAATGTTACCGGCAGGTAAAGCAGTTCTCTTTTTCCTTCCACATATTATATCTATATACAGCAGACAAGTTAATACCGACGCGACGAGACAAGCTTCAACATATCTATTTATAACGCGACTTTTGGTACACCCCGTATAGAATTTTACGAAACTTTGTTCGAGAATTCACGATAGACAGCGAAGTGGAAACTCAAACCACGCGTTTTTAGATTGCACGAAACATTTTTACCATTTTCTGATAAAATGTTCACCAGAAAATACGAAACATTTCTACATTCAAGCTTGTTTTATAAATTACAACACTGGTTGCAGTTTCTCGACAATTGTTCTGCTTAAAGTAGTGAAAGTTTCTGGGTTTTTGAAAAACTTCGTCTAGGCATCTTAAATATCCGCTAGTGCGAAATTAGTTTCGTAAAATCTGCTGAACTTATTTTTTCCGTGTACTTTAAATTAGTGTTATATTAAGAAAAATGCTTTAAAAGTCACCTCGTATACAAGCATCTATACACTTCTCATTACGGAAAAGGCTCGTATGAGAGATTTCTTATATTTCTCATACGAGCTACCGAGCTCGTATACGAACTCCGCGGTCCGTGTATCGAATTTTTTTTACTGGGTATTTTTTCTTTTATCGTAGCAGATCAAGAATACTGAAGACAGCTTCAAATTGCTCTAAAGGATGTAAATGAAGGAAATATTAATGTAGAAAGTCACTTATATGGTGCAGACATCGTAGATTAACAGTAGTTTCATTTTTCATGTTTTCACATTACATAAGTTTAAATCATAGAGTTATTAGAATAGAGTGCGCAAGCGACCAAAATGTTTCTTAGGCGCATAGACGGAGACAGCCATACGAAAAGAAGACCCCTTTCCTTTCTTTCTCTAATAACGCATGCGCGATAGTGAAACAGCTGATGCATCGAAACAACTGTTGCTTGCTTGCAATTATATTTTTCTTTTATTTACATGACAAATAAATAATTTAAAATAAATTTAAAATTAAAATAAAACATTTATAATATTTAAAACAATTTTTCATGCGATCTTTTAGACAAAAACCTAACCAAAAACTTTCATTCTTGCACATGCGCCAATAAACAAGGTAAGAAAAGGGGTCTACTTTCATGCTTTTGTCTCTTTCTATGCGCCTAAGAATGCCTCTCACGGTAAAAGGTATAACTCGCGCACTCTATTCTAATAACTCTATGGTTTAAATGCGTTTTTCTCGAAATGACATTTTTCAAAACGGTGGGCAGTCTAACCAGAACAGTTTTGATCGGATTGACTTCGGCCAAAGTTTTTTTTTGTTCGTCATTTACTAATGCTTTCGAGTACGTAGCGGATTTTTTTTGGTTTGTTTGTTTTTTTTGGCAATAAATATTTTCAAAAAATTTCGCTCTAAAAATCGACTTTTTTCATCAAACAGCTGCCAAATACACAAAAATTAATATTTTTAAAATATCCTACGTACTCGAAAGCTAAATCTATCGCATATTCAGAAAAACTTTGAATTTTGGTTTTTGATTAAACGGTCTAACCAGAATATTGCCCACCGATTTACCCTGCATAGAAACGCGACCAACTTTGGCGTCCTCTGTAGGCAACAAATTGAAACTTTTTTTAAGTATAAATATATTTTCGTAAACTTAAAAAGTTAATAAATAAAGTCCTCGAAACCAAATTTTGTTTACTTTATTCCTGTGTCTTAAAAAAATTCATGAAAAACAGGTTTAAAAGGCACCTCAAAGGTGTCACTCCCCCTTAATACAATTATTCGCAGAAATTCAATTATTTTCATAAAAAACAATATATTGTTTGTAGAAAATGATTTATTTTTAAAAATTTTAATAAAATTTTTGGCAAGAATTTATAAATATTCAGAAATTATTAAATTCTTCGCAAAAAGGCAATTATTCCTAAAAATTTTATTTAAATATTTGTTGTTAAAATTCTTTATGGGAATTCAATTTTAAGAAACATTGACTAAATAATTTACTTCTCGTGGAATTTTCTAATAAAAATTGATTTAAAAATGAATCCTAGTTACAATTTTAGATAATAATTGAATATTAAAAGCATTACGGCTTGAATTTTTAGAAATAGTTGAATTTTAAAAAGGTTTTTAATTAAAATTGTTATCACACGGAGAAAACTGAAGTATTCAACTAACTATGTGGAGGGACAAACAGACTATATTTGAGGTTAAGTTTTTCGTAACAATCTCGGAGGGATAAATAGACACTCCGATGATTAATTTGACTCACTCGGAGGGAAAAGTTAACTATCCAGAGAATCAGGCTTTACACTCAAAACCTAACCCTCTAAGTTTGACTATCCAGTTTTCTCAGTGCAAACAATATTCTGTAGAATTAATTTTTTTGAAATTATTTGAAGTTTTTATTTTCTAATATATATTTCATTGAAGAATTTCCTCCGAATAATTGAAATTTCGTAAAATTGAATTGTAAACAAATATAAATTTGAAAATTGAAATGATTTTGAAAATAATTTTGAAGAAATTACGTAGTAATTACCCACATAGCACAATCTATCTGCAAATTTGCGGCAAGTTTTCAAAGCCAAATTCGAAAACTTGCCTGGAAAATTTGCAGCAAACTTGCGGTAAATACCAAAATGTCCGTTTGGTGGCAAGTTTGCAGAGCAAATTTGCAGAAAATTTGCATGGCAAAGTAAATGTTAAATGCATGCGCAGTAGTTTTCTATGACATCTAGAGCTGCGCACTACATTTATGTCACCTTCCCTGTAGGGAAGGCAACGTTTATCAAAATACTTACATTTTGAATACAAAAAGATTTTTTTTGAAATTTTTAGGTTTTTTGAAAGTTTGCTGCAAATTTTCCTCAAGTTTACTACAAAATTATCTGCAAGTTTGCCACGCAAGTTTTCTGCAAATTTGCTCTGCAAACTTGCCACCAAACGGACATTTTGGTATTTACCGCAAGTTTGCTGCAAATTTGCCAGGCAAGTTATCAAATTTGGCTTTGAAAACTTGCCGCAAATTTGCAGAAAATTATTGTGCTATGTGGGTACTTAGTAATATTTTTGTAATATAAAATAATGATTCGGTCATCTTTAATTATTAGAAAACATGAATAAATTTGCATTTGAATGTTTTGAAAATTTTGATTCCTTTACAAAAATAATAATGATTAAATGTTTTCGAATAGTTTTACAATTAAAAAAATTCTTAAATAAATGTATTAGAACATTTTTCTTAGTATTTAATCCTTTTGAGAATGAATCAGAATATTCTTTAAGGTCAGGGAAAAAGTGAAAATTTTGAAAATTTAGCAACAAAAATTTGTGAATTTAAAAATTATTTCATTTCTATTTTCTTTTTCAGGTGGCATGTGTTTTGCATATAATTGCGATTTATATTATAGAGAATATTTTCCGGATTACGATCTTGGCTGGTGGTTATTTGCTGTGACAATTGTTATTGGAAGTATCGGTGTTGTGGTCGGTGGTGTTGTCAGTGATAAATTTGTAGCAAAAATGGGTATTAAATCAAGAGTGGCAGTTTTGGCGATAAGCCAATTAGTGGCAACACCTTTTGCTTTTGGTTCCGTCTATTTTGATCCTCTTTGGGCTATGATTACACTTGGGATTTCTTATTTCTTTGGTAAGCTTTAAAAAAAAGAAAAAATACGATAAATTCATTACAAAAAAGTTTTTACTTTCTTGGAAAACAAGAGGTCATTGCTCGTTCTTCGCTCATCATTACGAAATTAAGAAAAGAAACTTGTAGAGTTATTTTTTTGTCTATCCTCATTGTCTTCCTAATTTTTTTCTTTTTCTTTCACATTGGTATTTAATAGACTATTTGCATTTATTTGATATTTAATACTATTATTTTGATAATAGTATTATTGATAAAATAATACTTTTTTGTTTGTTTTTGATTACCCAATAAGAAATGAATCATCAAATTGATGTCAAATTGAGGTCAATTTGATGGTAAAAATTTCGTCAAATTGACGATTTAAATTGACGAAAACATGTCTCACATTTTAACCATTTTTTGATCATTTTTAAAAATGACGAAATTTTTACGATTTATTAATTTTGATCATTTTACTTATAGATTTTGGCCAGTTTTTAATCATTTTTAAAATCGACTGAAATTTCACGATTTTACAATTTAATTTTATAACACGGAAAGAAAATGTTTCGTAAAAATTACGGAACTTAGTTCAGTAACCCAAGATATCGCGACCATTTCAGCATTAATTCAAACTTGTCTTTTTTAAAAAGTAATAAACTATTTTGGAAATAATACAAAGTATATCAACACTTATTGATGAGTTACCCAGTGACTTTCTCATAAAGCCTTATCTGAAGAATTACGGAACTGTTTCTGAAAAATCCTGATATAAGAAAGACGAAAAATAGTATCCCAATGGGAAAAAACCAATTAATTCATTAATGGCCCAATAATATGAGTCAGGCATGTCAATATTGGCACCCATTAACGGTAAAGTCATGGGTTGAGTACGTCGTTGCCAATAATTGGCACCCATCATTAGCTGCCAATAATAAAATTTTTTATAAAAATTTATTTGACAATAATTATGAATTAAAATTATAATTATTTAATTAGATAAATTAAAAATTGTTTATTGAATTTTTATGATTTTTTTAATTATTATATTTGTAAAATAAAAAAGTCATCACTGTAATAGTGAGATCTCTCTCTTTAAAAAAATTGCCTCACATCCTAGCAAAAACAGGAGAGGCAGGGGGCAGAATTCACGCATGTGGGAACATTTGAATAATTTTCAATTATTTGCTAATTCATTCGTGCAGCTTCTCCTTTTTATATTAATAGATAATAAATACCTAATAAATAATAATAAAATATATAATAATAATTAAATACTAAATTAAAAATAATAATAAAACAATAATATCTATTGAGTTGAAGGAAATGAATTTATCATTCGGTGATTAAATATTAAATTTGAAAGAAGTTAACAATTTTCACGAATCAATCTATACAAATAAATTAAATATCTTAAATAGATCTTGATAAGCTCATGGGCTTCATATGTATCGACAGCACAGCTGCCCTAATACAGAAGCCTGCTTAATTTGAAAAATATTTTCGAAATTAATTAATAATTTCAAAATTATCGAGATTTATTTAAGATATTTAATTTATTTGTGTAAATTGATTCGGGAAAATTGTTAACTTCTTTCAAATTTAATAATAGGGGAGGGTGGTCCCATACCGACCCCCTAAAGTGCAAAGGCTAAAAATGTGCCAAAAATGTGTTTCTTTGTCTTCGTCAAAATTTTTTTGAGTAAAGGAACTATTTTTCAATGTTTTCTGACGGTTGCCGAGGTTTCTGATTGTCATTAATAAAAGATCTAAAGAAAAAGCAAAAATTTACATTTTTAACTTTTTCAAAATGGGTGGTCCGAAACCGACCCCCTATTTTTTTGGGGAAAACCTCAAGAATAATCAAGATATCAAATTCTGATAGTAATTAAAATAAAATTCAACAGTCTGTAATGAACTGTTAAATTATTTTGACTTCATTTAAATACATTTTTGGACCTTTTTCTGAACAAAAAGGTAAATAAATGAATCATTAGTAACTTTACACGGAAAAACCTTTAAGCAGTCTGCTCACCCGAAACTTATGCGTCAGCGCCGCCACTAAACTTGTTCATCTGCACTCCCAAACTGGGTGACCAACGTACCCAGTTGTAATTTTCTAAACTTTTTGGGAAGTTTGTCTATCGAAAACGGTAATGCTACGCACCCAGTGGCGGGCGATCAGACTTTCCATGCAGTGAGAAGCGAAATTTTGTGACAGTGGGAAGGCAGACTTCTCAAAGGTTTTTCCGTGTACTCTGAGATTATTTATGTCTTTAACCCATTAACGCCTGAAACCTCTAAAAATTTGTGTTTAATTAAAGATTTAATTTCATATATTGAAAATGCTCCCTGCAAGTAACTGAAGTGTTTCTTTATGTTTTCGGGGTCGCTCTACAAGATTCCGGGCTCAGATTTAAAATTTATCGAAAAAAAATTAAATATGGCGAATTTTGTGCATCAAATTGCAAAAAAAAAAAAATTTTTTTTTAAATAATTATTTCTTGCTGAAAACATTTTTTTCACACGAATTCAAGTGTCACAATTTGGCACAAACTTATTAAACTTTCAAAATATGCAATAGCGGAAATAAAAAAACAAAATGGCGGCTTCAAAATGGCGCTAATTTGAGAAAAAAATTATTCAATTCTTTTTATGGTGCACCGATATTTACCATGGCTATAAAATGTGATAGAACTTAGTGTTTATATGTTTTTGAGGTCGCTCATGACGAATATATAATCGGATTTTCAAAATTCAAAATGGCGGATCCAATATGTCCGACAAAATTTTTTAAAATTTACTCGATTGGCTTGAATTTTGTTAATCAGGGGTTTTTGAGGTCACAGATTATGAATTAGCTATCGGATTTTCAAAATTCAAAATGGTGGATCCAATATGGAGGACAAAAATTATTTTAATTTACTAGATTCGCTTGAAACTTGTTTCTCAGGGGGTTTTTAAGTCGGTGATTATGAATCTGCAATTGTATTTTCAAAATACAAAATGGCGGATCCAATATGGCGAACAAAATTTTTTAAATCAATTCTAGTCGCGTGAAATTTGAAAATGATGACCATCCAAGAGCCAGAATAGTCAGAATAAGACAAAGTAAGGCAAAATACAAAACAAATCTATCAGAAGTAAACAACCAAAAAATTGTTGGTCCAAATCTAGTTGGCTTAGCTTTGATAAATTCTTTTAACACTGTTCTATCATAAGAATTAATATTTCCAAACTATTCTGGCTCTTGGATGGTCATCATTTTCAAATTTCACGCGACTAGAATTGATTTAAAAAATTTTGTTCGCCATATTGGATCCGCCATTTTGTATTTTGAAAATACAATTGCAGATTCATAATCACCGACTTAAAAACCCCCTGAGAAACAAGTTTCAAGCGAATCTAGTAAATTAAAATAATTTTTGTCCTCCATATTGGATCCACCATTTTGAATTTTGAAAATCCGATAGCTAATTCATAATCTGTGACCTCAAAAACCCCTGATTAACAAAATTCAAGCCAATCGAGTAAATTTTAAAAAATTTTGTCGGACATATTGGATCCGCCATTTTGAATTTTGAAAATCCGATTATATATTCGTCATGAGCGACCTCAAAAACATATAAACACTAAGTTCTATCACATTTTATAGCCATGGTAAATATCGGTGCACCATAAAAAGAATTGAATAATTTTTTTCTCAAATTAGCGCCATTTTGAAGCCGCCATTTTGTTTTTTTATTTCCGCTATTGCATATTTTGAAAGTTTAATAAGTTTGTGCCAAATTGTGACACTTGAATTCGTGTGAAAAAAATGTTTTCAGCAAGAAATAATTATTTAAAAAAAAATTTTTTTTTTTTTGCAATTTGATGCACAAAATTCGCCATATTTAATTTTTTTTCGATAAATTTTAAATCTGAGCCCGGAATCTTGTAGAGCGACCCCGAAAACATAAAGAAACACTTCAGTTACTTGCAGGGAGCATTTTCAATATATGAAATTAAATCTTTAATTAAACACAAATTTTTAGAGGTTTCAGGCGTTAATGGGTTAAGTTATGTTGACATAGTTAAACTTGAATTAATATTATTACTTTATTTAAATAAATTTTAAAGCCTTTTTTAAAATGATAATAAATATAAATTGTTAAACAGTGTCTAAATTTCCAATATAATAGCAGCAATGGTTTTGCCTGTTTTAATTTTCGCCCTATTTCTAGTAAAATATATACGAATTTTGTTATTAATTGTTTTTCGTTTTCGTACTTAACTGCTTTTAAAGATGTCAAAAAGTACACCTTTTCTTAATTCATATCGCCTTGTCAAGAACATTTTACAACCGACAATGAATAAAATATTTAACCAAAAGAGAATTAAAGTTAAGTAATAAGTGCTGTGATTGTTAGTAAAATATTTTATAAATTCCTAAAAAATAAAAGTAAATATGCAAAACCTATCCTCACTTCATGTGAACAATAAGGAAGAAGAGAATAAACAATTACAATGTAAAAATATGGGGGTCGGTTTCGGACCACCCCCACTATTTTCACAAAATGTTTTGCCAATCACTTATATCAGTGGAATCAATTTAATTTGAATGTTGTACGTTGAAGTTAAGGTCATATACAATCAAAATTAATTTCGTAAAAATTTTCCTGTATTCAAAAAACACTGTTAGCTCGAATTCCGTATAGGTCAAAAATTAATTTAAACAATGCTAAAATCTAATATTGCTTGAATCTTCAAAATGAAATCAAACGCATTGATAAAACCTGTGGCCCAGTTGTTGGTGTTGTGAAAGTGTTCGACTGATGGTACTGACGATTTTTTTAGTGGTACCATTTTCAAGAAACATAAGGGGGTCGGTATGGTACGAGGGGTCGGTATGGGACCACCCTCCCCTATCTATTGTTTTTAACTGTCATATAAAATAAAATAAAACAAAATTTAATTTATTTTCAAATATTTCATTTATTCAAATCAACAAACAAGGAAAAATTCTCAGCATTCTTTTAATATATTCAAATTTTGAATTTAAAAAAAATTATCGTTATTCACAAATTGTTATTATTAAATAGAAATTATGTCCATATTAACAGGAGATATTGAACTTTTGAAAATCTAAAAATTTTGAAAATAAGACGTTTTTGAAAATTTTGTTTAAAAATGTAATTTTAAAATTTATTAATTAATCAATTTTGAAATTCATTGAATTTTTGTTTCCACTGTGTTTTTAATGTATAAAAATTTTTAAATTTATTAAATTAATCAATTTTGAAATTCATTGAATTTTTGTTTCCTCAGAAAATTCAGCAATTATCACATAAAATTGATAAAATCTCGCTGTTTTCAAAATTTTTTCCATTAATGGGTGCCAATAATATAGGGGAATGTAAGGTATCGTGGCGTGTAAGGTATGGTGGCGACTTGTCAAATCTGGCATGTAACGTCACATCTGAAGCGCCATATCACTATGGTCGATGTCTTTTATCGTGATGACATTTTATATGCAGTATTATTAATGACCAAACGCGTGCTTTGTACTCTAAGTGATTTTGAATAAAAAAGTAGTGAAAAATAAATAAAAAGTTTTATTGGTTATGTGTGTTAACAGTGACAGAGTGAAGATTTTTTGAAAATTGAGTCAGGTAAATGTATGGAACGTATTGTTTAGACCTTGGACAACAGTTTTTTGTATTTTACATTTTTCTCAATTCGCGCTGTATGAAAGTAACACCATCATATTTTCATCAATAGCTTGTAAGGTATGATGGCGTAATTTTTGTAACGTACAGTGGCGGATCATTTTTTGCACGAGTTTCAATTGTCTTTGCATTTTTTGTGTACTAATGCCTCTTGTGCTCCACCGCAATAATTCTCGAATATGTCACACTTGCGGTCTTCTCTTCTTCTAGTTGCGTTAAAACAGTCACCAGCACATGTCCAAATTGTAACCATCACTGAAGTGAAACTTTTTTTTCTATAATGTAAAATCATCAGTTTTTTCTCTTTTTGTTATTTTTCATCATTTCTAGTAATTTTAATAAATGATTTTAACATCTACATAATATTTTAGTTAAATACACCAAATTCGCCACCATACCTTACAACTTTCAAAAACAAAAAAAATCAGTGTTTTGCGCCAAGAGCTGTAAAATTTCACTGCATTTAAATTTTAACAGCCGCTTCTGACAGAAATATGCTTAATAGATGTCAGCAACTGTCTGCTTTTGAAATTTTGAAAAATATTGTTTTTTGAGAGAGAGAGAGAGAGAGAGAGAGAGAGAGAGAGAGAGAAAGAGATGCAAAAATCAAAGTGTCCGCCACCATACCTTACACTCCCCTACCAATAGAAAATCAATGGCTCTCAATATTGGGCCATTGTGATGCCAATGGTAACTAATAAATCCCATTGGGATATTAAGCAACAAAAAGACAAAGGTAGCCATTTATTTACTCGTCTCGGTCACGGGGCGCCCTCGACCTCCACTCGTGTCACAAAAATCATCGTAAAAAAATTGGGCTGCCTTTGTTTCCGTGTTACTTACGATACTTTTTATTCCAAATGCATAAAAGAGTCGATTTCAGATAGCAAACGATAGGGAGTAAAAGTCATTCAATTGTTCGACTTGTATGAAAATGGCGTTTATTTTTTTCCTAGGACAAAAATAACGCATGGGAACAGCTGTTTTTTTTGTCCTAGGAAAAAATTGAACGCCATTTTCATACGGTCGAACAAATTAATGACTTTACGTCCTGTCGTCAACTATCTAAAAGCGCCATTTTTGTGGATGTGGGATGAAAAATTTTTTTTTGCTTTTCTTTCCATTACTCACACTTTCATCTTTAAATGCCAACACAGTAGCCTGGCCATTTTTGTAAAATTATTTAATATCAATGAGTGCCGGGCTGAAAAAGTTTCCATTTCATCTAAAAAAACAAATACAAAAATAATAAAGTGAATGTGTGAATAATTAATGGACCCAAAAGGTGATTGAATGTGAAAAAAGAGATCACAGTAAATCGTGAGGTATTAAAAAGTGTTGCAGATTAAATTAGCACCAAAAAAGATTAAAATAATCAATGTTGGTGTTATTTTTTAAAATAAATAAAATTTTAGTTCATTAAATTTTTTTATAACTATAAAACATGAAGATATCGATAACTCTAAGTCTTCGTCTCGAAGTGATCAATTTCTTCATATTTTATAATAATTAAAGATGACCAAGTATAATAAAATCATTATTTTATATTATAAGAATATTATACTTCTTCAAAATTATTTTCATTATTTCAATTCAATTATTTTCAAAAATTTTTAACTACAATTTTACTTTATATCAATATTATTTTTAATAATTTTCGAAAAAGTTCTTTGGCAATTTTCAAATCCATTTGTTTATAATATTCAATTTCACGAAATTTCAATTTCAATTCGCGCTACCGGATGGCCACCCAGGGTGACCAAGCAATAAATAATGTTGTAAATCTGCTTGATTTTTGCATCAATCGAATCGCGATTTTAAGTCACTGAACAAAATTTTATCTACTTTCGAAAAATAAAAAAAAAATTTTTTTTTACATTTCTTCTTGTTTATTTATAACAATTAAAAAACTATGTTCAACACTACTGAAAAACGTTCGGATGTTATTTTGTATATTGCAAAAAAATAAAAATGAAATCATGAAAGCTTCACAATAAAATTGTTTTATGTCAATAAATACAACATATTTTGATGTTACAATGAATTTTCTATTTGTTTAAACTTTAAACAAATTATTGTTGTTATTTACCAACCTTTTACAGAATGCACTTAGAAAGTTGCAGTTTTTTTCTAATTTTGCAATTTATTAATCTTATATGATCACAAATAAAGAGTAAAAATTGAATTATTATTTAAACAATTTTTAAACAAATTATTGTTGCTATTTACCAACTTTTTACAGAATACACCTAGAAAGTTGCAGTTTTTTCCTAATTTTGCAATTTACTAAACCTTATGTGATTATAAATAAAAAAATCAAAATTGAATTGTTATTTAAACCATTTTTAAACAAATTAATAATTCGTTTATAAATTGTAATATGTAATAATATAAGGTTTAGTAAATTGCAAAATTAGGAAAAAACTGCAACTTTCTAGGTGTATTCTGTAAAAAGTTGGTAAATAGCAACAATAATTTGTTTTAAAATTGTTTAAATATTAATTCAATTTTTACTCTTTATTTGTGATCATATAAGATTTAGTAAATTGCAAAATTAGGAAAAAACTGCAATTTTCTAGGTGTCCCAGGCGGAAAAGTCGGACGAATGTCGGAATTTACAACCGGCTGGGATCCGCGCCCGTACAGACCGCAAGTACCGACGGTCTGTACCGATTCGGATCTGAAAAAGCAACCGGCGCGGTACAGATTATGCTCCGACTGTCGAAACCGTCTTACCACTATTGTCAGTACCGGCTCGGTACTGGATTTCTTCCGCCGGCGGATCTTATTCTTCTGCGGCGTCGGAAGAATGACGGATATGTTAAGTCTGTACTGGCTCGGTGCTGGGCCGGATCCGACTGCGGATGTCGTCATTTATTGTCACATTATAAATTTATTTTCAATAAATGTGTCATAACTAAATAATTATTACAATAATTAATTGCATTATTTTAGAAAATAATGATTAATTAATAAATGAATTTAATCAAAATATTAAGTAATTATTTATTGAGAGTTTTTTCAAAATTAAACAATTAAAAAAATTTGTTGTGCACTTATACTTTATAATTATTATAAATAAATTTATACTATTAATATAAATTTATTATTATTGAGATATTATTAATTAATATTATTGAGAATTAATAATAAATTATTAATATTAATAAATATTAATATTCATGTTAATAATTTATTATTAATTCTCAATAATATTAATGTTAATTAATAATATCTCAATAGTAATAAATTTATTATTATTGTGATATTAATTAAAATTGTTAATATTATTATGTTCAATATTATTATACTGAGATACAATTATTTGATATATTATATAATAATAAAAATATAGCTGTAGCATTGACGCGTAGTTATTCGACAAGTTTTATTTGAGCTAGTGACACTTGAGAGTATTTAAGATTTCTCTCTAAATCTGAATATGTGAAATTTCACTTATTGTACGTTATAAGTCGTCTTCTCGATCAATAAGTGCATATACACTTATAAATAAGTGAATTTTTCACTTATTCTGAGTGAAATTTCACTTATTATAAGTGTATATGCACTTATTGAACGAGAGAGCGACTTATAACTTACAAATATGTGAATTTTCACATATTCAGATTTAGAGAGTTGAGAGTCCCATGCGAGCGTAGCATAGTGGTTAGCGTGCGAGATTTCAGTGCGTAAATATTCGGTTAGGCGTAGGTTCGTACCTCCAAACGTTAGGATTTTTCAAATGTGTATGTAATAAAAAATTGCGTTTAAGTGTATAAAAAAAAAATGTGTAAAGTGAACTGTCAATGAATTGTCATCAGTATTTATCTTTTGCAATTAATTATTATTTTTTGTATTGATATTTGTTGAAATTATCATTTGGATCCGATCCGGTTGTCAGTTGGTAGAATGCCAGCGCTCGGCTGGCTATTAAATGAAAAATCAACGGTCGGTAGAGTGCCAGGTCCCAGCCGGTTGAATTATACACGGAACGGCTTCTCCCGGCCGGTCAGCGGGCGGTAGAATGCCATTTCCGAGCCGGTTGCCAGCGCGTTCCTGGCCTAGTCACTATTTGGTAGAATGCCCGTTCACATTCGGTTGGCAGGCGGTTCCCAGCCAGTACAGTTACACCGGCGTCAGTACGGGCTAGGATCCGCGCCGGTTGGAAATTTCCGCCTGGGGTATTCTGTAAAAAGTTGGTAAATAACAACAATAATTTGTTTAAATAATTTTTTACTAATATTTATGATTCGTTTCAATAAATATTTTCTTTAATTTATTGATTTAATACTAAGTAACGTTAAAAAAAGAAAAGTTTTCAAAAATTTTCTAATCTCTTTGTTTATTTGAAAATGATATGTTTTTGCAATAACAAATTTTTTAAACAATTGCAATATGCATAAAACCTTTATTAAAATACAGCAATTGTATTAACACATAGTTATTTACAAAAAGTTTGATGAATTTTAATCGTTTTTGGAATATAAAAGTAAAAAAGCGTTTGGCCACCCCGGGTGGCCATCCGGTAGCCCGCGTATACAAAAATCTTTGGTAGCGCGAAGGTTAATAAAATGCATATTAGAAAATAAATACTTCAAATAATATAAAAGAAAATTTAATTAAACTTTTTCAAAAAAATTAATTCCAAAATTCAATTATTTCTAAAAATTCACGCTATATTGCTCTTAATATTCAATTATAATCTAAAATTTTAACTGAAATTCATTTTTATCAAATAAAAATTAATTTCTATTAGAAAATTCTACAAGAATTTAATTATTTAAATCCAAAAGTAAATAATTTATTGAATAATTAAATATTTCTCAAAATTCAATTCTCATAAAGAATTTTATTAACAAATTTTTAAATAATTTAATTCTTTTGTCGAATTTTATTAAAACTTGCATGAACATAATTACTTTTTGCAAGGAATTTTAAAAATCATTAAATTACAGAAAATTTTTGAAAATAGTTAAAATTTTGACAATTTTTAAAATTAAACCTATTCTAAATTTAATTATTTCTAAAAATTTATCCATAAATGCTCATTGGTACATTAAGAAATTCTTTTTTCTGCTTTATTCGTTTTTTTCTCCGTGAATATTTTTTTCCGTGGCGCATGCGCTTCAGGCTAAACATTTTACAAAACTCTTGAATTAGAACGTCCAACCGATCATTTGTGAATTCCATAGAATTTTTTTTGAGTTTTCGAGAAACGCAGTCATCATATATTACTATTGATTCTGTTTTATCTTATACTAAACTCCTCTCCGTATCCGCTATTCCAAAATTAGTTTCGTAAAATGTACTAAATTAATTTTTTCCGTGTACCATAAGCAGTCTAAATTATCAATAGCGCACGATTTTGAAAAATTATGCAGAAATAAGAAGCAATTGGCTGCCTCACCCCGTTCTCCTCTACCTAATTACTTGATCACTAAAAACACACACTAGAAAAAGATTTTCTTTGGTCCCGAAGCTATTTTTCGAAATAATTAACTTTAAACTTTTCACTATTTTTATCAGGTTAATACATGTGATTTTTTTAAAACTGAAGTTGGTTCAAAACGATTAAACAAGAAGAGCTGACTTCGTCCCTTAAAAAACACATGTATTAACCTGATAAAAATAGTGAAAAGTTTAAAGTTAATTATTTCTAAAAATAGCTTCGGGACCAAAGAATAGTATAATGTGCATCTAGCGAGAAAAATAGAAGATTTCCAGGAGTGGAAATCATTTTCCTCCCGTGGTGCACATACTATTTTTTCTAACACACGTAAACGGAATGTACAACCACTTCATAAAAAATTTTAACGACAATAGTGTTTTCAACCGAAAGTTTATTATAATAATAGTATAATTTTTTAAAATGATTAATTATTTAACAATTTTCAATAAAACATATATTTAATCGTAAATAAAGATACATTTTATCTTTACATTGTTATTAAAATATAATTACATGTGAATTTGGACGACAGGGAGGTAAAGTACTTTTCTCTCCCCGCTATGACGTCACGGGGAGGTAAAGTATACTTTTCTCTCCCCGTTATGATGTCACAGGGAGGTAAAAAAGTATACTTTACCTCCCCGTGACGTCATAGCGGGGAGAGAAAAGTACTTTACCTCCCTGTCGTCCAAATTCACATGTAATTATATTTTGATAACAATGTAAAGATAAAAGTATCTTTATTTACGACTAAATATATGTTTTATTGAAAATTGTTAAATAATTAATCATTTTAAAAAATTATACTATTATTATATAATAAAC
Organism: Leptopilina heterotoma; assembly: GCF_015476425.1. NCBI lineage: Eukaryota > Metazoa > Arthropoda > Insecta > Hymenoptera > Figitidae > Leptopilina > Leptopilina heterotoma. The sequence goes on along the minus strand of NW_025111128.1, from coordinate 115,618 downwards.
TTTCGGTTGAAAACACTATTGTCGTTAAAATTTTTTATGAAGTGGTTGTACTTTCCGTTTACGTGTGTTAGAAAAAATAGTATGTGCACCACGGGAGGAAAATGATTTCCACTCGTGGAAATCTTTTATTTTCCTCCCTAGATGCACAATATACTATTTCCAGTGTGTGTATTTAGTGATCAAGTAATTACTGTCCAATTTTTGTAATTTTTCATTTTTCTGGGTAAAAGTTATGTACATATAAAAATCGTGAAAATAAGCAAAGTGCTAATTTTAATTGCTTATTTTTTTACATTTGTGAAGAAAAAAGGAAGAAAGTGATAAGAAAAACTAAAATTTAATCACAGGTACTTTATATTTGATAAAGTTTTATTCAATCTAAATGATTTTTGAACTTTAAAATCATTTTTCATTTAAAAGTTCTTATTAATAATTGTTTCTATCAATTTATAATACTAAACTAATTCATTCTACATAAATTCAAATATTTTTTCACGTTTTCATAGTAAATTATTTGTTTTCTTTAATATTTTCTAATAGATGGAAAAGTGACAGTTTTAACGACTTCACATACTTTAGATGCTTATTTTACAATAAATATGAAAAATATTTAAAAAATTCTTTTTGTTCAGTGATTCTAGTACTTAAAAATCTTTCCTGCAAAATATTATAATTTTTTAAAATTAGTCGGCAACGACTATAGTCGAAATAATATTATATTATAATGGAATGACTCTTTTGTTTATTATATTTTTTTATTATTATAGTTTATAACCAGAATATTAATTTTTCTATTTCCTTATTTCAAAAGTACACATCTTGATATCAATGTCAATTTGACATCATTTTGCCTTTTGTATGATTTTTAACATAGTTCACAAAAATTTGTAAATATTTAGCAAATACTAGCAGTAAACAGTAGTATTATTTAGCAGATCACGGTGGTCTTAAACATTTTAAATACTTTTGACACATGCCCTTTCCAATTTTTGCATAAAACCTTTCCACACCACCTACAGAATTGATTTTACCTGAAATCAAAATCGCGTATTGGTACTATTTTTTTTAAACTTCCTTTAAGAGTTATGGAGGGGGGAAGAAAAATAAAAAAACTCTTTTCTTTCGGAAAGTACTTAACCGATTTGAATGGAATTTAAAAATGTTACAAATATAGATAAGACAATTTAAGAAAAAATTTTCAAAATTTTTTTACAAAAAAAATTTAGGGGAATTAATTTTGAAATTTTCAAAAAAAAGTTTTTGATTTTTTTTAATGATACGCCTTTAATTTAAAAAAAAATACCTTACAGTTTCCTTCTTGTATATTTTTTCCAGATTTTTGACAAATATATATAGTTTTGTCAAAAAAACCCCAAAATTCATTTTTTCGGAAACTACATAACCGATTTAAATGAAATTTATATATGTTTTAAACATAAATAAGACAATAAATAGTGTAATTTAACGATCACTCTGAGTGATAGAATCATCTCTAGTCCTATAAATAAGACAATTTTGAAAAAATATTTCCAAATTATAAAAAAAATTCCAACAAAATTAATTTTTTTTTTAAATTTTTTTTTTATTGTTTATACTCCTGCCCTATTGGCCTTACGCACTTCGACAAGAGTCCCCGAGAAATACTTTTTTGGATTAAGCATAACCATTCTACTTTAGAAATTTTTCTATATATTAACCTAATTTGCGTCTACAGCCGACTTTATTAGGAGTACTCGCATTACGCCTGGACCACCCGTCAATGGGTTTTCTCGCCAGAGAAGAGGGAAACTGTAGAAAACCTCTCTGAGTACAACCGGTTTATCGACAGTCGAGTTCTAATGGTGTGTACCGGACAATAATCGACGGTGCACATCATTCCAACAAAATTAATTTGAAAATATTTAAAAAAAATTTTTTTTTCTTTGAATGTATTAAAGTTACACCTCAAATTTCTGTTTTTAAAATTTTTTTAAGAGTTTCCTATTTAATATATACTTTTGCAGATTTTTGAAAAATGTTGTTTTTCCAAAAAACTACTTTTTTGAAAAAAACCAAGAAAAACTCATTCAATCGGAAACTACTTAACTGATTTAAATGAAACTTAAATGTGTTATAAACATAATAGTTTAAAAAAATATTTTAAAATTAAGAAAACAATTTTAAATTAATTAATTTAAAATCTTCAAAAAAAAATTTTTATGTAGTTTCCGATAAAAATGATTTTTTAAAGTTTTTTTTTCAAAAAAATCGTTTTTTGAACAAACAAAAATCTAGAAAAAATATATGGGCAATTCCACGTGACATTTTAGTCGACCTCTTAAAATCGGCCAGAAATATTTTTTTTCTATTCTGTATCGAAAAAAACAGATAAGTATTTTTTTATTTTTGTTTAATTGTCCAAATTTTCAAGTTACGAATTTTCGAAATTTTGGACTTTTAATATTGTAGACCTATATTCAGTAGCTTATAAGTCCGAAAATATTGAGTTTAGGAAAAAGTTGTCAAAAAATGAAAGTTTTAGTTTTCTTTCGACTTTTAATAAATGAAAACAAAAAAATTTTTTTTAAAAATTTTTTATTAAAAAAAAATTTTTATAAACAAATTATTTTTTTTAATTATATAGAAAGTGAATTTATCATTCGGCAGTTTAAATATTAAGAAGAAAGAAGCTATCAATAATCCGAATCAAATTTATACAAACAAATTAAATATCTTAAATAAATCTCTATAAGCTCTTAGATTTCATATGTATCGACAGCACAGCTGCCCGAATACAGAAACCTGCTTAATCTGAAAAATATTTTCGAAATTAATTAATAATTTCAAAAATACTATCAGGGATAGTATATGTCAAAGTATTCGGAGAATCTCGGGATGCATGTAGCTCAGTGGTCAGAGCAGTCTACCGGCAATAGAAAGGTCGTGGGCTCGTATCCCACCATGCTACCGTTTTTTCTGGATTCTTTGATAATTTTGAAATTATTAATTAATTTCGAAAATATTTTTTAGATTAAGCAGGTTTCTGTATTCGGGCAGCTGTGCTGTCGATACATATGAAATCTAAGAGCTTATAGAGATTTATTTAAGATATTTAATTTGTTTGTATAAATTTGATTCGGATTATTGTTAGCTTCTTTCTTCTTAATATTTTTTTTTAACTTTGGACCGGATTTTTTTAAATTTATTTAAAATTATTATTATTATTAATTTATTTAATTATTAAAGGGTCTACGCTATAGACAGTTTTTAAAAGTTAATTGTAAAAAATCCCACTGTGATGCTTGCAAGTGATTTTTGAAAATGTTTTAAAACTCATTTAACACATCAGGCCCATTTCGGGACTTTTTGGAAAATCTTCTCTATATTATAAGGTATAAATAAACTTAAAAAATTCCGGCCCAAAGTTAAAAAAAATTAATTTGTTTTTAAAAAAATTAATTTGCTTTTTAAAAAATTAATTTGTTTAAAAAAAAAGTTTTTTTTTGTTTACATTTCTTAAAAGTCGACAGAAAACTAAAAGTTTCATTCTTTGACAACTTTTTTCTAAACTCAATATTTTCGGACTTATAAGCTACTGAATATAAGGCATTTTACGTGAAATGTCCTAAGTTGAAATTTCAACTTCTTGAAAAAAATTGAAACTTAGAAAATTTGTTGTTCTATCAAGTAGAAATGTGCCCCAAAAAATATTTTTGATTTTTTCGAAAATTTGGAGGGGGTATAGGGGGTCAATTTAACCAATTTTGCTAACACCGGCTACTTTGTGAATTTTTTCTAAACATACTTGTGATGGGAAAAAGTTTTTAGAATATGTTTCTAAAATGTTTTCTCGTCCTCTTTCCAATAGTGAATTCTATTTTTTAATATTTTAAAAATTTACCCTAATTTTTGATAATTATTATTTAATTTTCAATTTACCAAAAATCGGTACGTTTTATTTGAAAATAAATTATTGCGTACGAAAGCATGAGGTTTTTTCCTATTGGCACGTAAATTTGCAGAATGCCCTTTTTTTGTTTTTGAGTTATTAAATTTCAAAGAATAAATTGCGTCGCGCTGCGTAGCGGTTGCACTGATTGTGAGTCGCGTGGCAACCGTCGTGAGGCGAAGCGCCCGCGACGCAATTTATTTTTTGAAATTTAATAACTCAAAAACAAAAAAAAGGGCATTCTGCAAATTTACGTGTCAATAGGAAAAAACCTCAGCTTTCGTACGCAATAATTTATTTTCAAATGAAACAGACCGATTTTTGGTAAATTGAAAATTAAATATTAATTATTTATTTATTTATTTTTATTTATTTATTTACACTTGTCTTACCACCATCTGTGGATACAAGGGAGTTTCCTTACAATAAAATAAATCCAAATATATAATTATTCACAAAACACAATAATTCAAACATCATTACACACTATGACCTGCTCTCACCCTTCTTTTTTAATTTAATCTAACCGTGTAGACAAGACTTTAACAAATACTTCGACAAAGATTTTTATTACTTTACGATCGCACGAAGACAATAGATCAAGACAATCCTCAAATGTAAACAAATTCTTACTCAACCGCTCATGAATAGGCGCGAATAAATGCTTACAAGCCGGACAAGAAGTAATAAGATGATAAATAGACTCCTTATTCATTCTGCAAAAGGGTCAGGTTGCATCTTGGTGAAAAACATACTTTTTTCCATCAAAAAACACTCTGCAAACATGTCTGTTCAAAAATCTAATTTGCGCAAAAATTCTTTTAAAATAGAGTGGCATGCGAATAAGTAAATATAGTTGAGTATCAGGCCGTAAATATAAATCTGGATAAATCAACAAACTTCTCGAGAATTTACAACATTCCAAATCTTTAGCCCTTAAATAGTCCTTGAATTTATTTAATAAAAATTTGCCATCAAGATGGAAAGAATCTGAACCAATTTTTTCCCACATATCTATTAAACCACAGGGTTCAAAGAAATACTTCTTTAATTGAATAACCCAGTTAAATTTATTATTTGGATTGTTCTTTCCTAGTTTCATTAATCTTTGTAATCATAATTTAGGGTAGCGAGAACAATCCATTTTTGAAATTTTGTTTAACCAAGATATTATATCCTTAAAAACCCTGTAGGCCATATGAACGGTTCCTGTTTCTAACCTGACAGCGTAACCCGGAGTACAAATCGGAAGAAAGAGTAAACCTTTCAGAAAGGAGACTTGAACTTTTTCAATATAATTCAGTAAACATAGACTCCAAATTACCCAGCCATAACTTAGAATGCTTATAGAAAGACTGTCAAACAGCTTCATAAATGACGACCATGAATCGATCTTGGCGGCTTTAATTGTTCTGAGGATAGAACCAACAGCAATGTTTGCAGCGCTGCGCGCTTTCTCCGCAGCCATAGAAAATGAACCAGATCTATGAAAAGTAACACCTAGATAAACATAGTCGTTTACCACCTCAATGCAACCCTCGCCATATTTAAATGAAACGAAATCTCTTGCAGAAGAATTCGGTGACCTAGTAAAAATTATTATTTTAGTTTTTTCGACATTAACGATTAGCTTATTTGATTTACAATACAGGTAAAGAGCATTCAATTTTCTATTCATTTCAAAAGGCGTGTCGGCGAGCAGCACGTAATCGTCCGCATATCCTAACATGAGTACTTCAGATGCACTATTTATTGATAAGCCTCTGCATCCCTGATCAATAAAAAATTTTTCAAAATCGGAAATAAATAATAAAAATAAAAAGGGGCTCAGTACTTCTCCTTGGAGAACTCCCTGAGTAACCCTTACATCATCAGTCAAGCCCTGCGGTGTTTTAATACATGTAGATGCAGAGGAGTAGAAATTAATCAGAATATTTAAAAACTTAGAACTAAGTCCCAACGAATGTAGTTTATTCCATAGCAATTTGTGACGAATGGAGGGAAAAGCCCCTTTAAAGTCAATAAAAGCAGCATATACTACTGATCTCGGGTTGCTAAGGTGAATCTGGATGACAGAGGAAAGGTTGAACAAATTGTCCAAACATCCCCTGGCACTCCTGAAACCCGCCTGAGACTCCGGAATCAGACCAAAACATGTAGACCAAGAGCGAAGGCGAGCACATAAAATTTGCGTAAATAATTTGGTAATACAATTAATTAATGTGATTGGTCTATAATTATCTGGGTTATTTAAGTCACCTTTTTTAAACAACATAAATGTAGTTGATTTTCCCCAATCTTTAGGTATTTTTTCTGTTGATAAAATTTTATTAAAAAAGTGGTTAATATATAAAAGCCAATTTTGTGGGAGATTTTTAAAAAAAAGCGAACTCTATGTCATCTAGACCAGGGGCTTTTCCGTTTTTACAATTATATAAACATTTCAGAAACTCCTCCATCGAGATTTCGTCATCCAACATAGGGACATAAGCCCCTAAAAAGTTTGACTCCAAAGAAATAATCGATGCAGGATAACAACTCTGTAAATATTCATACCACACTTCATTCTCAATGGGTGATTTCGAACAATTTTTAAAATGCGAGGCATTGATAACTTTCCAGAATTGGGTAGAATTTTTACAATTATTTACAGCTTCAACTCTAGATAATTTATAAAATTTTTCTTTTATTTTAAAAATTTTTAAAAAGTTCTTTTTTTCGCACAAATAAAGATTCTTGGAAGAATCTGAAAACCCAAATTCTCTGCAAAGCCTCAATGCTTTCAAGACCTGCCTCTTTGCCTGTCTACAGTCTTCATACAGTCTGTCATACAGTCTGTCTACAGTCTTCTTTTCATCTACCCACGGCTTGCGGCGTATACCCCCACCTATGTAGGTGTGTTTCCACATCCCCACCTCCAATGCTACCTCTTTAATCGTAGATATAATGTTAGTGTTAAGAAAATCAATTTCCTCTGAAAGAACGGACACTTCCCCTCTCCAGGACATTTTAGAAGCAAATAACTCAGCCTTATTATTATTGAATTTAAACTTTACAGAATCGTTACCATTCGAAGAAAATGAGAAAGAGTTCAAACTTACAATAACCGGAAAATGGTCTGAATTAGTTGTCAAATGAAAAACCTTTAAGTCCTGTATAAGAGGGAGAGCGTCCGATGAACACCAAACGAGGTCAATTACACTCTCCCCTAGAGGGGACACAAAAGTAAAACTAGCAGGTGAATCATTCAACGTACGTCCATTCAACAATATCAGTTCTTTCAATTCCAGGCCACTAATAATAATTCTTCCCTTCGAGTTTATAACCTTGTCCATTGAATATCTTTTATGCGACAAATAGTCACCAATATGAGAAAAATCCGAATTTAATTGATTTAAATCGCCCACTCTACAATTGAAATCACCGCCTATAAAAACAGGACAGTTTATCCAAACGATAAACGATCCAAAATCGAAAAAGTCAAATTCAAATCATCCAAGAAAAGAAATAAATCTTCTGATGGAGATACATACACTAATCCTAGAATCCAAGAATAAGAAACCGCAGGTTGCATTACTTTAACAAATATTTGGTTAAATTTTAATGATATTACCTCAATAGAGTACACGCTTTCATTGTAAGCAACCAACAAACCACCTTTAGCTCTCCCTACTTGGTGAGATCTTCTTGCTGGTACCACAATGTATTTGATGGAAGTGTTGTCAAGAAGCCGAATATTTTCAGATTCAGCCCATGTTTCACACACACACACAAAATATCTTGAGCACCAATATGATCGCTGATATCAGATAGGTTGTGGATACCGTGAACATTCCAGAAAACAATCTTGCTATTCGTAGAATTGCAGAACTTCATTAAGGAATTGTTGGGCATAAAAAATTCTTCCAGGGGGGGGGTATGGGTTTTTTGCTATTCTTTATCACTCATAGGCGGTATTGATGAAAATTTTTGACGCTTGGGGACAGAGTCTTGAATTTGTTTTGACATATCCATGGATAGAAAATTCTTCAAGGTATTGGTTTGAGAGGAGGCAACTTTTTTCCTTTTCTTTGGAGTGTCTATTTTGTCAGCTGTATTAGTTTTAGATGATTGATTAGAAGTGGCTAAATCCTTGCCTTGAAAATTCGGAAGGGGGTCTTTAACCGGTTCAGAAGAAGAAGGACGATCCGGTGATAACGAGGTTAAAATTGTATCTTTCGGAGGAGATTGTGGATCCTCTATAATAATTTTATCACCTCTTATTACGGCCTTAATCCCAGCTTTATGATAATTTCTCATCTTATCAACCAGAAGACGACGTCTCTCCCTATCAGCCTTGGTACGATACTCAAGTAAGCAATACTCAAGTTGTTGCTCCTGAACTCTGCTATTTTGGAGAAAACCATCTTCACCCATCTAGCCGCAATAAATTTTATTTTAACTGGTCTATTACCCATGGTTTTGCCTAAGCGAAAAACATCGGCAATTGCCAGTTCCGGGATACATAGACCGACCTTGGTAAATACGTCACAAACTGCTTGAAATAAATTGTTATTATTATCGTCAGAATCTTCAAGTTTGAAAAGGACAACATTCTTTGCTCTTTGTGAGTCATAGAAGTACGCATGGTTTCTTTCCATAACATCTAATTTATCATCTTGTTCCTTATTTTTGCCGTTGAGTTTTTCAAGTGCAGCATTAGTCTCCAAAGCTTTTTTATCCAAAGCTGCTACAGCCGCAGTTAAAGAATCAATGGATATAAATAATTTATTCCATTTTTCTTCTTCTTTTGAACTCATAGTTGATGGCTCACACACACAGAGCCACAACACAATTTTAAAAGAACAAAAATACGTACAATTTAAAAGCACAGTATATTGCACAAAAAACAAAACAATACTCAAGTCAAATTCCAAAAATAAGCCTATTTATAAAAGTTAACACTATTCTGTTAAACAAAGAAATAAATATGGATATATTTTCGAGACAGCGAGCATAGGTAAACACGTCCTTAGTCATCGACAGCTCGAACGAAACTCTAAATATTAATTATCAAAAATTATAGTAAATTTTTAAAATATTAAAAAATAGAATTCATATAGGTCAAATTAAAAGTCTAAAATTTCAAAAATTCATAACACGAAAATTTGGACAATTAAACAAAAATAAAAAAGTACGTATCTGTTTTTTTCGATACTGAATAGAAAAAAAATATTTTTGGCCGATATTAAGAGGTCGACTAAAATCTCACGTGGAATTGCCCATATGAGGCATTATTTCTCAAACGTCCCAGCCCAAAAAAAGTCTTTGGATTGGCTTCATATTTTGGGAAATTGTTATCCTATATGAAAGTAATAAATTTGCAAAATATTAGTTCTTTTAAAAAAAATTGTAGAAAGTAGTGGGGGTTGAAGTTTTGACATTTTCAGTAACACTGTGATTTTCAAAACCATATAACTTTTACAATACTTTACCGATTTTAATGTTTCTATAATGCATTTAAAGCATATTTTTCATGTACTTCCTAAAAATTTAAAAAAAATAATTTTTAAAAAAACTTTAAACCCTCTTTTTTTAAAAAATAAAGTTTATTTTTTAATTTTGACCCAATTGAGTATTTAAAAAAAAATTTTTTTATTTTTATTGGAAAGCTAAAATTTTTTGCAAAAAAACATATATGTCTCATAGTGGGATGGCCATAAGTTTAGAAGATATTTAAAAACAAACTAAGCGGCGCGCCCGTGTCACTGAACGTTACGCTGTAGCTGCGCAGTTGAACGACACAAATATTACTGTTTCGTCTTCATCTGCTTTAGTAAAAGCTCTCCGCATTCTACAGGCTTGAGACTGTCATAAAAATAATGCCTGCATTACTGTCACTGAAAAAATTTTAAAAAAATTAAATTTGGAAATAGAAGGGTAAAGCATAAAAAATTTTTAACTGAACAATTTTGAATAAATAATAAAATTATATTTATAAATAAAATTATTTTTAATAAATAAATTAAGTATGAAAAAGAAAGCTTAATGCTTAAAAATTAAATATTTTTCTGATTGAAGCGAAATAAAGATTTATATGTATATGTAATTTTGAAAAGCCTGCGTTAGTAATATTGTTAACTTGGGTTTAAAGTTAAAAGAGTTCTTTTAAATTTAATTGACGAGGTCAATATCATTTTTTTTATTTTTTACTCGTTTTTTTGTTGAGAAACTCGTGGTGTAATTTTTTTTACTTTTTTTAGGAAAATTATCAAATCCCTTGTATAGTTTGAGCTTTATCAAATTTGTTCTTTAATATTTTTTGCTGTCTCAACGTAGATTGTCTTTGCCACTGTAAAATGTTTGGGTTTCTTTACAATATTTTTGCGTCCAGTCAAAAAGAGCTTTTGCAGTCAAATTTCGATTATTTGGAGAACATTGAAGACTATGGAATTTTTGAATTTGATAATTTTTCTAAAAAAAAGTAAAAAAATTACTCCACGAGTTTCTCAAAAAACCCAGTAAAAAAAATGATTTACTATCTCGTCAATTAAATTTATAATTTTATTACTTATTCAAAATTGTTCAGTCAAAAATTTTTTAAGCTTTACCCTTCTATTTTCAAAATTAATTATTTAAAACTTTTTTTAGTAACAGTAATGCAGGCATTATTTTTATGACAGTCTCAACCCTGTAGAATGGAGAGAGCTTTTAACTGAAGCAGATGAAGACGAAACAGTAATATTTGTGTCGTTCAACGGCGCAGCGACAGCGTAACGTACAGTGGCGCGGGCGCGCCGCTTAGTTTGTTTTTAAATATCTTCTAAACTTATGGCCATCCCACTATGAGACATATATGTTTTTTTTGAAAAAAATGTCAGCTTTCCAATAAAAATAAATTTTTTTAAAAAAAAATACCTAATTGGGTCAAAATTAAAAAATAAACTTTATTTTTTAAAAAAAGAGGGTTAAAAGTTTTTTTTTAAATTTTTTTGTAAAATTTTTAGGAAGTACATGAAAAATATGCTTCAAATGCATTATAGAAACATTAAAATCGGTAAAGTATTGTAAAAGTTATATGGTTTTGAAAATCACAGTGTTACTGAAAATGTCAAAACTTCAACCCCTACTACTTTCTACAATTTTGTTTTAAAAGAACTAATATTTTGCAAATTTATTACTTTTATATAGGATAACAATTTCCCAAAATATGAAGCCAATAACAAGACTTTTTTTTGGGCTGGGACGTTTGGGAAATAATGCCTCATATAGAGAAACGTCATAATTATTTCCGTATTAGTAATCTACAACTATTCAAAATTACTAATTCAGTATGAATTTTCCGCAAAACATTTAAAAAGTGATATTTATTCTCAATATGAACTGTCATTCTCCCAAAGGGACATGCCAGACGAATGGAAATTTAGCACTATAATGTGTATTTTTTGCAAAAAAATATTTTTTTTCATCGGTTTTTTTTCTGTGCCATAATAGAAACCATTAAGATTTACAATTTTCATTAAAAGTAAAATTATTCTTTCCAAAATTAATATACAAAACATGCTTCAGACATCAAAATTCTTTTTTTTTGTAGAATCACCCATATATTAAAGAGGAAAGTATTTCTTAAAAGGAAAATTGTAGGTGTATCATTAAAAAAAAAATTTTTTAATTTTTTTTTTAATTTAAAAATTAATTTTTAAAAAATTTTTTTTGGAAAAAAATTTTGAAAGTTTTTTTTTAAATTGTCTTATCTATTTATAACATATTTAAATTCCATTCAAATCGGTTAAGTTCTTTCAGAAAAAAATAAGTTTTTTATTTTTCTTCCCCCCTCCATAACTTCCAATGGACATTTAAAAACAATCCGCCCAATACGTGATTTTTATTGAAGTTAAAATCAATTCTGTAGGTGGTGTGGAAACGTTTTATGCAAAAATTGGGGGTATTGGAAAGAACATATGGATAAGAATTCCTGAAGTGGGCCCCTATTTTTCATTGGGTCGATGAATTTTTCTCATTTATATATGTTTTAATAGCCTATTATGGTATAATAAAAATCTGTAAATAGTTTTCCGAAATTCGAATATTTGCCAAAGTTATTCAAGGTCAAAGTTATTTGTAGCGTTTTAGTAAATAGCTAATTACTCGCGATTGGGTAAACCGATTTTAATAAAAATTGGAGGAGAGATTACCTGAAGAATAGTACTTTAGATAAATGATCAAAATTTTAATTAAAAAATATAATTTCTTTAAATAAATTAACTTTTTAATTTTTAGGGTTAAAAAAAATTTGTTCTCCATTTTATTGTTTAAATAAAATCTTAAAAGTATTCTCTATTTGATTATTAAAAAAAATAAAAAAAAAGATGGAGAACAAATTCTTTTTAACCCCAAAAATTAAAAAGTTAATTTATTTAAACAAATTATATTTTTTAATTAAAATTTTGATCATTTATCTAAAATACAATTCCTCAGGTAATCTCTCCTCCAATTTTTATTAAAATCGGTTCATCCGATCGCGAGTAATTAGCAATTTACTAAAACGCTACAAATAACTTTGACCTTGAGTAACTTTGGAAAATATTTGAATTTCGGAAAACTATTTACCTATATAGTTTTTACTAAAAATTTTAATCGTCAAAATTTTGTTAAAATTTTTAAAAACTTGATCATTGACAATAATAATAAAAATTGATGTCATTTTGATTGACGATTTCTCACTGGGATAACCCTTTCGTTTAATGTTTAATCGGATTTTTTTTGCAGCGGAAATGTGGTTTGGAATTTTATTTGCAATTCTTGTGGAAATTGTTCCCCTCAGTGTAAGATCCACAACAGTTGGCATTTTTCTTTTCGTCATGAATAATATTGGAGGGAATTTGCCGATTTTAGTTGAGCCAACGAGATTAGTTCTCGGTTTTCGAGAAGCTCTTTATATTTTCTACGCTGGTTTCTACGGAATAAGTGAGTAAATACGAAGAAATATTTCACCTTAAAAAAATTCTTTACAAAAGTTTTATTATAATTTGTTTGTAAATTATCATTATTATTAATAAGAAATATTAAATGAAAAATTATTTTAAAGTTTACCTGGCAAACAACCTAATTTTGCAAATTTCATTTACTAAATGTGAGAAAGAGAAATCATATAGATTGAATAAAACCTTATCAAATATAAAGTACGTGTGATTAACTTTTAATTTTTTTTATCACTTTCTTCCTGTTTTCTTTACAAATGTGATAGAACAAGCAATCAAAATTGGCACTTTGCTTATTTTCACGATTTTCATATGTACATAACTTCTTTCCGGAAAAATAAAAAATTACGAAAATAGTGCAATAATTAATTGATCACTACACTGGAAAAAGATTTTCTTGGTCCCGAAGCTATTTTCTGAATTAATGAACTTTAAACTTTTCACTGTATTTGTGAAAACAAATAATAACAATTGCTTGTCCTTTCACATTTCTGAAGAAAAAAGGAAGAAAGTGATAAGAAAAACTAAAAGTTAATCACAGGTACTTTATATTTGATAAGATACTTGTTCGAATGTATTCGTGTAAAAAATTTTTTACCTACTATTCGAATTAAAATCAACTCGGACGTAAAAGTTTATTCAATATAGGGAGTCTACAAAATAATACAGAAAACAAAAATAAAAAATGTCATTGACGCCTTCAATTCTTTTCATAACAGATTACAATTTACACATGAAATAGAACATAACAAAGAAATTAATTTTTTGAACTTAAAAATTATTAGAACTGAAAATAACAGTATTTTAATTGTTAAAGAAGGTGCGTAGCGAATTGGTCATTGTGACTGAGTTGAGTCGAGTAGGCAAAAAAAGGCATTGTTCTGAAGGTTTATGATTGTTTAAACAAAAATTTTATTAAATTTGAAAGAAGTTAACAATTTTCCCGAATCAATCTACACAAATAAATTAAATATCTTAAATAAATCTATCATTGAAGCCCATGAGCTTATCGAGATTTATTTAAGACATTTAATTTATTTGTGTAGATTGATTCGGGAAAATTGTTAACTTCTTTCAAATTTAATATTTAATCACCGAATGATAAATTCACTTCCTTCAATTAAAAATTTTATTACTTGAAACTTGATCAATTTAAATAATGGAAGTTTATAATTTAAAAATTTAGAATCTGTGATATTTCATGTTTCCAAATATCTAAAATTTATTCTCAAAACCTTCATTTTGAAGAAATTATAAGCTATCTCGTGAACTATAACTGATATGTAAAAACTGATATCATTTTTGAATTTTAATGCAAGACAGTATAAGGTATACGTTAAACAGTCTTCAAAATAATCTGAGTTTATAAACATTAAATATAATGTTGAAATAAACAAAAATGATTTTAAACATTAAAAAATGTATAATGGTTTTTCGATTTTATACCTAAGTTATAATAGGTGTGACGACCTTTTTACATAAAGGAACAAGAATACATACCCAAAAAAAAATTTTTGCTATGCTATAAAAAAATTCGGTGGCAGTCATAAAAGTTTTCATGATTCTTGGCAGTATTTTGAAGGGTTTTATTTCTTTTTCATGTTTTTGAGCTGCAATTGTAAGAAAAACTGCTGAAAATCACCAGAAATTCTGATTATTTTTCTGATGTTTTATCATTATTTTTTTAGTAGGGAATGACGTAAAATTGGTAAACAATCAATTTTTCAGCAAGTTTTTCTTTGAACACAAACACTTTTTACAAAATCTGCCAATGTATGTATCTTATAAATTACAAAAATCCAGAAAATTGCTTGAATGCATGCAGAAACGCGGTTCCAATAAAAAATTGAAAAGTGATGTAATGACAGGCTGTAATAATTTCGGATGGGATTGGAAAGCATTCAGAAAAAAATTTTGTCTTTGTTAACAATTACAAACAGAATTGAATTGCATTCATTTTTAGACGAAACGTGGTCCTATCATGATATAGAAAAGTATTGGACAGAAATGGCATTCAAAAGTATTGGATACTTTCTACTACACCATACAGAGTTTGAATTATTTCAATCCTTTTCAATTCCTCGCTTCTTACTGGGATATAACCGATTTAGAACACTACTTACGTATAATACTTGTCCAATTTGCTACAAGAACAGTGTTCTTAAATTCTCGAGAATTTAAGTTGGGGTAATTTCCCTAAGGAAATTACGGTAATTTAATTTTTTTAAGAGACTATAAGAGAATTTTGAGAATTTAAGTTTATTTATTTAAATAATGTATATTTATTATTTTTATTAATATAAATACATATATTTCAGCACAATTGCGATGATTACTTTTATCTAAAAGAATTCTTTAAGTTATTTATGTAAATAAAAAAGAGTAAAACCACATATTTTTTAAGTTAAAAATTTAATGTCATTTACATTTATAAGGTTTATAAAATATGCGTAACTTAGTACGAATAAAAGTTTAGATACTTTTGAATATAGACATATATAAATAAAGAATAAGTAATATATTTAACATTATATACAATGAATTTAAAATTTTTTAAAATAAATATTTTGAAATTATTTGTGAATAAAGGCTCTCTGTCAGCTCTGCTGCGAGAGTAAAGGCGCTAGCACAGCTCCTACTGCCTGCCTGCCTGCAGGTTGACATGGTAACACATAAGAGTAAGAGAGTCAGAAAATTCAAATTAAATGTTTTTTCTCTCTCACTCTTATGGCGCCTGTCTGCGCAGGCAGGCAGGCAGTGAGGTGAGAGTGTACCTTAAGAGAGAAAAACCATTTAATTTGAATTTTCTGACTCTCTTACTCTTATGTGTTACCATGACAACCTGCAGTCAGTAGAGCTGTGCAAGTACCTTTAATATATAGCATTTGTGGCATATTATTATTTACAAAATTTACAGAAGAATTTAATTGTTTTTGTATTCATTGCTTTTAAAATATTTCCATTTTACACTCTTTGGTTTTGTCATTTTTTAAATCTTTAAATATATAGTCACTTAAATAAACAAAATAACAACTACTAAATAAAAACACAACGTCGGACAATCGAATTTACCACAGAGCAATGACAAAAGTGAGGTTATGTCACATTCTCTTAAATTCTCAGAGAATTTAATCGTCGGTTATATTCTCGGTAATATTCTCGTTCTCGGTAATATTCTCTGGGTAATATAACCGACTTAGAACACTACAAGAACATAATGTTTGCTACGTTTGTGACAGAACAGTCAGGGTCAGGATCAGGGTTGCACGGTTGCGCGCAACTCAAAGTATTTTACGTATATTACATAAAAAATGTAATATACGTAAAAAACCTGTAATAAATGTAAAAAAAGATGTCGGACAATTGAAGAAGCGTTAAAAGAATAATATTTGAAAATTACACGTGCGTCGTCAATGTCATGCAATAAATTCGTCAGATTATTAAATATAAATTATATACAATGAATCGACCAAACCAAAAAAGACAACCGATTCCCTGGGAAGAATTAGGGTTTGAACGTCAAAAAACAGAAAAAGTAAAGGCCATTTTGAAATGCTTGTTGTGCAAGAAAATTATTCAAACCTCTGCTTATAATCGCCTTGTTGCTCACAGGTATGTAAAGTTTATAATTAAATAAATAATGTTTTGAAAATATGAATTATTATTTTAAAAGCGCATGCTGAAGATGATTTTGACAGGTTTATGACGGGACAGTATATTGTATAGGTTATGTTTACGAATTCTATTTGTACCATTTGTACATAAATTTAGAAAATTTAGATAAATAAGTAATAAGTAATAAATAAATAACTCAATCATAATTTGTATATTCAAAATACATTTATTTATATAACATCATATAATCTTCATCTCCACATTCAAATTTACCTGTACCCTGCCGGAAGAATGGATTGAAAAAGTACTGAAATTGTACTGGCCTCCAGTACAATTTCAGTCCGTTTTTTTAATGTTTCGGTAGACATTTTTAAAGTCCTTTAACAATAGTTTCAAATGTAGGTTATGTCAACAAACCATTGTTAACAGTCTGGAAGTGAAAATAAAAAAGGTTAACAAAATTTTCAACGAAATTCCCGTTAAATTTTAAACTTATATTGCAACCCCTGCTTTAACAATAGACCCGAAAGCCTATTGTTGTATGGGATTATAATTTTATGGCTTAAAAAGTTTACAATTTAAATAATAAAATTTTCAAAACAAACAAATTTGAATCTGTGATGTTTTATGATTACAAATATCTAAAATTCATTATAAAAAATGTTTAATTAAAAAAGTTATAAACTATCTCGCAAACTCTAATTGTTACTTAAAAACGGATATTATTTTTGAATTTAGATTACAAGAATATTTAGCATACCTAATAAATACTTGTAAAGAATCTGAGTTCATGAAAAACAAATATAATGTTGAAATATAAATAAAAATTACTTTTAACATTAACAAAGAAATATTCGTCCTTCAACTTAATGACGGTCAGGCCATAAACATCACCGATAGCGACCCTTTTGCAGGTAATTTTTCCCAGTACAATTTCAGTGCTGAAACGCAGCAAATTTTCACTGAAATAGCACTGAGCTCTCAGTACTAATTCCCCAGTACAATTTCAGTCCATTCTTCCGGCAGGGTATAGGTTCTTAACCTCTCTTCAGATGTATTAGAGAAGGTTTGTTTGCATCCTAGACAAAAAGCCACACTTTTCCCATTTTCCGTTTATGATATAAATGATAGTTCATTCCAAAAATTTTGACGCGGCCTTGCACCTCTAAACATTTTTTAAATGCAATTTGTTAGGACACAGAATAAAGGAATAGTCAACGGCAATCATGTAAACAATTCAGCCATTTTGAAAAAGTAAATCACGTATAAAACTGAGCACGTAAATTACGGACGTAATATACTGTAAAAAACTATGTAATTTACGTCTGGTAAATTACGTACGCAACCCTGGTCAGGATACAGACCTCCTCATGCAAAACTTATGCATGCATGTTGCCATGGTAGCGTTTAAGAGTGAGAGAGATCGGAAATTATTCTATCTCTCTCAGTCTTGAACCCTACTATAGGTATGTTTTCGTTGCCTGCACTAAGTGTAACTTTTACACAACCTCAAGAGTAGGTGCAGAAAGTGTAGCGAAATGTATGGTAAAATTGCGTCACATCCGGCAAAGAGAACAGCATAGTGCAGGTTAGGTGTTAAGTTGAGTCTCCAATATGAGAGAGGTGCGCATCAATGTTCATAGCTATAGATATACCACAGCATACTTTAGTATACCTATAGCTATGAACATCGATGCGCACCTCTCTCACATTGGAGACTCAACTTTAAAGTGTAAGAAGTGCAGGCAACGAGAACATACCTTATGGCAACCTGCATGCAAAAGTTTTGCATGCAGAGGTCTGAACGCTCCCTTAATATAACCCCAAAATTCTAAGTGCCTGTCAAACCGGCGTGTTTATTGACTTCTTAAATTTTATGTATTAATATTATATATTAATAAAGTTTTATCGTTACTGTTGTGCTATTTATTGTTTAATTTAAAACGAATCGAGGTGGACGACCACTAAATATTGAATTGTTTAAAAAACTGGGGTATTCATCAAAAAAGTTGGAATCCGGCAGAACCGGCGTTCTTTGCTTGCAGTGCAAGAATAGTATATTTCGTAACTTGTGCGAGCAGTTGCCAATTTTTGAATTTTTTTTTGCATGTTCAAAAATTGGCAACTGCTCGCACAAGTTACGAACGATATTTTTCATAACAAGGTGCAAAAAAGTGCTCTTTTTAGCACCGCGTTATGAAAAGTTTTAAATAATACTGCAGAAGAAAGATTAAAATCACACAGGTGAAATCTAAGCTTGTGCATTTATTTATTTGATTATTAAAGACATTATTCAACATTTCAATGTTTATTTTTAGAAAAAAATGCTTAATCACACAGATTGATCTTCATGAGACTATTTATATGGCATGGATACAGATACTGACATAACTCAAAATAATAGTGTCACCCTACTAAAAATAAAATCAGGAATGGTCAGACAAATGGTCAGGCCGCCTGACCACTTTAATCCAGTTTTCTTACGATTCTGGATGTATCTCGTCAGAAATCTATCACAACTGATTAGGAGGAAGTTTAAAGTGGTCACAAGTTTGCTACTATCCCCTCCTCTTTGTTGACCACGCCCATAATTGGTGACTATTTGAGACCATTTGTATCTCATTTTTGACCATATTTTTAAGCCACTTCTGTTTTATTTATTTAAACAATATGCAAAAAGTTGCAACAAATAAATTTAAAAAATATATTTTATTAATTAATATCAGTTTGTTTACATACGGAACAACTTGAAACTAATTCCCGGAATTAAATTAAAATTTGGACCCTACGGGGATCGAACCCCGACGCATGACCTAACCTAGTGCCTAAACTAACTGCCCTAACGACTGCGACTACCGAACCGACTTACATATTTCTGGATTCAGCTGTCTATATAAAGAGCAACTGTAAAATAGTAAAATTCAATTACCAATATTATCAATAAATCAGAATAAACTGTTAAATAATTTTTATTAATTAATTATATTTCAATTTAGTCATAATAGGTTTAGTGAATTAATAAAAATTAACATTATTAATTGAATCAATAATAAATTAAGTCTTAACTTTACAATTTGTAATGTTTTATAAACTATAATACGAATACAGATTAATAATAATTATTATTATATCTGCATTTAAAATGAATTTAGTATTTAATATTAATTTAATTTAACATTATAATTTATAATAATAATGAATTATTAATGCAATATTGAAATTTTTATAAATTTTAAATTTAAATTATTAATAATAATCATTATAGTAAGAAATTATTCTATTAATGATTAATAATAATTTAAATATAACTGTATTTCAATTATAATGCAAATATTTCTCATAATAAGTACTGACTGGTATAGTAAATTACTAATATTATGAAACAAAATTTATTATTAATTAACTATATTAAATAATTACAAGTAAATATACATATATTAAATTAATATATTATAAATATACATTAAATAAATATATTAAATAATGTTAAAAGAACGGTCCGAATGTTTTGATTTATTTACCTACTTTTGCTGTATAATTAATTCAATAATTATACCAATTTGAAAAATGAGAACTTTTGTTAAGTTAAAAGAACAATTTTTATAATAGAATAATGTATTCTGAAATGTAAAAAATAAATTTGAAAGATTTTATATGTATACATATATAAATTTTCATGAGACTTTACCAAAATTAGAAAGATGTACCAAAATTTTTATAGGTTATGTGTTCACACATTTCAGAAATAGTCAAGAATTTCAGAAATGGTCAGGAATTTCAGAAATGGTCACAGCTTCGAAAATGGTGGGAGTAAAGTGGGAGGAGCTTGGAAAGTATTTGGTTAGGAATGGTGAGAAACGTTCGAAAACGTCAGAAGTGGTGAGACTGTTCAGGAATGTTCAGAAATTCTGACCATTCATGACGATTCCTGATTTTATTTTTAGTAGGGCATGTCAGTTTCCGAATTAAGTTTAGAAAATAATAACACAGTAAGTATTTTTACCTTTATATTCTTATTACATAAAGTGATGTAGTAAAAAAATTTTCAATTTTTATTCTTTACTTAAAAAGTAAAGAATAAAAATTGAAATTTTTTTTATAAAATACGACATGTGTTTATATATTAAAGTCTCTGAAAACTTTAAAGGTCTGGGAAATTTTTAAAATTTTGCATTATTTTTGGGTAGTTGTAAATATATCCTGCAACATATTATTTAAAAAATATGATTCATTTTTATTGTAATTAGTATAAGAATCAGATTATTTTTATTGATATTTTATTTTTAGATTGACTATTCCAAAAATCCCACTGCGTCTGATGTTTATGTCATTGAATTGAATGAAGATGATCCTCTCGCTCATGCAGTAGCTTCTACAGTTCCTGTTCGTCAACCACTAGTACCACGCCAAAGAAAAATTAAAAGTTTCTTTGATTCCATTTCCATAAAGAATAAAAAAATTCTTGATGAAGCTTGCGCTAATTTGTTTTTTGGCTGCAATTTATATTTGGAGATTGCGAACTCAACATTTTTTAAGACTTTTGTAAAACTTTTGAGACCGGGCTACTTTTCTCCAAAATCTACAGAGATTTCTGCAACCCTCTTCGAAAGTACTATTTAAAAATTTGAATTTTGTAAAGGAAATTTTAAGAACTCTCCTGGCATACTATTTGTTAAGGTTGTAGACCATCGAAATAAAAAAGTATGCTAGCTTTTATCAGCGATTTGAAAGGTGAAATAACCTTCTTAAAGTCATTTAATGTGTTAAGAGATAATGATTTGAATGAAAGTACCATTCCAGCTTTAGATTTAGCAACATCAAAGTTTTCTTCCGAAATCTTTGCAGTACTTTCTAAAGATAAGTTGCATCTGAATATTAATTCGTCCGTTTGGTTCTTGAAGTGCAATGTAGAAATCGTCAATTCTGTGGCTGAGTCTTTGAGAAATAAGGAAATATATCAAATGACTACTTTATTGGTAAACGAATACAAAAATAATCAAAATTTACACAATATATTAAAAGTCAATGTCAATGAAATCCCTTTAAGTGATTCAATCTCTTGGGCGACAGAATATTTCTTCTGTTCATTTTTTATGGCCAATTTACAAAAATTTCGACAATTGTTAGGAGAGGGAAAAATTGCTTTTAATCAAGATATTACAACATTGTTATTTAATGATGTTTTTAAGAGCGAAGTGGAGCATTATTTTAAAGAATATGAGTTGCTAAATACATTAGCTGAAAAATGTAAGAAATCCGATTTTTTCATCGCTGATTGTATTCAAGAGTTGTTAAAAATTAAAGCGGACACTGACAATATAAATCTTAGATTAGCGATTGATGATCACCTGAGTTATATAATTCAACCAGTCTCGTTAGCAGCGAATCTCCTACACCCAGCTTATCAAGAACGTCTGTTGAATTCAGAGTATCTCAAAACTGTGAATGATTTTATGATAGATAACTTGGACAATAATGCATTGGATCAATTTGTGTCAATTAGAAGGAAAAACGGCATTTTTGCTAAACTATTTCAAAAGAATTTGATAATGCCTCTTGTTTTTTGGTCATTAGCAGAAGAAAAAAGTTCCGAATTACCCGTAATCGCTAAAAAATACTTCAAATTCCAGCTTCCATTATTCACCTAAAAAGTTACTTTTTTAGCCAAGAATTATTATCCGATGAAATAATGGAAAAACGCATTAATTTGTTTTACAATTTGAGAGTGTGTACTACCGGGTTAAGTAAAAAATATATAATGTATTTTATAATTTTATCAAATAATCTCTTAAAATTAAGAAATATTCCAATTAAAGCATAAAAGTATTTGTAAAGTGTTTGTAAAGCTCATGTTAAAAAGTTTATTTAAAAGAAATGTTTATTTCAGATATACAAATAAATATATTTTATACATGGAATTTATTCTACGTAACCTGTATTTATTTACTATTTTACAATAAGTGCTTAGTCAGTACTCGTCGCTAACATTTCAAACACATAATTTCAATGTATAATATATATAGATTAAGATTGTTGATTTCTCAGGGGTTAATCGATTTCGTAGCTTATTATGTACATAGGACCACTGAGAAAATAATCGATCCAGTTCTCCCTGCCAGATTTGGATTTACTATATGTCCACTTTTAAAGTGGACAAATGGTAGACATATAGTAGACATACGGTAAAAGTGGAAATAAACTATTTAGAAGGTGTTTGATAGCAAAAGGAAGTGTTAAATATGTAAAATGGATGTTTAGAGAATAGATTTTAGCAAATATTGCAATAAATAAATCTCTAAATAATTAATAATTACTTGAAATTCCTGACAGATTCGATAAACATAAATGTATAGGTGGTTAGACTTTAAATAGTAGAAAAAAGTTCATCAAAAAAACTAAAAATGTTAGAAAAAGCTCTTATAATTAATAAATTAACTTTTCTACAGTCGATTTATCCATTATTTAAGTTGAATTAAATCATAAATTGTTCAATTATTAATTATAAATATGGGAACTGTGAGACCTCACAGGTCTCCTCAGAGGTGGGCAGGTTATTCTAAAATGTAACGCTACAAACTTGGTGGGGAGTTGTTCCAAATGACTTCCAGATTCCAAATTTTCAAACCGATAAATCGTACCTGATCCTCTTTTCAAATTATCTCTTATACAGAAAGTCGGAAACTTGAAAAATTTATTATCTTAATGTGGAAGCTTTGATTCAGAAGACTGCTGATTTTTCGTTACTAAAAATTTTTTAGACAAAGATTTTATAGATAATTACACAGGCACACAAAAAAATAAAAAAGTAAAAACCCAGAGGTTACACCCCCCTATACCCATGTTTTTGGGGTCGCTGAAACCGAATATGACCATGAAAAATTTTTTTCATCGGCCATTTTCCCGCTACCAACCCCTTATACCTGCTCCCGGGGGTTGGAATTTCAGTTTAAAAAAAAGTGGAGTAGGGTGTCTATTCATATGTTTTTTGGGTCGCTAAAACCAAAAAAGACTACCAAAAACAAATTCTTCCCTCCCTTAACCCCCTACAACCCCCTTAACACCCGAAAGGTGGGGGGTCGAAATTCGAATTTTCACGAAAAGTCGATTACTGTGTCTAAACCTACGTTTTTTGGGTCGCTGACACCAAAAAAGACTACCAAAATCAAATCCTTTCCACCCTCAACCCCCTACAACCCCCTGTAATAATTTTTGATAATTAATATTTAATTTTCAATTTCCCAAAAATCGTTTCGTTTTATTTGAAAAAAATTATTGCAGGGGGTTGTAGGGGGTCGGGATGGAAAGGATTTGATTTTGGTAGTTTTTATTGGTTTCATCGACCCAAAAAACGTAGGGTTAGACACCGTAATCTACTTTTCGTGAAAATTCGAATTTCGACCTCCAACCTTTCGGGTGTTAAGGGGGTTGTAGGGGGTTAAGGAAGGGAAGAATTTGTTTTTGGTAGTCTTTTTTGGTTTTAGCGACCCAAAAAACGTATGAATAGACACCCTACTCCACTTTTTTTAAAACTGAAATTCCAACCCCCGGGAGCAGGTATAAGGGGTTGGTAGCGGGAAAATGGCCGATGAAAAAAATTTTTCATGGTCATATTCGGTTTCAGCGACCCCAAAAACATGGGGATAGGGGGGTGTAACCTCTGGGTTTTGACTTTTTTATTTTTTTGTGTGCCTGTGTTATGGTTCCGAATTGTCTGTTCTTCAAGAAACTTTTTGATTTTTTAAATTTGGACACGTCTGTCACATGTTAAAGTGCTATATATATGAATATATATATATATAATTTCAGAAGCCTGCAAAAAAAATTTCCGTGGTCTAAGATCGAGAAGTCATTTACTGTAGCTTTTGGTGCGCTAAATCCGAATTAACATTTAACTAAAACCTCCCATTACGTCAGGATTTTAAAAAAATTGGGGGTAAAATACCCAAAATAATTTTTTAGTAGTTTTTGAAAATTTCTACTGGGTAAATCCGACGTGCTAGAGACTTGTCATATGAGTTAAATTAAAGCTAGAACCCTATACTTTACGAAAATATAGCAATATTGCCAACAAGAAACTAAATTAACTGTCAGAATTGATTTTTCAACAGTTGCACGGTGCGCCTGAAATGAGTTTTTATAAAAAGTCCCTGCACTTGAAATTTTCTTGTAGATTTTGAAATCTGTGAAGTTTCAAGAGCATTTTAAGACCAAAAAGAAAATAATCGCCGGAGCCCTTTTTGAGAAAATTAACTTTAAATATATTTTTTTATTTTATATTGTTAAATTGTTTAAAAATTCAAATATAATTCCAGGGAAGCAGCGTGTTCACACATATTGCTAAGGTCAGTCTGTAGAGAGAAAGTCTTGAAAATTTAATGTTAGTTTTTGATTAATTAATTCTGTGTTCTTACGGTCTTTCAAGTAATTTTAAGATGTCGAAAATTTAAATGTAATTAAATTTTAAAATTAAAATGAATATAAAAATTTAAAAAAAAATTATTATTATTAGTATTATTATTATTTAAAATTTTAATTTAATTTTTTTAATTTAAATTTAAAATTTCTCACATGGAGAAAGTCGGACCAAGGTTTGCTATTTATGTTTAAAAAACCAAAAAAATATGTGACTCGCTCCCAAGAAAGGTACCTAAGAGGCAAACGAATTATAGGTTAGGTTCGAGTTAGATTTATCTTGATGAAAAGTTTATTTCTAATTATTTGAATTTGAAACAAATTTTTATTTAATATTTTTTATTTAATGAAGATTTGAAGATCAATAATTATTAATTAATAATTGATTTTCTTTCCGTATTTTTACTCAAAAAATTGGAAAACATAACCTCAAATTTTTTGCTTCTTAGGTACCTTTCTTCGGAGCGTGAAATACATATGTTAAAAATACATTTCACTAATTTTGACGAAAACTTCTTTGACCATATCAAGTTACCTACTAACCAATTTTCGGCATCTTAAAATTACTTGAAAGACCGTAAGAACACAAAATTAATTAATCAAAAACTAACATTAAATTTTCAAGACTTTTTCTCTACAGATTGACCTTAGCAATATGTATAAACACACTGTTTCTATGGAATAAAAGTCGATTTTTTAAACAATTTAAAAATATAAAATTAAAAAATATATTTAAAGTAAATTTTCTCAAAAAGGGCTCCGGCGATTATTTTCTTTTTAGTCTTAAAATACTCTTTAAACTTTACAGATTCAAAATTCAAAAATTCACAATATGGCGATCGACTTTTAAAAATCGATTCAATTTGCCTGAAACTCGTTACTCGAGGGGTTTCGGGGTCGCTGATTAGGAATCTGTCCACAGATTTTTTTATTTTGACATCATATTCGCAATCAGCGACCCCGAAACCCCTGAGTAACAAATTTTAAACCAATCCAATCATTTTTTAAAACAGTTGTATTTACAAAAACTAAAGCTTGCCAGGTTAAATCAATAATTAGTGATGGTAAAGTGGAAAATACACCTTGTCTCTATAAATTGTAATGGTTATTATTTAGACTCAAATGAAGACTGGGCTGCTTGTTCTGTCTGCGGTCAATGGGCTTTGTGCAGTTGTGCTGGTGTCGATGACGAAGATGAAAATGCAACCTTTACTTGTAAAATTTGTCGACAGAAATAGGTTGCTTTTTTAGTACCGCGCCGGTGGGGCAAGATGGGGAGATTTGCAATTTTTTCCATATTATAAATTTTATGATTTTTTAAGAAACAGATGGCCTTTGTACGCCTTTATTACTAACGACTGATTCCCAAAGATGGTTATTAAAGAAAATAATAAAATATATATTCGATAATTTTCGTTTTTTTGCGCCCGTGTAGAAATTGAATCTGGGCGCTAGACGTGCCATGTCCGGGAAGCCCCACTACAAGCTAGCCCCTGACCAGAAACCTAATTGTCATGGCTAACTCGGCCTTTTTCCACACGGGCGCTTTAAACCTAAAGTACCCCGTCTTGCCCCACTCTCCCCTACCCACACTTTTCTCAAAATCATTAACATAATTATCTATAAAATCTTTGTCTAAAAAATTTTCAAATAACAAAAAAACAGCAGTCTTCTGAATCAAAGCTTCCACATTAAGATAATACATTTTTAAGTTTCCGAATATCTGTAAAAGAGATAATTCGAAAAGAGGTTCAGGTACGATTTATTAGTTTGAAAATTTGGAATCTGGAAGTCATTTGGAACAACTCCCTACCAGGGTTGCGTACGTAATTTACCTGACGTAAATTACATAGTTTTTTACAGTATATTACGTCCGTAATTTACGTGCTCAGTTTTATACGTAATTTACTTTTTCAAAATGGCTGAATTGTTTACATGATTGCCGTTGACTATTTCTTTATTCTGTGTCCCACCAAATTGCATTTAAAAAATGTTTAGAGGTGCAAGGCCGCGTCAAAACTTTTGGAATGAACTATCATTTATATCATGAGAACGATCGCGCGCTCCAGCGCGCGCGTTTTTTCTCTTGCGCATTCCTTTTTTTAATATTTTAATTTTTTTAAACAAGAGTACTTACAATGAGAATAATGGCGCAAATATAATAAATGTTTTAAAGAAAAATTGAAAAAGAAATGTTTATGAGAATGATAATCAAGATCACCATCAGCAGTTGTAGTAAAAATTGCTGCAACTTCATTTACACTTTGTAAATTATAACGTCTACTATCCATCCTAGGCTTTAATGAAAATAATAATTGCATCTCAGGCTCAATTTCTGCATTATTTTCAGTCATCGTTTTTTTAATTTCTTTATGCATCATACGGTAGGACTGTGCAAATAGGTTACAATCCCGAAGGGCTGTATCGATTCCATCAACAATATCTCGGTTTAATTGAACATTATTCTTACAACGAATTTCGGAAGCTTCGTTTTGATCAACAATAAAGAACTGTCCAAATGAAGGAGTATCGTTTCTTTGAGACGCATGCTTATTCCCTAAATCTTTTTTAACCAAATAGTTATTTGATATAAAACTACTTAACTTAAAATTCACATAATATGCACATTATTTGACATAAATTTCATTGTACACAAAAACCATTTAACATAAATATCATTTGTCATAGAATTCATTAAACAGAAATATTATGTTAATAAAAAATTTATAAAATAAAAAAATAAATTAAATTAAATTAATTAAATTAATTAATTATTAATTCTTAAATTTATTTAAGAAAAATTTATGTTACATAATTTTTATGTCAAATGGGAATTAAGTTATCTGAGTTTTATGTAACATAAATTTTTATTGTCATAAAAATCATTTAACATAAATTTCTTTTGACATAAAACTCATTTAACGTAAATTTTATTTGTTATAAAATTCATTTGACATCAATTTCATTTGGCATAAATATCATTTAACATAATTATTATTTAACGTAAAATTAAATTTATATAAATTTCATTTAGCATAAATTCCATTTAACATAATTCTCATTTGACATAAAATATACTTAACATAATTTTCATTTGACATAAAGTTCACTTGATATCAATTTCATTTGACGGATGAGTCATTACACATAATTCTCATTTGACATAAAATTCAGATGTCATAGATTTCATTTTACATAAAGATCATTTGACCTAGAAATATAGGCGCGAATTTCAAAATTGGCGAATCACAATGTTGTTGATAATATCTAATTGGTTACTTTTAAAATTGGCGCCGATATTTTTATGTAAAATGTAATTTGTGTGAAATGATTTTTATGTAGAATGTAATTTGTGTGAAATGATTTTTATGACAAATGAGAATTGTGTTAAATGTCTTTTATATCACATGAACTTTATGTCAAATGAAAATTATGTTAAATGGGATTTACACCAAATGAAATTTATGTCAAGTAAATTTTATGTCAAATGAGAATTATGTTAAATGGTATTTATGCTAAATGAAATTTATATAAATTTAATTTTACGTTAAATAATAATTATGTTAAATGATATTCACGTCAAATGAAATTTATGTCAAGCTAATTTTATGTCTAATGATATTTATGTCAATTGAGAATTACGTTAAGGGGGTATTCTGGTGTTCGGCCCTGTTTTGGAAGGTTATTTCAAAATTTTTTTTTAATACAACATAAAATATAATCCGATTAAATACTTTTCTAACTTTTCATTTATGTTAACAACTGTTGAAAAAAATTTTTTTTTAATACTTTTATTAAATTTTTTATTAATTATTAAACAATTAATTTAACAATAAAATATTTATATACGTGGCCTGCGGTGATGATGACATCCGATGACGTCATCTGAAACAAAAAAATCAAATTGATTATTGTTCTATATGCCGGTGGCTATGGCCCGTACTAGAATGAAACATTTTTGTTAAAAAATAACAAAATGGCGGACTTATAAACAAAAAGGTTCGAAAATATTCTGTTTTTTATTGACAAAAAGTTAAAAATAAAACAAAGTTGTTATTAAAAGTACGTGATTCTAGTACGGGCCATAGCCATGGTTGTGTAGAATAAGCTGTAAAAAAATTAGAGCAATCGGACGGATAGATTTTTTTTAATTACCACCGCAGCTATAAAAAATGTCATTTCGAAAAAAACGCGTTTAAAGTTAAACAATAGTAATTAATTAATTAATTTATAGTTGATTAATCAACTATAAACCATTTTCAAAAATGGTTAAATTCGCTTGAAACTCGTTACTCGGGGGTTTTCGAGGTCGCTGGTTACGAATCCGGTGTTAGTTTTTAAAAATTTAAAATGGCGGATCAAATATGGCGGACGAAAAAATTTAAAAATTATTAGATTCACCTAAAACTCGTTACTCGGGGGTATTCGGGGTCGCTGGTTACGAATCTGGTGTTATTTTTTAAAAATTCAAATGGCGGATCCAATATGGCGGACGAAAAAATTTAAAAATCATTAGATTCACCTAAAGCTTGTTACTCGGGGGTTTTCGAGGTCGCTGGTTACGAATCCGGTGTTAGTTTTTAAAAATTTAAAATGGCGGATCAAATATGGCGGACGAAAAAATTTAAAAATTATTAGATTCACCTAAAACTCGTTACTCGGGGGTATTCGGGGTCGCTGGTTACGAATTAAATGTTAGTTTTGAAATATTTAAAATGGCGGATCCAATATGGCGGACACTTTTGAGAAATTCATCGGATTTACATGAAACTCGTTACTCGGGGGTTTTGGAGATCGCTGATTACGAATCCGGTGTTAGTTTTAAAAAATTCAAAATGGCGGACGAAAATTTCAGTTTTGAAATTTAAAATAGAAATTTTGGTTGTAGTTTTTTTTTTAATTTATACTTACATTAATCGGCAATCCCTGGTGCGTAAAGCAGGCCTTCAGTTTCTTCATAGGCATCATTTTCAGCGACTCTATCCGCTCTTCGCGAAGACCTGGCCTGTTTCGATGTTTCGGATGCTTTTTTTTCTGCCCTCCTAATTCTTAACTCGTTGTACTTTTTAGCGTAATTCATACCATTCGTGCCGATTTGGACACCCATAACCTCCATAATTTTTAAGATAGGCATAAATCCCTCATTGAATGTGCATGCTGCTGTTAGTGTTGCGATTTCTAATGTTTTTTTTCCAACGAAAATATGCTTCGGAGCCATATTCCAAACGCAGCTGTTAAAGCTTTCGTTGTTATTCTGTGTATTTTTTCCTAAGCATCTTTCCAACAGATCATTCGACGATAATTCTTCGTAAATTGGCTTTAAAATTTTCGCTATATCTTCATCAAATGCGGGTGGATGTGAAAAAGTATCTTGTTGATTCTGAGCTTTGAGTTTCTGATATTCGCACCACGAAGTCAATCCCTCTGGACAGTAAAAGTGTTGCGGTTTTTTGTCTGTGGAGGTTAGGTGGTAGTACGTTGCCCATACAGCTTTCTTCATTTCTTCAAGAGATTCCGAGTTTCTTAAAATTGCTAGTCCATAATATGTGCTGAGCTTTATCATTACTTTATTAGTCAAGGAGAGAGTTTTAATTTTTACAGCACCGCTATTAGCCGATGAATTTCTTTTTGTTTTACGCCTTTTCGGTGCACGTTCGAGTTCTTGTCCTTTAGATTTCTTATTTTCGGCTTCTTCGAGTTGTTTCTTTGCTTTCAAATACTGCGTTAGTGATTTTTTGCCGTCTTTAACACGTCTGTATATACGTTTTTTAACGTGTAATACACATTCTTTTTTTTCAACTACAGGTTTGCCGTCATAAGGATCAGCTTGCAATAGATTTGTAAATGTTTTTGAATCACCATCGCCAATGAATTGCTTATATTTCACACCAAAAAGTTGCACAGATCTTTTAAACATTTCGATTATTCCGTCCACTTCCATTTTTCCCGAACTTCCTTCGTGGTTTGCTGAACAATTATCCTTATGATCCTCATACCATTCCAAGTATTCATCAGTATCTTCTCTTCCTGACCACTTTTCACAAGCTTTGCATACTTTTGATAGTACTATCACATCCACAATTTTATTCGAATATTTTCCGATTAGCGAGACAATTCCTAAAAGTGATGTGAATCCACGCTTTGCCCATGAACCATCGCCAGACACAGTGAGCTCGTCCTCTGGATAACCCTTTTCAATGTTCTTCTGTTTTTCTTCATTCACTGCTTTTTTTAAAACCATCTCAGATACGGCTTTTACGGCAGTATGTATCTTTTCAAGCAATGAGTAAAAGCAACTTATACTGACTCCAGAACCCAGTTCCATTATTGAGCAAAACATGTTTATGCCAGCCAAACCGACACCAAGTAGCCGCATAGCAAAACAAAATCGCCTGTTGACTTCATATGCATTTTTTATCATTGGGCAAGAGTTTATTGTAGATTCCTGGCAAGAACATTTCACGACTACTTTAAATCCCAATCCCTGCGGAGATTTTTTAAGAAATTGTACGTCACCATCACACAATTTACACTTCACTAAAGATTGCAACGCTGTAAAAACTAAACTGAAGCTCAACAAACTATAATTAAAAGTGTCATCGTACGTTACATCAAAATCACCACTATCTTTCAATTTGCGAGATGATGTACTGACAAATTCAATTTTTTTTCCCGTTGTGTATCGATTACCGCGAAAGTTTCTTTTTTTATCACCAAAACTTGGACGAATTCTGCTACTTCTCGTTTTCTTCCTATCCATTGTCATACGATGTTCAGTCACCCAGTAAGAAGCGAGAAATTGAAAAGAATTAAAATATTTTAATTCTTATGAATTCCGTTTTAAAATTTTATGTAGAAAAAAATTTGACGGTCCGAAGATTTGAACCTTCGATTTTCAATGCCGGAGCCAAACAACTATTTCGCGCAGCTATATCAACTGTACTATAGATATTTGATTTTAAACGTACTTACTTCAGAATATTACGGATTTCAAAAAAATTAAAAAGTTAGCGAAATATCAAAACGGAATTGGTAGTAATTGACTTTCAGGTAAAACTGAAATATTTAGTCCGAATTACTTATTCAGTATTTTCGAATATGGCCGATCCAATATGGCGGACGAAAAATAAAAATCATTCAGACGGGCTTAAAAAATTGTTACTCGGGGATTTTCGGGGTCGATAATTACGAATTTGATATCAGTTTTCAAAAATTCAAAATGGCGGATCCAATATGGTGGAAGATTTTTTTAAAAATCGATTCAATTTGCCTGAAAATTTTTACTCATGGGTATTCGGGGTATCTGATGATGAATCTGGTGTCAAAATTTCAAAATTTTCGAAATTCAAAGTGGCAGATCCAATATGACGGACGAAAAATAAAAATCATTTAAATGGCTTGCAAATTGTTACTCGAAGGTTTTCGGGGTCGCTGATTACAAATAGGATATCAGTTTTCAAAAATTCAAAATGTCGTTTCCAATATGGCGACCGAAAAATTTAAAAATTCATCGGATTCGTAATCAGCGACCCCAAAAGCCCGCGACTAATAATTTTTAAGCAAATTGAATCGAATTTTAAAAAAATCGACCGCCATATTGGATCCGCTATTTTTAATTTTGAAAATTTTGAAAATCTGACATCGGATTCGTAATCGGTGACCCCGAAAACCCCCGAATAACAATTTTTAAACAAATTAGATCGATTCTTAAAAATGTCGGCCGCCATATTGGATCAGCCATTTTGAATTTTTGAAAAGTGATATCATATTCGTAATCAACGACCTCAAAAACCACCGAGTTGCAAGTTTCAGGCAAATTGGATCGATTTTTAAAAATTTCGGCCGCCATATTGGATCCGCCATTTTGAATTTTTAAAATCTGACATCGGATTCGTAATCAGCAACCCGGAAAACATAAGACTACCAAGCATTATGTAAATCGAAGAATGTTTTGATGTTTTTGGTATGTTTTCACGATTCTCCCCACTGTGCGGTCCTAACCTGATCTCGACTATGAGATGTTACTTCCATAATACTTGGTATTTCGGGCTAATATTTAGACAGTGAATTCTCCAAATATAGTACTTCCGAAATATGCAACAAAAAAAAAATCGATTTTTTGAAACCGAAACACCAGAATACCCCCTTAAATGACATTTATGCCAAATGAAATTTATGTCAAAAGAATTTTATAACAAATAAAATTTACGTTAAATGAGTTTTATGTTAAAAGAAATTTATGTTAAATGATTTTTATTTTAATAGAAATTTATGTTACATAATTTTTATGTCAAATGGGAATTAAGTTATCTGAGTTTTATGTAACATAATATTTTTGTTTAATGAATTCTATGACAAATGATATTTATGTTAAATGGTTTTTGTGTGCAATGAAATTTATGTCAAATAATGTGCATATTATGTGAATTTTAAGTTAAGTAGTTTTATATCAAATAACTATTTGATCAAAAAAGATTTCGGGAATAAGCATGCGTCTCGTTTCTTTCTGCATACAAAGATGTATTCATTTGATAATAAACCTGACCATGTATTTTGAAACAATATGGTCCTGGTCGTCTATTGTTAAAATTAACTAAGTTAGCGTTGAAAGAAGCAAAACCAAATGAATTATTGTAAGGTCGTATATATTATGAAGAAAATGCCCAGATAATTCGTGGGTGCCATCAAATAAATTTTGTAATATGAGTGGAGGAGCAGGTAGATCTTCAAGAATGACTTCGCCATGTTTACAACAATCATGAAATGAATTCTTTTTATTAGATAGGTACTCTTTCTGCTTGGAAATGTTTAGCATTACAATGCTCACATGAAATGCTTATCGCACCAGCAAAATGTTCTTCTATATGCGAGACTGAAATACTGTCAGAGAAATTTTGATTCTGTGCAGAATTACGTTTTTTGGCGATGAGTTCTTTGATAAGCTGCATTTTTTTGACGACCAGAAATATTAGTATTTGATAAGTTTGCTGTAACAGTTACATTATCTTTTGCTAAAGATGTATTAACAGTTGTAGAGGATTTTGCTGAATTTATATTTGGTTTAGCCACTGTAATAATACTATCCTTTGTTTGGATTGATTGAGGATTAAGAATTCTATTATTATCTTGTTTTTTTGTCGAAACTTTCTTTGAAAAGCAGCTTTTTTTGACGTTTCATGACTTGATGTTGTTCTTCTTCCTCTAAAGAACGTATTATTATTCTTTTTTTTACTTGATTTTTATTTTTTAAATTAGTATATTTTGTAACATTTCTTGAATAAATACAATTATCTAATGATCGAAGTCATGCATTGTAATTGTCTATTATTAAAAGTTTCCTCTGAACTGTTGATTTTTGAATTAATTGTTGCATTTTCAATAATTACATTATCTTTGTCTTTATAATTTCCTTTGTGTATTACTTCTCCTGATGTAGGGGAGACTGGGGTAAACCCGCGCACAGGGTAAACCCGCTCACTAGCGATTTAACGCGATGAACTCAACTTAAGATGGAGATATTGATACTGTGAATAATACTTAACATTCAACTTATATTAACGAACTTTCGTTTAGTTTCATGAATTCAACATAGAATCAGAGGCAATCAAATGTTTTAGAGGTATCAGAAAAAACGTTTTTTTTTATTTTTAAGTTTTTAGATCATTATTTTTGAGTCTTAATTTATTTGACAAATTTTTTTTGTTGCTATTGGATGTCCTTTTTCAAAGTACATGTATAGTTTTATCTTATTTCAAAAAGATTTAATTAAATTTATTCTGAAATGTGAGGAATACACTCGGGGTAAAATCGCTCACGTGAAGTCGGGGTAAACCCGCTCACTTAGTTTTTAATTTAAAATTTAGAGTAAAATAATTTCACGTATTATATTTTAACAATAACACTATTTATGACTTGTTAAAACTAAAATTGTAACTACATTTCATTTTCTCTTAATAAAATATAACATTATTTAAATCCATATTTGTAATTCATGAAACCTATATTCATTATTTATTAAACCAATTTGTTGTTTATAGAATTGTTTATAGAACTCATAGTTTATCAATAATAAATCACACTTAAGACGGGAATAAGACGAATTTTAATATTTAAAAAATAAATCTGTTCCGTCTTGAAAAGATAAAGTGAGCGGGTTTACCCTGGAAAATTGTAATTTCGAAATTTGGTACATGTGTATTAAAAAGTTTTTCTAAGTAAAACTAAAAAAGATAAATCAAAAACTCTTTTTTATTTTTTTAGTAGAAATCAGAAGCTTTCAAATGATATAAATTAACTTGGATTTAGAGAATAATTTCCTAGATTTTTACCGATCTGAAAAAAAGTGAGCGGGTTTACCCCAGTCTCCCCTACTATTATTATTCTGCGCTGATGTTGAAGGCATACTTTGCAAACTTCTGTTTATAATAATTTCTCCCTCATTTCTATTAGTTTTTGATTTTATAAATAATTCACTGTTAACTTTATGTTCACAAAGTTTTACATAAGAATTATCACGTGTAATGTTCATTGCATTACAATAACCTGTCTCTATATGTGTCTTTGAAATAATATCAGACTGATTTTGTTTTTGAATAGAAGTATGTTTATTTTGACGAGAGGTGCGTTTGTAAGCAACATTTCTGTCACGAATTGACGTTTTAACTTTAGAAGTAGAAATATTTTCTTCTGCTGATGATAAAGCTGTGGATGTGCTTTGGGGCCTCGTATTTAAAGTTTGCTCTGCACTAATGAATTCATTAGAATCCAATGATTCACATTGCTGGTTGAATTCAACGATGATAAATTATTGTCAACAATTTTATTTTCTTTATTTTGGAAACTTTTTTCTCTAGCTCGATTCCTAAGATGACACTCCCAATTATATTTAACAGTCATAGTTCTAATATTAGTCGACCTTACTGACGGAAATTCACTTAAACGATTGTTTTTGAACATTAACATTAAATGATTTCTCATGTTATAATAATAGTAATTAACAGAATGGGGCATAATATTACAAAATATTGATGTTGCGAATGCTATTGCATACATTCCACAAGCAAGACTATTGTTTGGTTGTTGATCAACAGTTGTGAAAACTACTGGAGGTTTAAAAAGATATAATCTACTTAAATATTTCCTTTGATCTTCATTTAAACTTCCTTCATTAAGACTATCATAAATATAAAGTCTCATTTCATCATAATAAGTGCAAATCCAATGACCTTTCTTGATAGGTCCACTAAAAAGTATTTGAATATGCTTTTTACCTTTTTTAATCGGACTAATAAATTCAAGCGTATATAAATACAAAGTGCTATGCATGCTAAAGGAAGATTTTGATTCTCTTCTTAATAATTTTTCGAATTCATTAATATAAGTATCATTTAACATTCCTCCTTCAGTAAGTATAATATTAAAATCTGTAACACTTAAATTAACAGTTTCTTCTTTGTTCGACATGATTTCTTTCAATTTATTGAAAAGATATAGCTTCTAAAAAATAGTTTTTCATACAATTAATTAATTCAGAACACATGTAAATAATGTTACTATTGTCACATTTACCAGTAACTGGAATTTTTATCTTTTCCTTTCTTATTAAAGATTATTAAAGATTATTAAGAATGTAAAGAATGTATCTTCATCTATTAATATAATTTCGTCTTATCTGAAGAATGTAAAAAAGGTATCTATTTATCTTTTCATCTAAATTTGTTATGTATTTATTTATACTTTCTCAA
Organism: Leptopilina heterotoma; assembly: GCF_015476425.1. Lineage (NCBI taxonomy): Eukaryota > Metazoa > Arthropoda > Insecta > Hymenoptera > Figitidae > Leptopilina > Leptopilina heterotoma. The sequence continues at coordinate 78,959 of NW_025111128.1, read as the reverse complement.
CAATAAATATAAGTATATTTTCGGTAAGTTTTTCAGTTTTGTATCTGTTTATATTTCTTATTTTTTTATCTTTTATTCTAGTATCTGTTAATCTAGTAGCTCTTGGCGAAATCTCTGTTTACCAAGTATCTGGTATCTCGTAATCACATGTTATCAATAGTACTTATCTTTAATTTTTATATATTTTATCAACAATAAATATATGCGTATTTTTTGTAAGCTTTTCTGTTTAGTATCTGTTAATCTAGTACCTCTTGACTAAATCTCTGTTTATCAAGTATCTGGTATCTCGTAATCACATGTTATTTTTAGTACTTATCTTTAATATTTATAAAGTTTTTTCCAAATAATAATAACTAACTACCAAAATGTTGAAAAATCAATAATTAAGATTACGAAAACAAATATAAATCAATATTAAATCACAATTACTACCACTATAATATAATTATGTAATGTACAAACATCAGAATTTAAAAAAATCAATCAATATTCTACATTCAGAAATCAAAATAACAGGCAAATGTCCTTTATTCCTTTAAACTTTAATAACGTAGAGTGTTTTCAGGACCTTAATTTTTGTCAAATAAAATTGTTTATATTGTGGCCTTGGGTCCAAAAGATTTGAGAAAGTTGTTAAAAATCAGCAATTATTACTTTATTTCATCGAATGCATTTTCACTGTGAACACAGCTCATCAGGACTACAGAAAAAATATAAAAAAGTTGAGTAAATAGAAAATACGAAATCAATAGCAACATTGTGTGTGTCACTGTGAATCAATCTTTATATATTTTTTCTTCTACAGTTTGTGTTGTGTCATAGACTTTACTATTGTATATTTTATGTTTTTTGAAATTGTATCACTGTCCTTTGTAATGATGAGCACATGTGTTATTTATTTTGTTTATTATTTTTATGTTTATTTATCAATTTGGAATGTTCTGTTGGATTTTTATTTATTATAAAATGAAGGAAGTCTCGATGGATCTTGTTCAAACAAGAATCCAGTAAATCCGAACAAATTTTATTCCATTTTTTGACAGGTCTCGACTTTGAGGTTATGTTGGCCTTTAAAAAACTTTTCGAATTTAAATTTTTTTTTTTTTTTAAAAGTTTTATAAATTTGTATCATTGAACAATGTGGTAGGTCTATTCCACACACAATGTTGCTATTGATTTCGTATTTTCTATTTACTCAACTTTTTTATATTTTTTCTGTAGTCCTGATGAGCTGTGTTCACAGTGAAAATGCATTCGATGAAATAAAGTAATAATTGCTGATTTTTAACAACTTTCTCAAATCTTTTGGACCCAAGGCCACAATATAAACAATTTTATTTAAACTTTAATTAAATTAATGTCTTTAACTTAAATTAAATTAATTAAATCCTTTAAATTAATAAATCAAATAATTCACATTATATTTACAAACTCCTCCTAATTAATATACAAATAATATTAACAACAAATTTAATTTGTATTTACATGTATTTTAATACTTGCGTACGTAACGTATGTAATGTACTTTAACTTTTTTCAATGTACAAAAAACAAAACCACAAAATTCACAATCAACACTTTTTAATTTTAAAAAAGAAAAACGAAAATATAAAAGTGTGAGGTCACCATCACTATAAAATTCAGCTAATGAGGAACACTCATTATAAAATCAGCCAATGAGGAAACCAAACCATAAAAAAAAATTATTATATTAAACTACTTTTATTTAAATTTTAGTTAATAATTTTAATTAATAATTTTTTTAATTTTAAAAAATAAAAAAGAAAAACGAAAATATAAAAGTGTGAGGTCACCATCATTATAAAATTCAGCCAATGAGGAACACTCAATATAAAATCAGCCAATGTGGAAACCAAACCATACATAAAAAATATTATATTAAACTACTTTTAGTTAAGAAGAAAGAAGCTATCAATTATTTTTTTTCTGGATTCTTTGATAATTTTGAAATTATTAATTAATTTCTAAAATATTTTTCAGATTAAGCAGGTTTCTGTATTCGGGCAGCTGTGCTGTCGATACATATGAAATCTAAGAGCTTATAGAGATTTATTTAAGATATTTAATTTATTTAGTAAAACTTTGATTCGGATAATTGATAGCTTCTTTCTTCTTAATATTTAACTGCCGAATGATAAATTCACTTTGTATAATTACTTTTAGTTAACTTTTAGTTAATAATTTTAATTAATTATTTTTTTAATTTTAAAAAAGAAAAACGAAAATATAAAAGTGTGATGTCACCATCATTATAAAATTTAGTCAATGAGGAACACTCATTATAAAATCAGCCAATGAGGAAAAAGTTCTACACTTGAAGTTAGCTGCTTTGACATCAGTAAGTAATGTCACGATTATATCCACTCAAAGTAAAGGATTTTGAAAAAGAGCCAATCAAGAAAAAGTTATACACTTGAAGTTAGTCGATCTTACGCACCTCGTTTTTACGAAAGGATAAACGGAAAATGGGAACAGTGTGGCTTTTTGTCTAGGATGCAAACAAACCTTCTCTAATACATCTGAAGAGAGGTTTAGAACCTACAGGTAAATTTGAATGAAGAGATATTATATGATGTTATATAAATAAATGTATTTTGAATATACAAATTATGATTGAGTTATTTATTTATTACTTATTACTCATTTATCTAAATTTTCTAAATTTATGTACAAATGGTACAAATAGAATTCGTAAACATAACCTATACAATATACTGTCCCGTCATAAACCTGTCAAAATCATCTTCATCATGCGCTTTTAAACATTTAAAGAGTAATGAATTATAAAATAATAATTCATATTTTCAAAACATTATTTATTTAATTATAAACTTTACATACCTGTGAGCAACAAGGCGATTATAAGCAGAGGTTTGAATAATTTTCTTGCACAACAAGCGTTTCAAAATAGCCTTTACTTTTTCTGTTTTTTGACGTTCAAACCCTAATTCTTCCCAGGGAATCGGTTGTCTTTTTTGGTTTGGTCGATTCATTGTATATAATTTATATTTAATAATCTGACGAATTTATTGCATGACATTGACGAAGCACGTGTAATTTTCAAATATTATGCTTTTAGCGCTTCTTCAAGTGTCCGACATCTTTTTTTACATTTATTACAGGTTTCTTACGTATATTACATTTTTTACGTAATATACGTAAAAAACTTCGAGTTCCGCGCAACCGTGGAACCCTGCTCCCCACCAAGTTTGTAGCGTAGGCATGCAGGTCTTTTTCCCAGATTAAAAAGAGCATAACGACTATTAAGTCTAATTTACAACTAAAGAATTGCAAGTTTCACTAATTTCATTTGAAACGAATAGTAAATTGAACGAAATTCGTTGCTTCTGAAATGACATTTAACCTAATGTGAATGTAAACAAGTCATATTTATAATGAATTATAATAATCAATACTTTTAAATTACTGTGATTCGTGTCAGTTTTATTATTTATGAAACAAAATTTTTAAATCTTATAAATTTCTGGTTTTATAAAGTAGATTAAATATAAGTGTAGTTTTAAATAAATTAGTTTCTTTAGAATAAATATTTAAAATAATAATTTTGTAAACGAATCAATAATAAATATTATTTTCGAATATTTAAATGTTTATTATTGCGAATTTTCTTAATTGAGTAATATTTATTGATATAATTTCAATTTTTGTTAGGTAATAATGAAAGTAATTTTTAAATGCTGAATTAAATAAAGATTTCAAATTTAATTTTAAAGAAATTTGAATTAACTTAATTATAGTTGACACTGTTTTCCTTGTAACGTAATATTATTTTTGACAAAATCTAATGACTTGTAATTCACAATAAATCGAATTCTCTCCAAACCTAAAAAGCAATGTTTTATTTTAGACTAAATAAGAATTCTTATATTTTTAATTTAGATGAGATGAGATTTCTAACGCGGGAGAATTCAAATAAATAAAAGTTTGATATAAAGCAAATTATAGAAAATGTAAAATAAGACAATTAAAAATAATGCCAAATTACAATTCGGTATATGGGAAATTATTTTTCGTTAAATTTCAGTAAAAAATAATGTAAATAAATTTATAATTTGTTATATTAAACTTTAGTGTAAAATTTATTTTGGATTAATAAAATACTTGTGTATATTAATTTAGTACTATCCAATTTATGGTTGTGGCATCTGGCATCAGTGCCTAGTAAGTTTTATAGGGAATTTTAAATTCTATATAAATGAACTAGGAATTTTGATTGTCATCTTGGAGGATTAAAATTTAAAAATCTAAAGTTGTATTTATATTACAATTAAACATTATTATTATTATTGTTATTATTATTATTAATATTATTATTATTTGATCCAAAAATTGAAAAGGCCTTTTATTTGACATTTGTTCTTTCTATTTCTCTCTCTATTTTATCGTATAATCATTGTATTACTATAGGTTATATTATAAAACTATTGTAATTATTTTAGAAAACTGTAATTAAATATAGTATTAATTGTATTAATATTAAGTTAAATTTATTATTATTATTAATGTTTAATTAATTAAGGAATATGTATTAACTATTTTACTTATATTTGATTAAATAGAACGAAATTATGATTATGAAATTCTGAATTTGTACTTCTTATTATTATTGATAAGAAAAACTGCAAAATTATATTGTAAGTCTTCGTATGACGGTTATTTTATTGCGCAGTTAAAAACTGCGCAGTAAAATATATAACAATAATGAGTCATTTGTAAGATGCGTAATAATCTGACCTTGAGATCTGTTAAATGCGTAATAATTTAACCTTGACACGTGTCATTATTTCGGTCATTTGGAAAATGCGCAATAACTTGACCTTGAATGTTCAACGCTTATTGGTCAAGTGCCACGTCATCAGCGCTCTGATTGGTTAAACAAAGAGGGGAGGGTAAACCTCCCCTTTTTTAGTTGGGTATATAAAGAGAGCGCCTGAGACCCAAAGACTCAGACAATTTTCGAGACTTGAGAAGAGACCACTAATTAGTAGTGCATATATTTAAAAGAATTATTGTTAAATCGGCGAATCTTACAATTTGTGAATAACTAAATCAAAGAATCTAAATTGTTAAATTAATATTTACCAATAAAAACAATTATTTGTAAAACAGAATTGTGAAGTGTATATTTAAAAGAAACAATATTTGAACTTAAATAAAATTGGTTTTTTACCCGAAAGGGGTTTTTCCAATCAATTATAAGTGTATATTTATTATACCACCTTCAATCTAAATAACAAATTCAAATTTAAATTCAGTGCCCGCTTTCAAGCGGTTATAACAGTAAAAAGAATCCAGCCATTGGTTATTAGTGAATCCAACGGAAATATACTTAAAATATAACCTGTGACGCGACATATCCAAATTTTTGGTGACAGCGGTGGGATACTGCACTGAACATTAATAAATAAAAATAAATAAACTGTGATAAGAAAAGTACATCATCATCAAAAAATACTGACATCGCTGGACCTTGAGAAGTGGAGCCTGGCGCATGCGCGCTTGAAAGACTTTACCAGAGGAGGAAGCAGCGACATCTCTATCATCATAGTGAAACCCGAGGACCACCCCACTTTCCACATTTCTGCTGCAAGGTGCTACGAAACAAAGAAGAAGAATTTGAATTTCAACTGGAATCTGCACATCAATCAAACCATAGAAATTGTGAGGTATTTTAGTAATAGATCATATTTAAACTTTTGCTGTAAGAAAATTTTTCTTTTCTTAAAATGGGTCGTTCACGAAAAACAGATAAAACAAAAAGACCAAGTGCTAATAAAAACCCAAATATTGAAAATAATACGAATGATGTTAATGATACCTCTAACACAGGTCAGAATAATTCAAATGAAAATCATAGAGAAATTGCTCGTTCTAATGATGACTCAATTCATTTTGATAGTACAGAAACCACATCAGAACAAACCAATTCAATTTCCTCAAATTTAAATCTTGTACCAGTTCCGTTTAGGACTTTTAACCCTGAAATGTCACGCAATTTATCTGGTAATATGATTAAAGTTGTTGGTAATTGTATACCAACCTTTGTTGGTAAAAACCCACCAGTAAAAATATTTACGAATCATTGTAGATCAGCAATTACAATGCTTAACCCTCAAGAATTGTCAACATTTCCTATGTTTCTTTATACAAAAATAATCGGTGAAGCTAGGGATCACATTCTGGATGGTATGGGGATAAATGAAATTTTAACAACTTTAGAACAAATTTATTCTGTCAAAGAAGATAGAAGCCAATTAATGCAATTATTATTATCACTTAAACAAGATTCTAATGAAACGATTTACCAATTTTGATCTAGAGCGAAAGAAATTTTAAGTAAATTAATATCCCATTGCAAAGAAAATAATCCTCTAGAATTGATCCTTACAGTCAGTAAAATTTACCAAGAAAATGCTATAAGTGGTTTTCTAAGAGGTTTGCGTAAAGAAATATTTTCAAAATTATATGATAAAAAAATTAAGTCTTTAGATAAAGCAATAACTCTAGCCACTAAAGAAGAGATAACATTAAAAATTTGGGAAACTTTGCACGAAAACGAGAGACCATCTACTTCATCTTTTGAGGAAAGATCTTTCAACTCTTTTCCCCCGCGAAAACGTATCTCTCATTTTCGTGCCGAGGAAAATAGAGAATACAAAAGAAATAAAAATAACAACTTAGACATGTCAAAAATACAATGTTACAATTGTCTTCGGTTTGGTCATAAGAAATTTAATTGTAAATCAAAATTAAGTGAAAAAATAGAGAGAGAAAGTGCCAATATTGCTCAAAGTCTAATCATACAATTGAAAAGTGTTTTTTAAAGAAAAAGCATGAAAAAGAAATAGATTTAAGAAAAAATTTGGAAAAAGAAGATGAACTCGATTCAAAAAACTTGACTTGGGATCACCAAGTGGGAGAATTGCTGACCCCAAGGACGAAGGACCTCCACAAAGACGAATCAATCTCCAATTTAGAGAAACAGAAAGAAAGGGAGAAGTTCCCTCAATAGATTTAGAAAATACCTCATTTCTTAATAAAAAAGCACACTTTTTAATAGACACCGGTTCCTCAGTCAATTTAATTAAAATTAATACTTTGAAAACTGAAACGTTCATTGACAAAACAAAAATTTTTAATTTAGTTGGAATTAATCCAACTATGACAAAAACTTTAGGAGAAACAAAAATTTATATTTTCGGAATTGAGACCTTATTTCAAGTTGTCACACCAGATTTTCCTATTAAATATCAGGGTGTTTTGGGAATAACTTTTCTAAAAGAACACAGAACTACTTTAAATTTTATTGATAATTATATAAGAATGAATAATGTGGATATGCTTTTAAAGAAAATAAAAGAATTCAATTATCTCCACGATCAAAAACATTTGTTGAATTACCCATAAAGTCTACTTACTTAACTGAAGGATACATTCCAAGGATTTCTTGTGGTCCTGGAATATTTTCGGGAGAAGTATTGGTTAATAATAATAATGGTTTAGTTAAATTATTTATGGTTAATTCAACTAGTGAAAATGTGGAACTGACAGTACCAGCATTGGAACTGCAGGAATTTTCAACCCCTTTAAATTCTTCAATACTAGAACCCCCTGATGAGATTAAAAAACATGCCGAAAGATTAGCTTTATTATTACAAAATTTAAATTTGGATGGTTTAAATGATGAACAGAAGGAAAGTTTAATAAAGATTTTTAATGATTTTCCGAATCAATTTTATTTACCAGGAGATACATTGGGTTCTACAAATGTCCTGAAACATAAAATTATCACAAATACTGAGAATTCAATTTTTGTTAAACAATATAGATATCCACGTATTCATAACGATGAAATCAATAAACAATTAAATAATCTTTTGTCAGCAAATATTATTAAGCCGTCTACATCCCCTTATAATTCGCCCCTCTGGATTGTACCCAAAAGTCCAGATTCTAAGGGTAATAAGCGTTGGAGAATGGTAATTGATTACCGAAAATTAAATGAAATCACAGTGGGAGTCGTTTATCCAATACCTAGTATCATCGATATAATCGATCAATGTGGTGGCGCTAAGTATTTTTCTGTTTTGGATCTAGCTTTAGGATTTCATCAAATTCCTCTTGATCCAGAAAGTGAACGGAAAAGCGCCTTTAGTGCTCCTTTTGGTCATTATCAATATACCCGCATGCCTTTTGGATTAAAAACAGCCCCAAGTACCTTTCAGAGATTGATGGACCACGTTTTGTCAGGTTTACAAGGAATTGAAATGTTCGTCTATATGGATGATATTGTTTTATATGCATCCAGTTTGAAGGAACACTCTCAAAAATTAAGGAAATTGTTAGGAAGACTCAGTTCTGCTGGTCTTACTCTGCAACCGGATAAACGCAATTTTCTTCGTAAAGAAATCACTTATTTAGGGCATTTAGTTACTGAGAAGGGAGTGAAACCAGATCCTCGAAAATTGGAGGCAGTCTAAAAATTTCCTATACCTAAAACAAGAAAAAACATTAAACAATTTCTTGGTCTTACGGGTTATTATAGAAGGTTTATTAATGAATATTCCAAAATATCTAAACCACTTACCTTACTGTTAAAGAAGGATATTCCATTTGTTTGGACCTCTTTACATCAAAAATCATTTGAATTATTAAGGGATCAGATTTGCAGACCTCCTATTCTGTAATACCCAGATTTTTCGAAACCATTCGTTTTAACCACAGATGCTTCTGAATATGCTTTTGGAGGAATTCTTAGTCAAGGACCAATTGGACAGGATCTTCCTATAGCATATGCTTCCAGAGTCCTGCAAATAGCTGAAATTAATTATTCTACCATTGAGAAGGAATTATTGGCTATTGTGTTTTTTGTAAAACATTTCCATCCGTATTTATATGGCAGGGAATTCACACTTGTTACAGACCATAGACCTCTAGTTTGGTTAAATGGATTAAAGGATCCAATTTCTAGATTAGCAAGATGGCGTATAAAATTGAGTGAATACGATTACAAAATTATTTACAAGCCTGGTAGAATTAATGCTAATGCTGATGCTTTGACGAGAAATCCTGTGAACAATGATGAGGTTGGAATAGAAACAGTAAAAATTATTGATGTACATTGTCTGGTTAATCGTGCTTTTGGATTGTGTGATTGTGATTTTCTCTTAACGAGTTACCAGGAGAATTGTTTGGGAACTAAGGGAGCTGTATCCAATATTATATCTGCGGAGGGTAATGGTTCTCTTGGAACGCAAACATTCAACTTGGGATCGGAGAATTGGGATTGTCCATTGAATTATGGAATCCCTGTTGTGTCTTTGCACCGCTTAATAGGTGACAGTGAAAATGTCCTTGGCCAAGGTGAATGTTGTATTTCGGATTCGTGTCGGACGATCAACCTTGAAGACAAATTGATGGAATGATTGGACATGTGTTCCAGATCGATAATGCTTGTATAATTTATAGTAAAGATATGTTGTCCATGGTAACTGGTCATATTGTTCACTTTGTCTCGGAAGATTGCATTTTTGATTCTGATATGAGTAAAGAACTATTAGAAAGAAATTTGTTAAATGTTAATGCAATAAAAAATGCTGATTTTAAGTTTGGAAATGTAATCGTTATCCCTCAAGGAAATCGCTATATCTTTCACGTAGTAGTAAAAGAAAAATTTGAAGGGAAAGCATATCTGAATAAAGTGTCCAGTGCTATTCTTGGCTTTAGAAATGCTATGGAGCTACTTGATGTACATTTTGCTAGAGTTTCAAAAGTTGGAAATAATCTAGACGAAATTTCCTGGTTTTCTATTGAGAAAATGTTTTGTCAGCATTTCTCTGATTCACAAATAAAAATTATGGTCTGCACAGGTGAAATAATAATCCCAAAATTAGAAGAAAGACATCCAATTATCAAAGAATTTCATGAGTCAGCTGTAGGAGGTCACAAAGGTGTTTCAAAAACCTATTCTAGAATTCGATCAAAATATTTTTGGCCTAACATGAAAATTGAAATACAAAAATTCATTAAAGCCTGTAAAAATTGTCAAAGAAATAAAATTATAAATTTACGAACAAAACAACCTATGAGAATTACGGATACTCCAAAAGAACCTTTTGATAAAATACAAATAGATATAGTTGGCCCTTTGCCAATTATTCCACGTGAAAACAGGTATATTTTGACTATACAATGTGTATTTTCAAAGTATGCTGACGCAATTCCATTAAAAAATATAGATTCGGTTACAATAGCCCAAGCTCTTGCTGAAAAATTTATATCTCGCTACGGTTGTCTTAAAATAATTCATACTGATCAAGGGAGAAATTTCATGAGTAAAGTTATGAAACTTTTCTGTAAAATTTTTGATATTGAAAAAATAGAATCAACCGCCTATCATCCTCAATCTTTAGGATCATTGGAACGAAGTCACCAAGATCTAATGCAATACCTCCGTCAATTTAGTAACGCTCAATCTTGGGACGAAAAGTTGCGATTTGCTTTATTTTCTTATAATACTTCTATTCACGAATCAACGGGATTCGCACCTTATACATTAGTCTTTGGAAAAGAAGCTGTAATTCCGTCAAGTTTTCCCCAAGAATTACCCGATAAAACTTATCAACAATACTTACAAGAACTTTTTCATAAATTGGATAACGTCCAGTCCTTGGCTCGTGAAAACTTGGAAAAATCTAAAAGAAAAGAGACGCATGCATATCCCCTAATCGCCAAGTCGTCGAATGATCAAATAGTCGAATGCCAAGTAATCGAATGGACAAAACGTCGAATGCTAAAAACATCGAATCGGCATTTAGTCGAATGCTTAAAACATCGAATTGTCAATACGTCGAATTTTTAGCATTCGACATTTTTATCATTCGACGTTTTAAACATTCGACGAATTGAGAATTCGATGTTTTTAGCATTCGATTAAATGAAGATTCGATGTTTTTAGCATTTGACTAAATGACGATTCGATGTTTTGAACATTCGACAACTTTACCATTCTACTACTTGATAATTCGAACAGATGGCGTTTCGACTTTTTGTCCATTCGACTACTTTACCATTCTACTACTTGGCAATTCGAACAGATGACGATTCGACGTTTTGAACATTCGACAACTTTACCATTCTACTACTTGATAATTCGAACAGATGGCGTTTCGACTATTTAAGCATTCGACGAATGGACTATTCGATGGTTTTACCTTTCGACTAAATGACGATTCGACGTTTTGAGCATTCGACGTTTTGAACATTCGACGAATTGAGAATTCGATGTTTTTAGCATTCGATTAACTGAAGATTCGATATTTTTAGCATTCGTCTACATGACGATTCGATGTTTTTAGCATTCGACGCTGTGTTTTGGTGCTACACAGCGATAGTGTTTTTTTCCGTAAAATAATTTTCCGTAAATTGACAACCTATCATTTAATCAGTTTACGACTTGGCGATTAGGGGATATGCATGCGTCTCAAAGAAAAAATAAACATTATTATGACAAAAATGTTCATCCTGTTAATTATAAAGTTAACGATATAGTAAACGTAAAAATAAACATTCGATATGATAAAAAATTTGACCCCTTTTTTACCGATTATACGGAAACATTATATGTAAATACCAGGGATAAGAAATTTCATTAAATTATTGATTTTAGACTAAATAAGTATTCTTATATTTTCAATTTAGATGATTTGAGATTTCTAACGCGGGAGAATTCAAATAAATAAAAGTTTTATATAAAGCAAATTATAGAAAATGTAAAATAAGACAATTAAAAATAATGCCAAATTACAATTCGATATATGGGAAATTATTTTTCGTTAAATTTCAGTAAAAAATTATGTAAATAAATTTATAATTTGTTATATTAAACTTTAGTGTAAAATTTATTTTGGATTAATAAAATACTTGTGTATATTAATTTAGTACAATCCAATTTATGGTATATAAAAATTCTGAAACATTATTTTTTGATTATTTGACAGATAAATTAATTACTAAATATATAAGTTTAGATTTTATGTATATTAACATTAGATTAAAATTTGATAAGATAAATTAAATATTAAGTAAAATTAAATAATGTCAAAATTAAATATCTCATAAATCATAAATCAAATATTTTAAGGTTATGCTATTTTTAATTTACATTAAACAAGAAATTTGTTAAACTACAATTTTAAAGAAAAAGAATTGGTTTCAGATATCATTAATACATTTTAAAAATAGGTTAGTTTTCATTTCATCAATATTGAAATTACTCTAAACAATAATTCTAAAAAATTGATTTTATTTCAAAGTGTACTTTGAATTAATATTGTAAAACTTTCAAAATCTATCAAAAAAAATTTTTTTAAAGAAAATCTTGTTATACTAAAGTTATGGCAGAAAGACATTCTGATAGGTAGTGCTTGAATAAAAAACTATTTGATATAATTAGATATATAGAAAATATAAAATAAAACAAATAAAAATTACACTATACAACGATTCAGTTTATTATACATTGAATTACATTCATTAATAATAAAAATTAGTTTATATTAATTTACATAATGTATACTTAAACATATACTTTTATATATGATCTAAAAAGATTCATACCGAGTGTCATTTCTGCATTTAAAAATTAAATTCATTTCTATTTCATTAATATAATTATTACTGTAAAAATGTATTCTCTAAAATGAAGTCATAACTAATTCAGTAGATAAAACATTGCTTTTTAGGTTTGGAGAGAATTCGATTTATTGTGAATTACAAATCATTAGATTTTGTCAAAAATAATATTACGTTACAAGGAAAACAGTGACAACTATAATTAAGTTAATTCAAATTTCTTTAAAATTAAATTTGAAATCTTTATTTAATTCAGCATTTAAAAATTACTTTCATTATTACCTAACAAAAATTGAAATTATATCAATAAATATTACTCAATTAAGAAAATTCGCAATAATAAACATTTAAATATTTTAAAATAATATTTATTATTGATTCGTTTACAAAATTATTATTTTAAATATTTATTCTAAAGAAACTAATTTATTTAAAACTACACTTAAATTTAATCTACTTTATAAAACTAGAAATTTATAAGATTTAAAAATTTTGTTACATAAATAATAAAACTGACACGAATTACAGTAATTTAAATGTATTGATTATTATAATTCATTATAAATATGATTTGTTTACATTCACATTAGGTTAAATGCCATTTCAGAAGCAACGAATTTCGTTCAATTTACAATTCGTCTCAAATGAAATTAGTGAAACTTGCAATTTTTTTGTTGTGAATTAGACTTAATAGTCGTTATGCTCTTTTCTATCTGGGAAGAAGACCTGCATCCCCTGTCGAGGCCCTGATCAGAGCCCTATTTCATATCTAGTGAACACCCCACTTAGGGTTTGGGCCAGAATTTCTGGTCAAACCCATAAGATAAAAAAATTCTTAAAAATGTAGTATAATTATTCCGTTTAATTAATTTCTTCAATTGTTTATAATTTTATAATGGGAACTAATTTAAAAAACTTAAATCATTTACACTTTATTCAAACAAAGAAAACTGTCGAGGCCCTGATCAGAGCCCTATTTAATATCTAGTGAACACCTCACTTAAGGTTTTGGCTAGGAATTCTAGTCAAACCCGTAAAATAAAAAAATTATTAAATAACTAAAATAATGATTGCCTTTCATTGTTAATAGCTTCTACAACAAAAAGGAATTCCAAAAACTTTATTAAAAAAAATTTAATAGGGAAAACTGTCGAGGCCCCGACCAGAACCCTGTTTTAAATAGGGCAAAGTAGGGCATTTTCTGCACGGGATGTTTTGAGGGTTAGGACTAAATTTTATATTTTTTAAATATTAATAATTTCTGCATTTTGTTCTATTGAAGCCACAAATAAAAAATATTTTTCTTTAAGAAGGAGGAGTTTAAATTTTATTTTAATTGGTCTAAATCATCTATTTTTCTTTTTGGGGGTTGGAATTATATGATTTATTTTTTAAATATTAATTTTTTCTCTATTTTGTTTAACTCAACCAACAAATAGAAAAATTGATTTTGAAAATGGGAGGAGTTTGTTTATTATTTTTATTGGTCTAAATCATCTATTTTTTCTTTGGGGGTTGGTAATATATGTGTTATTTTTCAAATATTAATTACTGTCTCCATTTTCTTTAAGTCAACCAACAAATAAAAAATTGCACTTTGAAAATGGGAGGAGCTTATTTTTATTGTCCAGAAGTCTTTTTTTTCTTAATGAGTTAAGACTAAATGTAACTCTTTAAAAATTAAATATTTTCTCCCTTTTTGTACAGTTGAACCAACGAATAAAAAAATTGCTTTCTTAAAGTAGGAGGAGTTAGAATCTCATTTTAATTGGTCTGAAAAGTAAATTTTCTAATTATTTTAGAAAAACGGGAAAATATTGTCTATTTTATTTTTCTTAGTATAATTGATTGTAGCATTAATTCTATTTGTTTTCTGCTTTTGTATTTTTTATATTCTACTAAATATAATAATAATTAATTTTAAATCAAAATTAATTGTTCAGGTTATTTATTTTGTACATAAAATTTATTGTTTAAAAAATTTTTATTCAAATTTATTTTTCTAAGTAAAATACTGATTTTTAGCTTTAAATAATATTTATTTAAATAAATTCATTTACTTTAATAATCGAAAAAGTTTTGCTAAATTTCTAATTTTTGATTACATTGTTTTAAAAAAACGTTTTTAAAAGTAAAAGATATGATTTATTAGTAATATCTCTTAAATCAAAGAAAGCAATTTTTTTCAATGTTTACTATATTTACACATCATTTTGAAACTTCGCGCGTTTATCCAAATCAGTTCCTTTCGTTCCGCCGTTCAGAATATGATTGTAGTCAATCGTAGTCTGCTACAAGTATCACTCATGTTACTAATACATTGACAGGTCTCACAGTTCGCATATTTATCATTAATAATTGAACAATTTACAATTTAATTCAACTTAAATAATGGATAAATCGACTGTAGAATAGTTAATTTATTAATTATAAGAGCTTTTTCTAACATTTTTAGTTTTTTTGATGAACTTTTTTCTACTATTTAAAGTCTAACCACCTATACATTTATGTTTATCGAATCTGTCAGGAATTTCAAGTAATTATTAATTATTTAGAGATTTATTTATTGCAATATTTGCTAAAATCTATTTTCTAAACATCCATTTTACATATTTAACGCTTCCTTTTGCTATCAAACACCTTCTAAATAGTTTATTTCCACTTTTACCGTATGTCTACTATATGTCTATCATTTGTCCACTTTAAAAGTGGACATATAGTAAATCCAAATCTGGCAGGGCTGCAGTTGAGCTTGGTATATTAAGTAATAGTCGTGCTAACTTGGATAAAATTGGATGCTGATTTTGAGCAAGAAACCAAAATATTTCAGGATTCTTTATGTTCTTCGATTTAAAAGTCTGAAAAATACCTGTTTCTTCTTGATAAGCTTTTGAATCTTCTAAACCCTCTGCATTTAAAGTATCGTCAAAAAAAGTTTTAGCCATTGAGCAATACTAAACATTTTCCTGAAATACCCTGCCTCTATAAACGGGATGTTACATATTGTCAGTTAAATTTATTGGCTAAATTACTTTTTTTAATCTAGATTTAAGAAGAGATTCAAACGTATCACTCTTTATTGAAAAACTTAATGTCAACCACTTTTCTAAAGCATCTGCAATTGTGGACTTCAATTTTTGACATTTATTAATGAGTTCACAAATGCCATCAAAACAAATTATAAAATTGACAACTTCTTGTTCAAAATTTTCATTCCGAACTAATTGCACGACTTCATCTTTAATTTTGTGTTCTTCTTCTTCGATTATATTTCTCATGTAAGCTAAATTAGCGAAGTAGCACTTATAGGAATCTCTATAAGAGCACCAACGTGTATCACCTGGTAGCGAAATTCTCCTTCCACCAAGATTAACAATTTTTCTTTCTAAACCTGGAGATTTAATTTCTTTAAATACTTTAGTTATTTTTTCTGTGAAAGAAGACTCAACCATTGCTTTTGCCAGCAAATTTCCACTATGACTATTGAACGTAACGTATAACAGTTATATGTTTTTACCCATGCTCATCATAGGTAATGCGTTATCAGTAACAACAGCGTAAATATTGGTATTGCACATTTGTTTAGCATATATGATAGCTTCATCCACAATCTCCTATATCGCTGATGCTGTTTCACTTTTTTATGTAAAATCCCAGCAGTGAATAAATAATTTCTCCCCTGCTGCATTATTAATTATGCCAACAACATATTTTTTATTTCTGGAATTGTATCTCTAGCCGTCTAATAATAGAACACTGTGTTCCGTTTGAATTGAAGAGTAACGAGCTAACATTTTGGAATATATTTTTTTTTAAATTGAGTTGCTGAGTGTTTTTCTCATAGGTGGCAAGTAATTGGGATTTAATGTTTCGACAAATTTTTTTAAATGTTCTGATTCTACGACCGTGAATGGAATATTACAACCAAAGAAGAAAGTTCCCAAACTTAGGTCTTCTGCAGACAGCATTCAGATCGAAACTCCAAAAAGTTAGTTGTCCAATTGCGGACAGTTTATCTCAAGATTGACCAATCGGAAACAAAAAATCCAAATTGCTTTTTAAAAAGGAATGTGTCTTGCATAGAAATCTACCACCAATAATGAAAAATGGACTAAAATAAAAAAATAGCAGATATTTCAATAATTTGTTTAAAAATACACTATGTTTTTCAGTATTTTTCTAGTCTGTAAAAATGTTTTTTTTAATTTTTTGACCATTTTCTGGTAAATTTTCACACAGGACATGCTAACAAACAAAACGAGTTATCATTTATTAAAATCGGTTCAGTAGATTCAGAGATAAACTGTCCGCAATTTGAGAAAACGTTCTTTTGAGAAAAACGCGTTTAAACTTATATGTATTGTTAGAGGCCATACATAAATTACCTAAAATTCTTTTGCAAATTAAAACCTCACCATTTTTTTTATTTCAGACACTGTTACATACATTAGCACCAATGTTTCTACTGGTCGTAACAAAAAGCTGAACCCCACCATCCCCTTAAAGTCTTACTTAATTTGTCAATGACTTTTTACATTAATTGAATATTTTTTGAAAAATTTACTTTTATTTTTTACAATTGGTTATATAAATACTTTAGGAGGTGTTTTCTGAAGTCATAAGGAGTTAAAAAATACAATAAAAAAAATAAAATTTTTTTTAATTCTAAAGTGTAGTAGTACCTTAAATTAAATATTATGTCATACATTGGTTATTATTCTCGTTTATTATTATCTACTAATTTACCATTCTTAAATCGGCGGCTGACTATGATGAATTCATACTTTCAATTCGGTTCGGATCTAAAGTTTCTGCATTATTTGTTTTCTAATTATTTTAGTGGAATCTTCGCTCAACGTGAATCCTGTTCATACGAATATAAAAAACATTTAATTCATTACAAAAAAGTAATATTTAGATTTTTAATTTCATGTACATATTCACATTTATAATAATGAAAGGACAAAAAAATGCATTTTACTTTAATTAATAAGATTACCTAATATATTTAGCCGAAATTCATTAAATAGCTGAACAATAAATAATTGTTTAAATAATGTTTTACTTATGTTTACACCGTGTTGAATTCTAAAATATTGACAGAAAATGAGGTTATGACACTTCTTAAAAAGAGTTACCCAGTTTTGATACTTTGCGACAGTTTGTTACAGTATAATACATCATTTAGGTAACATACGTAGGAAACCTCGAGTTTGTTACATTTACCTATCCCTGCATCAAACCAAACGCCGCGCGGGTATATCTGCCTTTTAGGGACTTTTGATTGTTTCTAGTGTCTTTCTAATTCTGAAATAGAATACGTTGTTGGTAAAGTAGATATTACTTTAATATAACTTTACCATTTGCATTTAATTAAATTACAAGTTTTATTGTCTAATTAGTCTTATTTATATACATAATTAATATTTTTACATTCTTTTACCAATGTAAATTATTTTTTCTTTTATTTATGTTAGAGTTAGCGACTTGGGTAACACGAATAACGACAATTGAATTTAGAAACGAAAGCAAGTGAACTTTATTATTTAAATAAATCGAATTAATTGATACATAGAAAGAGTGTGATCTTTACGACGAAAGGGTTTTCGTCAACTGAACAAAAAGAGTTACTTTTAGAATGTGTGTGTTTGTCTGTGTGAATGAAGTGTGCCATCTGTATTTATAAAATAGAAGTCACTATAAAGGCGCGAATTGTCAATTTCTAACACTCACCCTCAAGTCGAGACTGGAAATGACTTAATTGATAATATTCCAAGATCACGAATACAAGTGAGATGTCTAGATCCTGGTAATCCTTTGGTCAGAACATCTGCAGGCATTCTTTCGGTTGGCACGTAGACGAGATCGACTGGATGCTGCTTCAACACTTGACGAATAAAATAATGCTTGACATCTATATGTTTCGATCGGGAATGGTGTACAGGATTCTCAGCTAATTTTCTTGCTCCTTGGTTATCATTGAAAATTGTTGCCTTTGCCAGGTCGGGGAATCCGAGTTCTTTGAGAAAACTGATGAGATGCAAAGCTTCCTTCGAGGCATCAGTGATCGCCATATACTCGGCGAAGCACTTCAAGGCGTTGTCATCCTTCGTAAATTTGAGTCCTAGATCAGCTGTTCCCTTGAGGTAGCAGAGGACATGTTTGGCCGCCGTCCAATGTTCCTGTAGAGGGTTGCTGCTGAACTGACTCAGCACACTGACCGCGTGCGAAATATCTGGTCGGGTCCCAAGAGCGGCATAGGTCAAGATTCCGATCAGCTATGTGTATGGAAATGCATCGGTAGGAGATGGATCACTCGAAGATTTTGGCAACTTCTGTTGCTACGGGTTTGCAAACTTCCATCTGAAATCTTTGAAGTATGTCTCGAATGTAAGTCGACTGAGATAAGGTCCCAGAATGAATTTTGCTTCTCCGATATCTTTAATTTTAAACATTTCAGATAGCCTCTTCTTGATGGAACTCTCCCTTGCTCGATTATTTGACATAATCAGGATGTCATCCACGTAGATCAGGAGTATTGTCGTATTTGTTTCGTCCATGTAGACGCAAGGATCGGCACTTGTCGGAGTTAGATTCATGTTGGGAAGTACGGAGTCCAATTTTGCATGCCACTGTCTACCAGCTTGGCTCAAGCCATATATGGCTCTGTTTAGTTTGCAGACTTTCGGTTTTCCGTTGAATTTTCTCAGCATATTTCGATCTTTCCTCGAAAGGTTGGAATCTTCTTCGTGTGTCATTTTCTCGAGCATTTTATTCAAAAGGTCAGCTTGTTCCATGTGAAAAAGGGTATCCATTTCAGCGTTTAAATACGCTGTTTCGATGTCGAGTTGCGTTATCTCGAGATTAAATTTTACTGCAAGTGCGATTAAAAGTCGAAGTGAGCTCAAGCGAGCAACGGGTGCGAAGGTTTACGAAAAATGCACGCCAGGTTGTTGTGCATAACCTTTTGCCACGACACGGGCCTTCCTTCGTTCCAGTTTTCCTCCAGCTCCAAATTTGTTTCGAAGCACTGTTCGACCTTTGATCACTTTTTCGTCGTTTGGTTTATCAACAAGATCAAAAGTATCCATTGAGACTAAACTTCTGATCTCTTCGTAAATAGCGTCTTCCCATTTGTTGCCTTCAGGTCCAGAAAGAGCGTCCTTCAAGGAAATTTCACAAGCGTTCATAGTGATGTTTTCATCATGGTCCCATCCGTAGAATTCTTCTTCACTGGAGTCGTCATCAGAGTTTGTTGTGGGAGGGGGATGATCAGGAACAGCAGGATTGGAATTGATCATGTTGTAGACTTTGCCTGGACGACCTCGCCTGCCAGTCCTGTTCTTTTTCGGTCTGCCTACTCTTCTTCGTGAATTTTCACCTGGATCATTTTCTTGGACACCAGCACTTTCCAGTTGTACAATCGGTCCTTCCATTTCTTCGCCTGGATTTTCCTCTCCCTCGCTGAAGTGTTCCATTTCTTTGTGAGGATCAACAATGATCAGTTCATTGTTGTGAAGATTTTGGTTCACTCTCGGATTCAGGATAAATTCGACATCACATGTGGCACTAGGATTTGCTTCATCATCCTTCCAATATTGGCTCATGAACCGAACATCACGTGTTATACGCACTTTTCTTTCTGATGGTACCCAGACTCTATATGCCTTGGCATTGCTGGAGTTACATCCCAGTAACAAAATTCCCTTTTTTGAAATTTAAGACATTAGCAATGAATCATTGCTGATGATTGCGTATGTAAAATATCAAGAATAGAGATATTGCGTTTGAAATAAATATAACAAAAAGAAAAGCAATAGATACAAAATAAATATGAAAAATACTAGAGAAATGATATTATTACTTTTAATAATATATCAAAATTAAAATAAACCTTTAAATAAATATAATTACAAAATTTTGAGATAGAATAATAATAATTAAATATAAAATAATATTTAATTGGCTGATTATTTCTGATGCAATACTCCTATTTCAAAATTAATATTAAACAATAAATGTATCTTTCTATTCTCTATGCATTACTTTCTAAGAATTATTTTGCAGCTGCATAGAGTATAGAATGTTTTTCGAAATAGTTCATCTGTATATCGATCCTCATGATTGACAAAATACAAAGTAATTATCTTACTCTTCATAGAACTGAAACTATGAGATTCGATATTCAGATGCACACCAATATGAATTATAAATAAAATTATATATGTATTATGAGTGGACTTGACTCATATTAGTATGTTGCGAAGGCACGAGCTTAGTTTTCTTCCTGGGAATGTTTACTATCCCATGAAATAGTGATACCCGCGATATACTATATGTGATGCAGGTGGTCACAATGCTCCAAGAAGTGACTCAATTCTTGGGATGATCTAGAAATCAAACTTAGAGATGGGGGTGATCTTTGATCTTTTGTCTCCCACTAGGGAAGATTTGCTACTATAAAACTTAATGCAAATCCATTGTCATCCGTCAGTTTATTTCGATACAAAGTCATCGTTACGTTCGCGTCGTGACAGCTTCATCTTTAAGCTTGACCCTTCGGTAATCATAATTTTGGCCGTAATTCTTGCATTTTCGAACAGTATAAAGTTTACTCGTTGCTCTAAAATACTGAGCAAGTATTCATTATCGCCAGACTTGTGAGTGGGTATTCTCAAAATTAAAATTGTCCGTCGTAATTAGTCTATTTTCAAAATATACGAATTGCAAACGTGACGTGTGTGCTTTCGGAAAATAAGAACTAGAAAACTGTGACAAAGTCCCAACCGTTCTTTTTAAGAGTTGCAAAACCTCACAGTGTCAACGATTATAGGAATTATATTCCTGATCAAATTATCATCCTTGTATCTGCCCTCTGAACAGAGGTAATTGTAAGTACCTTTAAATTTTAAACAATTTGTATTAACATTCAACACAACAACATTTATTCACCTTATTTCTTGTAATCAAAGATAATAAATATATCATTAAAAATATAAAATCATTAAATTTTTGAGTTAAATTTATTAAATATCCTAAAGTTCTAAAGAAAGTGTAATTATCTAACAATTAAATTTGAAATAATTATAAGACGACCCCCGTAGGATCGATAGAAAACAACGTACTCACATAAAAATAAATGGTCAAGCTTTACCAACTTGACTTAATCAGCCTACTATTCCTCCGAAATATAATAAAAAATAATTAAAATTCAAAATAACCTCGCTTTCCGCTCGGGATGTAACAATGGCATACCCGATGAAGATGCCTTCTATCCCTCGTGGCTCCAATTTGTCCTTGATTGGTCGCTTGTCGAGACAGTACACTTTCAGTCCAAATTTTCGTAAATGCCTTAGATCCGGACGTTTCCCGGTCCATTTTTCATGAGGTGTTCCAAACTCCAATGACTTCGTCGGACACCTGTTACGAAGATAGCACGCAGTTGACACAGCTTCGCTCCAGAAGGTCTTCGGCAATTTTGAGTCAATTAATAGACATCGAGCAGATTCAATCAGAGTCCTATTTTTGCGCTCTGATACTCCGTTTTGTTGCGGGGTATAAGGTGCTGTCAAACTGTTCCTAATCCTAGCGTCCTTGAGAATGCGATCCATTCTAGTATTCACAAACTCCTTCCCGTTGTCCGATTGGATTGATTTAATTTTCGCTCCAGTGTGTGTCTCAGCAAATTCCTTAAACTCCTTGAACTTCGAAGCGACCTCCGATTTACTACTGAGGAAAAATACCTCGGTCCATCGAGTATGATCATCTGTGAAGGTCAGGAGATATCGAGCTCCACCCAACGACGTTGTTCGCATTGGCCCGCACAGATCCGTGTGAATTATTTCGAGAACACTTGAAGCACGTTGACTTTCTTTTGGAAATGGTAGACGGGTAATCTTCCCGGCCGCACAAGTTTCACAGGGAGAACTATCGAGTTTTAAATCAAAATCAATTTCGGTAATTAGTTTCTTTTGCTCCATGAGCTTCATGTCACTTCGATTTAAGTGACCTAGGCGTTTGTGCAACTCTGTAGAATCATTGTTTTCAATTGACACTGCGTTCGCGATCTCGGGTTTCGTATGCACTATAAACAAATTGCCATCACGTTTCGCTGTGAGTCTCGTATTTCCGCGTTGATCTTTAACACTCGCGCCCGTATTCGAAAAAATGACGGTGTGATCTTTGTCAACAATTTTTGCCACCGATAGGAGATTACTACGTAAAGAGGGAACGAAGAGTGTATTTTCGAATAAGAAACTTTTGTCGCGTTTACCGTCTGATGCAACTATACGGACATTTCCTTTAGCTGTCACTTCGACGGTTGTGTCACTTGCCAATTTAACACCACTTTTCACTTCGTGCGATTCTACGAAAAGGGATTTGTCTTTACACAAGTGTGTAGTACATCCGCTATCAATGCACCACTCTTCGACGGTAATAGCATTGTACGACAAATCATCATACGAGAAAGTATCACTCGCGAAAAATATGTCTTCGACGGCACTGGCTTTATCCTTTTCTTTATTTTTTCTTTTAAAACACTTTGAGGCTTTATGCCCGACTTTACTACAATAATTGCATGTAATTTTCTTTCCTTGATTAGATTGACACTTCTCGCTTGAGTGTCCCTGTGTGTACGTATTGTTTTGACGTTGTTTTGCAAACATGGCGCCGTTGTCGTCTGCTTTATGTCCCCTAGCGTTACTTTCCTCAATTATTTTACCGATCAACTTATCGATATCCGGTAACGTATCATGAGATTTCACAACACAGCAAAAATTATCATAACTGCTAGGTAAACTATGCAACAACATTATCGTCAACAATTCCCCGTTCACATCAATGTCCATTTGCCGTAAATTATCGACAATGTTCATGAAACGAGAAAGATAATCGCGCACATCATCACCATCACGCATTTTTTGTGATAAGAGTTGTTCCAAAAGTGTAGCTTTCCTAGTCGGACCTTGGGACGCGTATATGGACTTTAGTTTTGTCCAAACTTCGTTTGACGTCTCGCAGTTCCTAATATGTTGTAGCTGTGACGAGCTAATTGAAATAATGAGATCAGATTTAGCCATTTTATCCTCTGCTTTCCATTTGTTTTGGTCTTCTCCCACCGCCTCTGGTTCATGAAAAGAAATGCTATGCGCGATAGCGTCCGTTTCGAACAAAGGAGTCGGTTTTCGTAAATTGAGATTATTCTCTATTTAAACCTCATGGGCCCATAACCTGTTAGAGTTAGCGACTTGGGTAACACGAATAACGACAATTGAATTTAGAAACGAAAGCAAGTGAACTTTATTATTTAAATAAATCGAATTAATTGATACATAGAAAGAGTGTGATCTTTACGACGAAAGGGTTTTCGTCAACTGAACAAAAAGAGTTACTTTTAGAATGTGTGTGTTTGTCTGTGTGAATGAAGTGTGCCATCTGTATTAATAAAATAGAAGTCACTATAAAGGCGCTAATTGTCAATTTCCAACAATTTACATCATTTTCATAAGTAATTATGAAAAATAACCTTGCTATAAAATCTCAATGAAATCTATGCACATTTTAGTTAATTATTCAAAGCTTTGTTTGTAAAAATTTTTGCATAATTTCATTCTCCAAATGTTCCTTTCGAATTTTCAATCGTTTTTTTCATCAAATTCTGTCTTTTAACAGAATTATAAAGCAATTTATTAAATGTTTCCCAAATGTATACCCACGTGGGGAGACATTTGGTAAAACCATTCCGTAAGGGGCGCTACTTAAATTTCTAAGCACTTAAAATTATTTTGCATAATACTTTTTAAAAAAATTTTTATTTACATTTTTTGTTAAAAATATTTTAGTTAGTCGAAGCCTTTATGCGGTGGGGGCCCATAGGCAGTTGCCAAGTTTGCCTCTGTATAAATCCGGCCCTGCGTCTGAGTTGATTTTAATTGGAATAGTAGGTTAAAATTTTTTTACACGAATACATTTGGACATGTTTTTTTTCAATATAATAATTACTCCAACGTTTCGAAATCAATACGATTTTCTCTTCAGGGAGTCTACAACATAATACAGACTACAAAATTAAACAATATAGAAAATAAAAATATGAAAAACACTAATACGTTAAATAATAATTTAGAAACATTAAACAATAAATAAAATAATAATAATAATACAGAAACCATCAATAATAAGAATACACAAAGACTTTCATTAATAATTTAAAAAACATAAAACTATAAGTAATAAATAAAAATACAGAAATAATATAAACTGAGGATAAAACAAAATTAACTTAGTTCAATATTAAAATTAAAATGAATATAAAGATAAAAACAAAAGTAAAAGACGAAACAAGAAAACATAACTTATCAATTAAATAAAAAGTTTTACATTACATGTCTACCGTCCAATGTAAGAAGACACATAAGCGCCATTGTCGCTTTCAGGTCGAAATTTTTATAGTGTAAACATAAGAATAATCACCTAAGCGACATTGGCGCTTATGTGTCTTCTTACATTGGACGGCAGATGTCGTAAGAATTAAAAATTTTTGTCCAAAAATTGGAATGTAACATTTGGAGTTAGTAACTGAAATATTAAAATACTAAATTACTAAAATGTGTTAATGAAGATAGATAAATTAACTTTTAAAAGTTTGCAAACTTTTAAATGTTCAGTCTTCAGTATTTAATTTTTATAATCGTTATAA
Organism: Leptopilina heterotoma; assembly: GCF_015476425.1. Lineage (NCBI taxonomy): Eukaryota > Metazoa > Arthropoda > Insecta > Hymenoptera > Figitidae > Leptopilina > Leptopilina heterotoma. The sequence goes on along the minus strand of NW_025111128.1, from coordinate 53,581 downwards.
ATTTTTACTGTTTCTGATGAGGGCGGCTGTGCCGTTGAAACGTTAAAAATATAATATTGTTATATTTTTTTTAACCTGACTCGGGGTGATCGATAACTTTAACTCTATTATAGATAAATTAAGTTAATTAATAAAATCAAATTAAATAATAAAATTAAAAAAATATAATAAAAAATAAATAATTAAAAAAATAAATAAAAATTGTAATAAAGGAAATAAAAATAAAATTGAAAATAAAATAACGAAAAAATATAAATAAATAAAAAATAGACTTAACAATAACAATATATATAATTAAATTAAAAAATTATATATAATAATCGTCGTGATTCCAGATTTCCGGATCTCTGTCCACACTTGAAGTTAGTTATAGTTATTCTTTTGTTTTTTATACGTTTTGATAGAAAAAAGAAATATACATATACATATACATACATTATAATAATCGTAAGTTTCCTTTCCGTTAGCAAATTATCTGCATTCATTTGTTTGTTTTGAAAATTTAATTTTGTGGGTTAAGTATTGGCATTTTTTTATATATTTTTTAATGTCAAACTTTTTAATGTGGAAAATACTTTACTTATTAAATTGTCTCGACTCTTTAGTAAAAAATCTACAATTATCGAAAATTATCAAAAATTCAAAAATCCGATTTTCTTAAAATTCAACATTTTTTCTTCTCTTTTATGGGATTTAGCTTCATTATTTTTGTGCTTTTAGAAAATACTTTACATATTAAATTGTCTCGACTCTTTGGTAAAAAATCTAAAATTATCAAAAATTCGAAAAAATTCAAAAATCCGAATTTTTTAAAATTCAACATTTTTTCTTCCCTTTTATGGGATTTAGCTTCATTATTTTTGTGCTTTTGGAAAATACTTTACTTATTAAATTGTCTCGACTCTTTGGTAAAAAATCTAAAATTATCAAAAATTCGAAAAAATTCAAAAATCCGTTTTTCTTAAAATTCAACATTTTTTCTTCCCTTTTATGGGATTTAGCTTCATTATTTTTGTGCTTTTGGAAAATACTTTACTTATTAAATTGTCTCGACTCTTTGGTAAAAAATCTAAAATTATCAAAAATTCGAAAAAATTCAAAAATCCGATTTTCTTAAAATTCAACATTTTTTCTTCTCTTTTATGGGATTTAGCTTTATTATTTTCGTGCTTTTGGAAAATACTTTACATATTTAATAGTCTCGACTCTTTGGTAAAAAATCTAAAATTATCAAAAATTCGAAAAAATTCAAAAATTTGATTTTCTTAAAATTCAACATTTTTTCTTCTCTTTTATGGGATTTAGCTTCATTATTTTTGTGCTTTTGGAAAATACTTTACATATTTAATAGTCTTGACTCTTTGGTAAAAAATCTAAAATTATCAAAAATTCGAAAAAATTCAAAAGTTTGATTTTCTTAAAATTCAACATTTTTTCTTCTCTTTTATGGGATTTAGCTTCATTATTTTTGTGCTTTTGGAAAATACTTTACTTATTAAATTGTCTCGACTCTTTGGTAAAAAATCTAAAATTATCAAAAATTCGAAAAAATTCAAAAATTTGATTTTCTTAAAATTCAACATTTTTTCTTCTCTTTTATGGGATTTAGCTTCATTATTTTTGTGCTTTTGGAAAATACTTTACTTATTAAATTGTCTCGACTCTTTGGAAAAAAATAAAAAATTATTAAAAATTATCAAAAATCCGAAAAATTGAATTTCTTAAAATTAAACATTTTTTCTTCTTTTTTACAGGATTTAGCCTTATTATTTTTGTGCTTTTGGAAAATACTTTACTTATTAAATTGTCTCGACTCTTTGGTAAAAAATCTAAAATTATCGGAAATTATCAAAAATTCAAAAATCCGATTTTCTTAAAATTCAACATTTTTTCTTCTCTTTTATGGGATTTAGCTTCATTATTTTTGTGCTTTTGGAAAATACTTTACATATTTAATAGTCTCGACTCTTTGGTAAAAAATCTAAAATTATCAAAAATTCGAAAAAATTCAAAAATTTGATTTTCTTAAAATTCAACATTTTTTCTTCTCTTTTATGGGATTTAGTTTCATTATTTTTGTGCTTTTGGAAAATACTTTACTTATTAAATTGTCTCGACTCTTTGGTAAAAAATCTAAAATTATCAAAAATTCAAAAATCTGATTTTCTTAAAATTCAACATTTTTTCTTCTCTTTTATGGGATTTAGCTTCATTATTTTTGTGCTTTTGGAAAATACTTTACATATTTAATAGTCTCGACTCTTTGGTAAAAAATCTAAAATTATCAAAAATTCGAAAAAATTCAAAAATTTGATTTTCTTAAAATTCAACATTTTTTCTTTTTTTATGGGATTTAGCTTCATTATTTTTGTGCTTTTGGAAAATACTTTACTTATTAAATTGTCTCGACTCTTTGGTAAAAAATCTAAAATTATCAAAAATTCGAAAAAATTCAAAAATTTGATTTTCTTAAAATTCAACATTTTTTCTTCTCTTTTATGGGATTTAGCTTCATTATTTTTGTGCTTTTGGAAAATACTTTACTTATTAAATTGTCTCGACTCTTTGGAAAAAAATAAAAAATTATTAAAAATTATCAAAAATCCGAAAAATTGAATTTCTTAAAATTAAACATTTTTTCTTCTTTTTTACAGGATTTAGCCTTATTATTTTTGTGCTTTTGGAAAATACTTTACTTATTAAATTGTCTCGACTCTTTGGTAAAAAATCTAAAATTATCGGAAATTATCAAAAATTCAAAAATCCGATTTTCTTAAAATTCAATATTTTTTCTTCTCTTTTATGGGATTTAGCTTCATTATTTTTGTGCTTTTGGAAAATACTTTACATATTTAATAGTCTCGACTCTTTGGTAAAAAATCTAAAATTATCAAAAATTCGAAAAAATTCAAAATTTGATTTTCTTAAAATTCAACATTTTTTCTTCTCTTTTATGGGATTTAGTTTCATTATTTTTGTGCTTTTGGAAAATACTTTACTTATTAAATTGTCTCGACTCTTTGGTAAAAAATCTAAAATTATCAAAAATTCAAAAATCTGATTTTCTTAAAATTCAACATTTTTTCTTCTCTTTTATGGGATTTAGCTTCATTATTTTTGTGCTTTTGGAAAATACTTTACATATTTAATAGTCTCGACTCTTTGGTAAAAAATCTAAAATTATCAAAAATTCGAAAAAATTCAAAAATTTGATTTTCTTAAAATTCAACATTTTTTCTTTTTTTATGGGATTTAGCTTCATTATTTTTGTGCTTTTAGAAAAAACTTTACATATTTAATAGTCTCGACTCTTTGGTAAAAAATCTAAAATTATCGAAAATTATCAAAAATTCAAAAATCCGATTTTCTTAAAATTCAACATTTTTTCTTCTTTTTTATGGGATTTAGCTTCATTATTTCTGTGCTTTTGGAAAATACTTTACTTATTAAATTGTCTCGACTCTTTGGAAAAGAATAAAAAATTATTAAAAATTATCAAAAATCGAAAAATTGAATTTCTTAAAATTTAACATTTTTTCTTCTTTTTTACGGGATTTAGCTTCATTATTTTTGTGCTTTTGGAAAATACTTTACTTATTATATTGTCTCGACTCTTTGGTAACAAATCTAAAATTATTGAAAATTATCAAAAATTCAAAAATCCGATTTTCTTAAAATTCAACATTTTTTCTTCTCTTTTATGGGTTTTAGCTTCATTATTTTTGTGCTTTTGGAAAATACTTTACTTATTAAATTGTCTCGACTCTTTGGTAAAAAATCTAAAATTATCAAAAATTCGAAAAATTTCAAAATTCGTTTTTCTTAATATTCAACATTTTTTCTTCTCTTTTATTGGATATAGCTTCATTATTTTTGTGCTTTTGGAAAATACTTTACTTATTAAATTGTCTCGACTCTTTGGAAAAAAATAAAAAATTATTAAAAATTATCAAAAATCCGAAAAATTGAATTTCTTAAAATTTAACATTTTTTCTTCTTTTTTACGGGATTTAGATTTATTATTTTTGTGCTTTTGGAAAATACTTTACTTATTAAATTGTCTCGACTCTTTGGTAACAAATCTAAAATTATCGAAAATTATCAAAAATTCAAAAATCCGATTTTCTTAAAATTCAACATTTTTTCTTCTCTTTTACGGGATTTAGCTTTATTATTTTTGTGCTTTTGGAAAATACTTTACTTATTAAATTGTCTCGACTCTTTGGTAAAAAATCTAAAATTATCAAAAATTCGAAAAAATTCAAAAATCCGATTTTCTTAAAATTCAACATTTTTTCTTCTCTTTTATGGGATTTAGCTTCATTATTTTTGTGCTTTTGGAAAATACTTTACTTATTAAATTGTCTCGACTCTTTGGTAACAAATCTAAAATTATCGAAAATTATCAAAAATTCAAAAATCCGATTTTCTTAAAATTCAACATTTTTTCTTCTCTTTTACGGGATTTAGCTTCATTATTTTTGTGCTTTTGGAAAATACTTTACTTATTAAATTGTCTCGACTCTTTGGTAACAAATCTAAAATTATCGAAAATTATCAAAAATTCAAAAATCCGATTTTCTTAAAATTCAACATTTTTTCTTCTCTTTTATTGGATATAGCTTCATTATTTTTGTGCTTTTGGAAAATACTTTACTTATTAAATTGTCTCGACTCTTTGGAAAAGAATAAAAAATTATTTATAATTATCAAAAATCCGAAAAATTGAATTTCTTAAAATTTAACATTTTTTCTTCTTTTTTACGGGATTTAGCTTTATTATTTTTGTGCTTTTGGAAAATACTTTACTTATTAAATTGTCTCGACTCTTTGGTAAAAAATCTAAAATTATCAAAAATTCGAAAAAATTCAAAAATCCGATTTTCTTAAAATTCAACATTTTTTCTTTTCTTTTACGGGATTTAGCTTCATTATTTTTGTGCTTTTGGAAAATACTTTACTTATTAAATATTCTCGACTCTTTGGAAAAAAATAAAAAATTATTAAAAATTATCAAAAATCCGAAAAATTGAATTTCTTAAAATTCAAATTTTTTTTCTCTTTTATACCATTTAGCTTTATTATTATTTGAATTTTTATTCAAGAGAAAAAATGGAAAACTGAAAAAATTTAGAATTTTTTAAAAATTACAGGCCTTTTCCATGATTTCCCTGATTTCCAGAAGCCTTTTAAAAATTCCATACCATTTCCATGATTTCCATGATTTCCAGATTCTGTAGGAACCCTGCTTTTGTCTGACTTTCTTCTAAATTATCGAATTCAGTGATTTCTGGGGTGAATTTGGTTAAGTTGTAAAATGATTAATTTCTATTTGAATTCGTTTTTTTTTAATGTAGAAAATCTGATGTTAATTTAATTCTTTTTTCGTTATGCACGGCAAAAAATATTTTGCTGGATGAACTACAGATTTCACTTTAGTAGCGAAATTATTCAGTGCTTCAATTAATACTTTCGTTATTCTAGAGAAACTTATCGCTATTTCAAGTAAAACTTTTTTCAGTGTGTAATAATTATTATTTCTTTGAAAAGTATTTAATTTAAAATGGCTTTATAAAATAAGCAATGCAAAAGATGACCTAGATACTAATTGTAATTGTTCTAGACATAGTTTAAGTCTAGTAATGTAAATTCTATTTAAATTGAGACCATTGAGTGAAATTATTTGAATTTTAGTTAGTTAAATCTCTTTGTTAGGTTATAATAATTATTTCTTTAAAATTTTTTAAATTGTTTAAAATAAGCAGCCCCATACAACATTCCCGCGCGCTTGCGCGCGAATAGTTTGGCTAGTAAATAAATAAAATAGCATAAAAATAAAAATTAAGAAACTTGAAAATTTTAATATAAACAGTTGTTTTAGACATCAAGAAATGTAAAGACGTGCATAAAAAGTTTCATGTATGTATGTTACAAAAGCTTTGTGCGCCAATCACACAAAAACGCCTGTACCGATTTGAATGAAATTTTGCAGATCGTTAAGTATTCACCCAAGGAAGGTTTATAAATTTACAGATTTAAAAAATATTAATTAGAACGGGAGATATTCAATTTTTTTAAAGAATTAAAATAATCGATAATTTCTAAATTTCACATTTTTTCATGGATTTCTTCTAAACTTTCTATAGATGAGTATTACATGTTATTTAGTCTTATTTTAGCATAATTTTGCAAAAAATACTAACCCATAACTATGTAACGATGGGCTATAATATAGCAAATAGCATGCCACGAAGTAGTATAAGGAGACGTATCACCTATGGGCGGCTATAACAGAAAGTGGTCCCGTTTTCGGTATTCACGGTTCTCAAGTTTTCACGAACTTAAAGACACTTGCGCCAACCGCGGGAAAATTTGGTATTAAAATCACGTGGTTACATGATTTTTTGCCGGTTATAAATATAACCTATATCTCGCACGCAAAAACTGTTTGTATTGCTTTGTTCTTCGCTTTGTTTAACGTGTTTTTTTATAAAATAAATATTAGATTGTTTCAAATAAAATGTAAAAATGTCAGTTTGTTTTGTGAAAGGCTGTGATAGTGGTACAGTTGAGAACGGTCAAAGATGTGGAAACAATTTGAGTTTCTTCAAACCCCGAACGGTACGTGATTTTTTTATAATTTATAATGTTTACAATTGAAATTTAAAAAATTCAGGATGTAAATATTATGTTATCACTATTATTATTATTATTAAAATTTGCAGGATGAAATGCTGCAAACCTGGTTTGCGTCAATTAAGAGGACAGACAAAGTCATGGGTAAAAGCCACAGAGTTTGTGAGAAACATTTCGAAGAATGTGACATCGAAAGAGAATGTACCACGAAATTATCAGATGGAACAATTCATCGAATCAAAAGGCAAAGAATTGGCCTGATGAAAATAGCTGTCCCGTCAAAATTATTGTCCAAAGACAATATTGATTCAATTAATTCTGCCGAAGATAAAACTATAAATGATTCGCATATTATGAAAAGCGGATTTATCAATGAACATGGTTTTAAAGGATTATTAAAGAATTATGATTTTATTCGTTTACCATCAGCCGCTTGGTGGGTACAACCCAAAGAAAGTCATATAATGTGGATTCACATTGACGAAAAAATTAATTTTTCATTAAAGAAAATCATTGTACATTCGGATATGACAATCGACGTAAGTATATTTTAAAAAGTACGCTCGTTATCGAATTAAAATAGAAAAATAAAAAACATTATATATACAGGTATTTTTCAACGTTAGAAAAGTATATACCGGCGCAATCAAGGAAATTTTTGAAATTGCAGCAATACTTGAAACAGCATCAGGCCTGTTGTTCTGTCAAAGTGCAGATTAAACAAGGTATACTATTTATTAAAATTGTAATACTAAATGATAAAAATATATTAATATTAACTTAAATTATTTTAATTTTAATTTCTAGTTCTCCGAAATGTGAGGGATATGTATTACCTAAGGGCAAGAGTGTTAGCGGTCCGCAATCAAAGTACTGTACTGAGTGTAAAAAATGGAGGAAAAAAGAGAGACAAAAAAGAGAAGGACACGTATTCGAGATATCAAAAGGCGCAATATAAAATTGCACATGCGAGACCGCGTGAAAGGAGTGAATCGCAAAAATATTCGACTGAATAAAAAGGTGAGCAATATACATAATTATCTATATTTATTTTGCAATATTTCCTATATTTTATATACATTTGCAGATTGGGCTTTTGCGAAGAAACGTCGAGAAATTGCGGTTACAATGCGCAATTATAAAGGAGGAAACATTAAATAAAGCGATTTCACAGCTACCAAAAAAACAACAATTGGCTGTTCGAGCTTGTTTCCAAGCGTCAAAATTAACTGACATGAAGTGTATGCGTTACACAACTGAATGGATTTACGAGTGCTATCTTTTGCAAGTGAAAAGTAAAAAAGTGTATAAGCAGTTGAGACGCGATAAAGTACTAATTTTGCCATCTCCTGTGACCTTATCCAGATATATGAAACACCTGAAGAGCACGTACGGCTTTCAATCATATGTTTTCACAGGTTTGAAAGTTAAAACAGAATCTATGGACCCGGAAAATAGAAGGGGTGTGTGTAATTTATTGTAAATTAAATATACAAACTTAAATTTCCTTTGCAACACTAATGCAACTATATATTATATAATAATAATTAATAATTTACTAATTTCTTATTTGGAATTATGAAATAAAATTTTTTTAAGATTAACTATATGATTTTGAATTAGTATTAAAAACTTTAATTGAATTTTCAAAAACTTTAAGTGGAAAAATTTAAGAAGATTGTAACTGTAAATTCAAATTTCTGTAGAACTTGTTATTCGGTTTCTTTACTATTAGGTATTATAATTTTTTTTTTATTACAATAAAATTGAATTCATTTGTTTTCATTATTAGGTATCTTTGCTATTAATGAGGTTAAACTCTCTGAAGCTGTGACCTTTGATCGAGTCAATTTAAAAGTCGAAGGTTTCACAGACATCGAAGATTATACACCGGAACACCAAAAAGGTGTAAGAGGCGATCACGCTCTCGTCATCATGTTCCAGCCATTCAAAGGAAATTTCGTGCAAACAGTTGGTTGTTTCCTTAGTAGGGGCAGCGCAAATGGATCTGTGCTTCACAAAATAGTATTAGAAGGAGTTGCATTGGCAGAAGAAGCTAGTCTATTCATAGATGCGGTAGTAACTGACGGGGCCACATGGAACAGGAACATGTGGAAGAATTTTCGCATTTCTGAAAAATGTGTCAGTGCACCTCATCCATGTGACGTAAAACGTCGTTTATGGTTTCTGTCGGACTATCCTCATCTGGCCAAAAGTTTAAGAAACTTTTTTATAAAATTCCCTAAGTTTAGAAAATTTTTTGTAAGTACATAACATTTGTCTTTTATCACAAAAATATTTGTCATTTTATTTCTTGCAACAGTTACTAGTAATTTTTTTTATTATTTATTAGAAACGACCGATATTTTAAAATTTATCGAGAAAAACTGCGAAAATGAACATTATCGCAGTAATTTATTGATTATTTGAGAAAATTGGAATAAAATTAAATATGAAAACTAAGTCTTCAATTTTTATATATTTAAAATGTTTATAAAATTTTTTTAAAATAAATACTATGTTATTTTAATAGTTTCAAATTTTATTTAAAAAATTTTGTCTACAAAAGTAAGAAAATTGACTAAATAGATAAGAAATTGAAGCCACTGACTGTTTTCGCCACCTGTTTATTGTAAATTATGAAAATGTCTTTATAAGTATAATTTTTATTTTTAGACTCCAGATGGAGGTATATCGTTGAAGCATTAGTATGCATTGCTAGAAAAGCTGAATTGTTCACCATATGAGTTAAAAGTGAATTATAAGTTACGAAAAGAACATATCGAACCAAAATATTACGAAAAATGAATGTTGCCCTTGCATTCCAGGTAAATGTAAAAGAACCAACGCATTATTTGTAAAAACAAATTGATTATTTATAATCAACATTTTATTACAGTTCTTCAATGTACACGACGCTTTAGAAATTTATAAAAACACGCATGAAGATTTGGAAGATTGTGAAGGGACAATAGCTTCTTGCAAAACGATCACAAAGTTAAATAAAGCTATGAATAGCAGAACACCAGCAGAAGCTTTATCACCAGGAAATGAAGTTTGGAATGTTAGTAAAACTTTTAATTATAAACAAGAAATGTTTGAAATTTATTATATATTCATTCTTAAAAATGTTATACAGACGATCGAGAATTTTTTAGCATATTTAACGAAATGGGAAGCTGATGCCAAAAAGGAAGGAGCAGACTTTATGAGTGAGAGCTGTTGTTACGGATTAAAAGTTTCGTTACGAGCTGCACTTGAAATCTGCCAATTTTTAGTAGAAAAGTGCAATTTCAAGTACCTGATGACTGGTCGTTTAAACCAAGATTGTCTTGAGGTAAATTTTTTTTTTAAATATAATTTAATCAAACATTATTAATTAATCACAAGGGATATTAAAGTTTGTCTTTTGTAAATTTAACTTGGTAACTTTTTAAAAGTTTCGTTACGAGCTGCACTTGAAATCTGCCAATTTTTAGTAGAAAAGTGCAATTTCAAGTACCTGATGACTGGTCGTTTAAACCAAGATTGTCTTGAGGTAAATTTTTTTTTTAAATATAATTTAATCAAACATTATTAATTAATCACAAGGGATATTAAAGTTTGTCTTTTGTAAATTTAACTTGGTAACTTTTTTCTAGAGGTTTTTGGCATCATGCGAGAATGTTGTGGTGCGAATGACCACCCTGATACGACGCTTTTTATGCAAACGTATAAATTGGTGTCCACATATTCTTTGATTAAGCCTCCAAAAGGGTGCAACGTCGAAGGCAGCGAAATTCTCGAGGCTTTATTAAATCTGAAGGATGTTGAAAACACAAACGAACGAAAAGATCGGTGGGAATGTATGGTAGACTCAATTCTGGACAAAGGAAACGCGCCTGATATATTAGGAGAAGCATCGCGAGTTTTAAAAGATCATGACTATACACTGTCCGAAACATCCGAATATGCGTTAAGTTACATTGCTGGATATGTAAGCAGAAAAAGCGTTCGATTTGTCAAATATATAACAGGCAATACAACCATTGAGTGTAATGATTGTCTGCAAAGCTTAACTTTATTAGCCAGCGATGTCATTCCTGAGCGGCATAAATTAATAGAATTAAAGTCAAGAGGTGGTCTAAAGCATCCTTCAGTTAAATTGTTTGATTTAATTCAATCTTTGGAAACGGCCACCATCGGAGTTGTAAAAGAAGGAGAAGTAAATGTTAACACTCTTTTCGAAATTACGCAAAAATTAGAGGAAATTTCTCCGTTACCATTTGTTGGTTGCGAACAACATACCATTTTGCTTACTCGTCGAATACTGGTATTCTACCTTACAATGAGAATGTTTTTCATCTGTAAACAATACAATAGAAACAATAATAATTCTCGCGAAAAAACGATGGAAATAAGAAAATCAGCAAAGCTGACAAATGACACTGAGATCAACGATTCAACAGAATTTGACACAACGAAAGACAATTGTTGTGATGGCAATGAAGGTTTTGCAAAAAGACAACCGCGTAAACGGAAAGCTACAAACCAATCAATGACAGCTAATAAAAATGCTAAAGCCAAGAAAGAGACAATTTCGAAAATTCAAGAAACCGATGCTAATTGTTTTCCTTTAGTCATTGAAACAGATAAATCTATGGAAGAAGTGAATTTTTTAACTGCGACTGACGATAATGATATTTTGGAATTCGACCACTTTAAAGATTATAGCTGTGATGAAAATAAAAAAACCCCAAAAAAATCACGCAAAAGAAAATCAATAAACACTTTAAACAAAGAAAAAGAAATCGTTGAATCCAAGAAAAGAGAAATTTCGAAAATAAGATAATTTCGAAAACGAATTATCATAAATATGCCAAAGTACGACGATGTTTAAAGTTTTTCTATCTATGTCATATTTGATTACACTGTTTTAAAAATATTTTTGTTTCGTACAAAATATTGCAAAGTTGTAAATTATTTACTTATATTGATATTGTCAATATAATTTTTTTTAAACAATTGTTTATCTGTATTGAATAAAAAATGTGTTTCTCAAGTTTCCATATATACATTTTTTTCTCATTTTCAGATCTAACCAGATGAATGATTAGCAACATATGTTTACTTTATTATAAGAATTTTATTTTTTGTAAAAACACATATTTTGTAAAAAAAATGTATACAATATTATTAATGTTAAAATACAAAATATTTTGTAAATGTTGTAAAACTATAACTTATTTCACAGTAGGAAAATTGAAATCTATTTGATTGTTTTACATTGTAGAAATTATGTACAATATACAAAGTGATAAAAGAGTTTCACAATTTGATTACATATGAAACTATCACAATAATATTAATTAATATTGATAAACAAAAAATAATTATATCATGTTACTTTAATATAAAAAAATTTTAAGTCATGAAAAAAGATAAAATTATAGATAAAAATCAAAAAAACAAATTCATCAAGGATAATAATTGTAAAAATTACAATAATTAAAAAAATTAGTATAAAACTAAAAATATAAAACAGGTCACTTTATAAATAAATAATGTATAGAAAAATAATTTTCATCGTATTTGAAATGGTGAGCAGTCGGTGTTGAAATCATTTTACTTGCTATTATATGGGCTGATAATCGGTAATGCTACATTTGATAAGAAAGTTTTCAGCACATTTCCTTGTTTATATCATTTTATCAACAACGTCCAAAAGTCTTCTGGTTTCTTCAAAATTCGTAATTTTTATAAATTCTGAAAGAGGATTTAATTGTTCATTTATGAAAATTTTAACCCTTAAATCTTTCAGTATTATGACTTTTCTTATCACATCAGTGTTTTCTATTTTCAGAAAACCACAAAAATTTGGTGATTCTTTTACGAAACCCTAATCTGTCGATGGTAATTTTAGGTTTTCTAGACTACTTTTAAACATTTCAAAGCAAACGTTTTGTCTTGGAGATGTCATGATTTGTAACATAACCTGAAACATGTGCATATTAATTACTACATTAAATTTATATAATAATAATAATAATAATAATAATATAAATAAAATTTTACAAATTGAGGAATTCCCTTTAATAATCACGTTTTATAAATAATATGTAACCATTATGTGTATACTTACTTTCAATTAAACATTCAATTCCATTAATATTCTTTTCATCTTATTACATAAATTTTTAAGTGCGAGTCACATACACTTTGGATAATGTCATGAAATTTATTATCACATATAATTACTTTATATTGAATTAATATAATTAAGGGGACGGCTTCTAAAAGGGGATACGCGTGGATTCTTACGTATAAGTATTGACCAATAGTGTGATTTTAAAACATTTTTAATTTTCAAATTCAATGACATAAATTTATACACAATGAAAATGCGCATCTTTTTTCTTCCAGAAATAAATTTATATCTTGTTTAGTTTATAAAATAATGAGAAAAAACTAAATTTTTGAAAACCGAAAAATTTAAATGTTTTACGTCTTTAACTCGTGCTGGTGTTTTTGATTTTTAGGGTTCTGTACACCTACGGTGTATCGGCGGAACCCTATTGGTGAGACTCTGTTGTCCGTAGCCAAATCGTGTCCCCCCCCTAGCGGCTAAACTATTTGACCTGAAGAGCCTAAATTTGGTCCAGATATGTATTTTCACACGTAGATTACAGGAAAAATATAGCGAATGTGATTGGACGTGATGGGCATAGCGTTGTCAAGGAAATAACAAGATTTTTGGCCACAAATGCATAAAAAGTGACCATTCCCCCCCCTTAACTTCTAAACTATTCGACATGGAGAGCTGAAATTTTGCATGCTGGTGTATTTTTACTCGAATATTACAGAAAAAATATAGAGAACTTGATATGTAATGATGGCCATACACGGTGAGCTTGGATGAAATTCAACCCAAAAGTCATGACCCTTTCTGGTTTATTTTTGATATTATTTAAGTGATGTCTAATAATCATTTTAAGATAAAAATTAAAATAATCGTTGGAGGGAAACTCAAATTATATTGATTTTTTAATTTTTTTTCTAGGTTATTGTACATATTTTCTGAAGGATAATGTTTTAAACAATATTTATTGCTTGAAAAGATATCTTTTAACATTAAAAAACATTCTATTTAGTAAAAACAATATTTTAATATTTATAAAGCTAAAAAATTGTCGAAAAAGTCGAAAAAGTGTGAATTTTTTCGTTTTTCTGAAAATTACTCTTTTATAAGTCATTAAACACTACTATTAAATAAATATACTATTAAATATATTAAATATATATACTATTAAATTAAAAATCGTTAATGGAATTTCGTTGAATTTTCTAAAATAAATGAACATGATTTCTGTTAGTTCAATAAAAAGTTTATTTATTTAAAATTGTTTAAAATTAAACTTTTTTAAACATAATTATTATTATATGGTTTTCAAGTAAGGTCCAGAAAAAAAGATTTCACCAAAGAAACTGGACTTAATGACAAATTTCAATTACTTTTTTATTAAAAACGAACTTTAAATCATCATATTTCTGTAACGACAATAGATAGAATAGTTTTTCTTGTTTAGTTTTCCAGGAAATTTTATGTACTTTAATTTACATTTGCATAATAGTAGTGTTTAATGACTTATGAAAGAGTAATTTTCAGAAAAACGAAAAAATTCACACTTTTTCGACTTTTTCGACAATTTTTTAGCTTTATAAATATTAAAATATTGTTTTTACTAAATAGAATGATTTTTAATGTTAAAAGATATCTTTTGAAGCAATAAATATTGTTTAAAACATTATCCTTCAGAAAATATGTACAATAACCTAGAAAAAAAATTAAAAAATCAATATAATTTGAGTTTCCCTCCAACGATTATTTTAATTTTTATCTTAAAATGATTATTAGACATCACTTAAATGATATCAAAAATAAACCAGAAAGGGTCATGACTTTTGGGTTGAATTTCATCCAAGCTCACCGTGCATAGCGTTGTCAAGGAAAAACTAAAAAATTAAAAAATGTGTTTTCTCTAACTTTTACATTAGAGGAATTCCACGCCAAGTGATCATAAGAATTTTTGATGATTTTAGCAATATTAAAAATACTTTCAGAATTTCTTCCTTTTTATACATGGAATAAAAGTGTATAAAAGTTTTTTTAAAATTTTCAAAATTTTTTGAGTTACCTCTTACTCAAAATTTTGGTCGGTTTTTCAAAAAATGCACATAACTTTTTTTCTTGTTAACCGATTAAGATAATTTTTTTTGGAAAATACTCATAATAAGAAGTACTTTAAAGAAAAAAAATAAAATTTAATAAAAATTTTTTTTTTGCTCGAAAAAAATTTAAAAAAATTTTTTGAATTCAAATTTTGAAAAAAATATATCTTCGATTTGAAAATTTTTTTTTGGTAAATATTGTCAATTAAGTAAAGAATACTTCCTGTAAATTTAATTATGGGACGAAAATAACTTTACGCGAAAAAAAATAAAGTGTGCAGCGCGGCGTGCCGGGACTTGTGCTTATGGCGGCGAAAGTTTCTTTTCAAATCACTCTTATAGAGGTCACAATTCTTTACCAAAACGCTTTTTCTTTTTTTAAAAATCTTCGTAATTAAATTCTCTATCAATCTCTCGAGCCTTATTTTTAAATTTTTGTTTTTAAACATTTTTTAAATAACAATAAGTATTAAAAAAATCATAAAATCGTAAAATATATTTTTTTAGTTTTATTAATTAAAAAAATTAATCAAAAAACTTATTAAAATAATTTTTGATTGATAAAAAATAAAAAATTATTTAGTTAAAAATTGTTATACAATAAAAATTTATTATTTTGTCATAAACTGTACTTAGGGTTAAAAATTTCTATTTTTTCTGAATTGTGCAATTTTTCATAAGTAAAGTATTCAAGTATAAAAGAAAAACTAAAAATTTATTATTTAACCCTTGTTTAAACAGTTTATAATTTTCAATTAATTGTTTAGAAAAAATTAGAAATTTCTAACCCAAATGAAACTTATGAAAAAATGAAAAAAGTACATAAGAAACAAATATAAATTTCTTACCCTAAGTATAAATAGTTTATGAAAAAATAGCAACAATTAATTGTTTAAACAATGTTTTAATAAATAATTGTTTTTTTATCATCAGTAGATATATTACTTATGAAAAATTGTACAATTGAGAAGAAACTAGTAATTTCTAGGCCTAAGTATACAGTTTATAAAAAATAACAACAATTAATTAATTAAAAAGTGTTTAATTAATTTATTCTTTATCAATCAAACATTATTTTAATAGGTTTTTTAAATAATTTTCTTAATCAATAAAACTAAAAAAAATATATTTTACGATTTTATGATTTTTTTAATACTTACTGTTATTTAAAAAATGTTTAAAAACAAAAATTCAAAAATAAGGCTCAAGAGATCTATAGAGAATTTAATTACGAAGATTTAGAAAAAAAGAAAAAGCGTTTTGGTAAAGAATTGTGACCTATAGTGCGATTTGAAACGAAACTTGCGCGGCCATAAGTGAATACATGCACAAGTCCCGGCACGCCGCGCTGCACACTTTATTTTTTTTCTCGTAAAGTTATTTTTGTCCCATAATTAAATTTACAAGAAGTATTCTTTACTTAATTGACAATATTTACCAAAAAAAAATTTTCAAATCGAAGATATATTTTTTTTAAAATTTGAATTCAAAAATTTTTTTTAAATTTTTTTCGGGCAAAAAAAAATTTTTTATTAAATTTTATTTTTTTTCTTTAAAGTACTTTTTATTATGAGTATTTTCTAAAAAAAATTATCTTAATCGGTTAACAAGAAAAAAAGTTATGTGCATTTTTTGAAAAACCGACCAAAATTTTGAGTAAGAGGTAACTCAAAAAATTTTGAAAATTTAAAAAAAACTTTTATACATTTTTATTCCATGTATAAAAAGGAACAAATTCTGAAAGTATTTTTAATATTGCTAAAATCATCGAAAATTCTTATGATCACTTGGCGTGGAATTGATTATTTGACCTAATGAGGTGGAAATTGGTATCCTGGTGTATTATTACAGTCTGACGACAAAAAATTTATTTAAGAAACTTTTTAAAAAAAAATTTTTTTTTTAATTTTTCTTTTCAAAGAAAAAAATTTTTTTAATTTTTTTTAGTTTAAACACGTGGCATTAAATATTTTAAGGAAGAGTGAAATTTTAAGAGAATAAATAAGAGATTGTTTTCTGACTTTAATTTCTTAACTAAAAATAAAAAAAATTGGACAAGTGCGAGTTGTACTCGCACTTGTCCAATTTTTTTCATATTTTGTAATCAAACAAAAACAAACTGACAGATTAAGGTTTTCTGAAACCAACTATATTTTTAAAACTTCAAAATCTTAATTAATAAAAAGTTTATTAATTTTTTTGAAAGGCATTGCAAAAAATATTTTTTTTTAACTTTCAACGCTTCGTTTATCTAGGAAATTTCAAGGTACGAAAAACTTCCAGTGAGAAAGTTTTTTATAACGATACGGATAAGTTTTCTCTAAAATTTTATTAAAATGATATGGATATTTACAAAGTTATTAATGTTTAAAGCGTATGGTACGTAAGATTTCTCGAGCCTGGAACGCATTGAGTCCCAAATTGTTCGTTTGCAACGCGTTAAAAATGTGTTGGTCAATATATATAATAAAATTTATTGAAATTTATTTTTAACATAAATATTTTATTTTGTTATATATGTACAAAAGTCAACTAAAATAATATTTCTTATTTTTAAGTTTCTTGTTTCATTTAGTTCAAGGTTTCCACTCTTCGTCAAAATGATCTCGTTTACTACATTTAATGTTTTTAAAATAATATTTAAAACCTCCTGTCCGTTTGGAGAAAGATATCGATTTCCTTAATTGTGATAAAAAAATCTTGAAATCCTGGGAAAATTGTATTGGGTTTTACCGAACCTTTTTTTTTGCAGTCAACGGTCGCGGCAACCGTTGACTCATAACCGCGACTCATCTGGACACCATATTTTTCCGTAGAGTGAAAACAAATGACAACTTTGAGAAAAATAGCATATAAAAAAGGGTTACTTCCTTGAAAAGTGCACATAATAACAAAAAAAATCTATTGTATGAAAATGTTTGCCAAAATACAGATATAAATAAAATAAAATAGGTTTTAAATTCAAGTATTAAATACAATATGGAATTATTGTACAATTTATTTTGCGAATAATTCTGCAATATTTTTTTAAAAATAATTTCATACACGGAAAAAAATTAATCTCTAAACTTGAAATAATATTAATTTCAAATCCAATGAAATGTAAGTGTATCTAAATTAAACATTATAGTCACAATTACTGTGATAAGTTGTGTTTGATTCTGTCAAACTTTATACCAGAAAACGCCATAAATTCACATCTCTGATTTAGAGATTTGTTAATTTCACAACTTTTTTTATGAGGCATTATTCCTGAACTGCCCCAAAAATAAAAAAAAGTTCTTGGATTTCCTTTTTACTTTGGAAATATGTTACCCTAGTAGGTACAAGTTACTACACCAATTTACAGGTCCAACCCCCCACCCCAATCAAAAGGGTGGGGAGTTGAAATTTCAGCTTCAACTCGAACATGCATTCTTTAAACATTTGTAGTTTCTACTTAAATTATTCAATTAAAAAAAGTAAGTAGTGTTTTAGAAAGGTTTTTTTGTGTACTTTTAAAATATTTTATTTATATAATAAAAAAAAAAAATTTTTTTGCAAAAATTTTTTAAAATAAATAGTTTTTTTGCAATTTTGTGCAAGTTCGGTAGTTTTTATTTTCTTTTTAATAATCTCAAATGAAAGCTTGGGAATTCCCCTAAAAGAAGATATAAGTCTGAAAATGGGCCGAAACAATTTGCCAAAGATATAGTGTAATAAGTAAAATTTGTCCGTCCGCTCGCGCACTCCAGCGCGATGAACAGTGGGATTTTTTTCAACTTACTATTGAAAATTGTCTAGAAACTACAAATTTTATCGGATGTTGATGTTCTTGATTTAAAATTACTAAGAGATTTAGTAAAAAACTATTTTACAATGTTTACAAATACAAAAGGAAGTTGATTATTGTTTATATAATTGTTAATATTAATGATAATTTTTAACTGTAAAATAGTTTTTTACTAAATCTCTTAGTAAATTTAAATCAAGAACATCAACATCCGATAAAATTTGTAGTTTCTACACAATTTTCAATAGTAAGTTGAAAAAAAATCCCACTGTTCATCGCGCTGGAATGCGCGAGCGGACGGACAAATTTTACTTATTACACTATATCTTTGGCAAATTGTTTCGGCCCATTTTCAGACTTATATCTTCTTTTAGGGGAATTCCCAAGCTTTCATTTGAGATTATTAAAAACAAAATAAAAACTACCGAACTTGCACAAAATTGCAAAAAACTATTTATTTTAAAAAATTTTTGCAAAAAATTTTTTTTTTTTATTATATAAATAAAATATTTTAAAAGTACACAAAAAAACCTTTCTAAAACACTACTTACTTTTTTTAATTGAATAATTTAAGTAGAAACTACAAATGTTTAAAGAATGCATGTTCGAGTTGAAGCTGAAATTTCAACCCCCCACCCTTTTGATTGGGGTGGGGGGTTGGACCTGTAAATTGGTGTAGTAACTTGTACCTACTAGGGTAACATATTTCCAAAGTATAAAGGAAATCCAAGAACTTTTTTTATTTTTGGGGCAGTTCAGGAATAATGCCTCTTATATGAGTTACATACAATTACAGTTTTCATTTTCCGTATTTTATGAATGTTTTTCGCGTCATCACGTGGAACATATATTTTTATTTATTAGACTTATCGGCGTTGGAAGGTCTGTGAAATTTTAAGGTTACAATTATCGCCCGACAAAATACGGCCACTGACTGATTTAAATGACGTGAAATAGATAAATAAACATTTTTCAACCATTTTTTCTCTAAACACAGACACTTTTTACAAAACAGGCCAACATACAACAGGTAAGAATCTTCTTAATAACCTAAATTCAAAAGATTGTTTAAGTTCATGCAGAAACGCGGTTGTAAAATGTAAAATTGGAAATGATTGGAAAGTAATGTAAATAATGACAGACAACAAGAAGCGGTTTACTGACAGTCGCCAGAAGAGAGCAGAAGCATGCAGAGAGCACAATGGTCCAGCTGTTATATTCTTAGCATTACATCACTTTCCAATTTTACATTTTACAACCGCGTTTCTGCATGAATTTAAACAATCTTTTGAATTTAGGTAATTAAGAAGATTCCTACTCGTTGTATGTTGGCCTATTTTGTAAAAAGTGTCTGTGTTTAGAGAAAAAGTGGTTGAAAAATGTTTATTTACCTATTTCACGTCATTTAAATCAGTCAGTGCCGTATTTTGTCGGGCGATAATTGTAACCTACAAATTTTACAGACCTTCCAACGCCGTAATGTATCTCAATGACTGATGTGGAATTTAATAGAGTACTTCCCTGTATTTGCTAAACTTATAATAAATATATGATTTGATTAAAACAAAAAAATGAAATAAAAATATAAAATTCGTATTGTGTTTTAAAAATATCCAACTACTTTTTTATACTTGTCAATGTATAGTTCATACAGGGAAAACAATATAAATATTTTATGAATAATTCTCACTCTAAATTGTGATAAATTATAAATTCTTATTACATCGAGTTATTACAAAAATAAGAATTATATAAATATACGACTAAAATTTTTGATATTGTTTATTCAAATAATATATTAGATTTGAATTTATTCAAGTAAGTTGATAGTTTAGAACATATGTTCCATGTCATAAAATTTGAGATTCCTAATATCATTTTTACACGGAGAAAAAAATCAGGGCTTTGTAGCATGGAGTGGTCTGTACCTTTAGCGCATGGGCGCTTCCTTGCGGCGAAAGAACGAACTCGTACGATTGCAGCAAGGCTCCTTACTAAAATAGGGCTGCAAATCGTACAAATATTGCTGCAATCGTACAAATTCGTTCTTTCGCCGTAAGAAAGCGCCCATGCGCTAAAGGTACAGACCACTCCATGATAAAAAGCCCTGATTTTTTTCTCCGTGTAGGCATAAGAAATACGTGCTCTTCACAATACTAATATTCGGATTACATATAATACCAAATTTCAGTTTTAGTGATCTGCTTACATCTTACGTCCGATTTCAGTGATAGTTTATGCCTAAATCTCAGATTTAATCTCTAATTTAGAGATTAATTTTTTTCCGTGTATGTCTTTACGTACCATACATGTTAGAATAAATAAACTGATGCTACTGTTATATAAAGTTAGATGAATCGCCATAATCCATAGTTAAATATTATTTAAAAACAATTACTTTGATATTAAAAAACCAGTCAAAAATTAAAATAATTATATCTTTACTATTCTTAATAAACATTTATTAGTTAAATTAACATTAAATTTATGTCAAAATAACTGTGTACTAATTATTTGTATGTCAGTAAATTTTAACTATTTCCAGACGATTTTGGCTAATTATTATTGGTTACTTTTTAATAATAATTAATCGTTTTTAACTAAATTGCTATTGCAAAAATTTATCAGTGACTTTACTAAAAATTGTATTCCAGGCGCGAGAAATCTGACGCACCATACGCTTTAAACATTAATAACTTTGTAAATATCCATGTCATTTTAATAAAATTTTAGAGAAAACTTGTCCGTATCGTAATAAAAAACTTTCTCACTGGAAGTTTTTTGTACCTTGAAATTTCCTAGATAAACGAAGCGTTGAAAGTTAAAAAAAAACATTTTTTGCAATGTATTTCGAAAAAATTAATAAACTTTTTATTAATTAAGATTTTGAAGTTTTAAAAATATAGTTGGTTTCAGGAATCCTTAATCTGTAAGTTCGTTTCTGTTTGATTACAAAATATGAAAAATCAAAAACGCCAGGACGAATTAGAGACGTAAAACATTTTAATTTTTTGGTTTTCAAAAATTTAGTTTTTTCTCATTATTTTATAAACTAAACAATATATAAATTTTTTTATTAAAGAAAAAAGATGCGCCTTTCCATTTTCCACAAACTTTGGTAATTCAAATTGCAATTTGTAATATTTTCAAAAATTGACCAAGTGGACAAAACTTAAACGCGAGAATCCACTCGTATCCCTTTCAGAAGCCGTCTCCTCAATTATTAACATTATCCTTGCATTGTCAAGTGTCAAGGAGCAGACTAGATTTCCAGCCAATATAGCAGACGATAATTTTTAATACCAAATTTTCCCGCGGTGGGCGCAAGTGTACTTAGGTTAGTGAAAACTTGAGAACCGTGAATACCGAAAACGGGGCCATCTTTTATATGCAGCGATACATCTCCTTATACTACTTCGTGTAGCATGCATTGTACAGTACAGCCATCGTCGTCGTATTCTGCGTGAATGCAAGGAGAGAGTAACGAACGCGCACGTAATTCGCGCCGCCTGCAGTCGCTACCCTCACCACTCGCTCTCTTCGTACCGCGACAGAGCGAAACTCTTATATCTCGCGACACGATTCAAACTCCTCAGTTCGTAGCCTGACATGCTTTAAGGAGCTCCTTGAGAAGGATGGTTACGAACTCACTCCCTAGCACTTTTACCACTTGGACCTCCCTGCGGGAGCTCTCACGAGAGGACCTCGTGGTAAAAAAACAATATTTATTTATTTAAGTAGTAAACGGGACTGTGCCCTTTCGTACAAAGTACTCTTAATACTAATTTTATTTTATTAATATTTTTTATATTATTAATTTTATATAAAAAACGAAAAATACATATAGCATATTTTATAATAATTTTATCACTTTTAAAAAATATAGACATTTCGAAAAAATAAGCCTTTTTATTTTCGTTAGATAGTTTTTAAAAATTTCTATTTAATGTATTTTTGTTTGGTAGTTTTTGAGGTTGAGGGTAGTTTTTGAAAAATTTTTCTTAATGCTATGTTAGAGCACTAAATTAGTTCTAAATTCCTATGAAAAGAATTTTGAAAATATGTGCCTTTTTAATTTCTGTAGATAGTTTTTGAGGTAAAAGGTAGTTTTTGTGAATTACTTTTAATTTCTATTTTTGAGCACAAAATTATCTCTAAATTTCTCTGAAAAAATTTTTAAAAAATAATTATGTCTTTATTTTCTAGTAGTTTTTGAGGTAAAAGGTAGTTTTGTAAACAAATTTTTTTGTGCATTGTTTAAGCACTAAATTAGCTCGGGTTAAAAGTAGTTTTTGGAAAATATCTTTTAGTACTAAGTTTGAGAACTTTATTAGCTTTAAAATTCTATCGAAAAATTTTTTTTTTAAATTTGTTTCTTCACTTCCATTAGGTAGTTTTAGAGGTTGAGGGTAGTTTTTGGAAAATACTCATTTTAATTTTATGTGAGAGAACTAAATTAGTTCTAAATTACTATGAAAAAAATTTTGAAAAAATATTTTTTTTCGTTAGGTAGTTTTTGAGATTAAGGGTCCTCCCAGAGGACAAATCTTTCCAGGGACATCGCTCCCCAAATGTAAATATTAAAAGTAAATAAGGCCATGGGTGGACAAGTCTCCCCGGGACATCTCTCCATAGTGAAAAATTGTTTATTAAAACAGTGACAAATTAAGGACAAGTCTTTCCAGGACATCACTCCCCAGTAAAAATTATTTATTAAAACAATGGCAAATTCAGGACAAGTTTCCCTGGGACATTACTCCCTATAAACAATATTCATTCAAACAGTGGCAAATTTAGGACAAGTCTCCCCGGGACATCACTCCCCAGTTAAAAAATGTTTATTAAAACAGTGACAAATTCAGGACAAGTCTCCCCAAGACAAGTCTCCCCGGGACATCACTCCCCAGTTAAAAAATGTATATTAAAACAGTGACAAATTCAGGACAAGTCTCCCCGGGACATAACTCCCTATAAACAATATTTACTCAAACAGTAGCAAATTCAGGACAAGTCTCCCCGGGACATCACTCCCCAGTTAAAAAATGTTTATTAAAACAGTGACAAATTCAGGACAAGTCTCCACGGGACATAACTCCCCAGTAAATAGTATATTAAGCAACAAGAGGAGAAAGGCAGCCATTTCTTTACGGTGATTTTTGTGACACGAGTGGAGGTCGAGGGCGCCGTCGGCTGCTATCAGAAAGCGCCGTTTTTGTGCATGTGGGATAAAAAATTATTTATTTAAACGGTGGCACATTCAGAAAAAGTCTCCCCAGGACAAGTCTCCCCGGGACATCTCTCCCCAGTGAAAAATTGTTTATTAAGACAGTGAAAAACTCAGGACAAGTTTCCCCAAGACAAGTCTTCCCGGGACATCTCTCGCCAGTAAAAATTATTTATTTAAACGGTGGCACATTCAGGACAAGTCTCCCCAGTGGAAAATTGTTTATTAAAACAGTGGCAAATTCAGGACAAGTCTCCCCGGGACATCTCTCCGCAGTAAAACTTTTTTATTAAGGGGGAAGTCTACTGTGACAAAAGAAAAAATTGGCCGATTTTTGCGGATTTTTTTTTCTTACAAAATATGACTTCGACACTAAATTAAATTAAACCGTCCTATATTATAAATTCAAGTATTTGTAAAAAAAAATTTAAGTCGAAATATTCAAAATTGCCGTCGTGGCACTCCTTCAATCGCAATTTCGCTTCCTTTAAGCGCAAAAAAACAAAAAATGGTTGTTATCTACATAGTATCGACTCATGTCTGACGAAGGATTTTGATAA
This sequence comes from Leptopilina heterotoma, assembly GCF_015476425.1. Classification (NCBI taxonomy): domain Eukaryota; kingdom Metazoa; phylum Arthropoda; class Insecta; order Hymenoptera; family Figitidae; genus Leptopilina; species Leptopilina heterotoma. The sequence continues at coordinate 29,181 of NW_025111128.1, read as the reverse complement.
TAAAAAATTTTTGCACCGAAAAAAAGAATTCTTGAAATTTTTTTAATTTTTGTTTTACATTTGATTTTATTATTGATTATATCAATTAACCCATTAACGCCTGAAACCTCAGAAATGTTGTGTTTAATTAAAGATTTAATTTCATATACAAAAAATGCTTTATGCAAGTAACTGAAGTGTTTCTTTATGTTTTCGGGGTCGCTCTACAAGATTCCGGGCGCAGATTTTAAATTTATCGCAAAGAAAATTAAATATGGCGAATTTAGTGCATCAAATTGCAAAAAGAATAAAAAATATTTTTTAAATAATTATTTCTTACTGAAAACATATTTTTACACGAATACAAGTGTCACAATTTGGCACAAACTTATTTAACTTTCAAAATATGCAAAAGCGGAAATTAAAAAACAAAATGGCGGCTCCAAAATGGCGCTAATTTGAGGAAAAAATTATTTAATTCTTTTTATGGTGCACCGATATTTACCATGGCTATGAAATCTAACAGAACTCAGTGTTTATATGTTTTTGAGGTCGCTCATGACGAATATATAATCGTATTTTCAAAATTCAAAATGGCAGATACAATATGGCCGACAAATTTTTTTTTATTTACTCGATTTGTTTGAATTTTGTTACTCAGGGGTTTTTGGCGTCACAGATTATGAATTTGCAATTGGATTTTCAAAATTTAAAATGGCGGATCTAATATGGCGGACAAAAATTATTTAAATTTAGTAGATTCGCTTAAAACTTGTTTCACAGGGGTTTTTGAGGTCGCTGATTATGAATCTGCAATTGTATTTTTAAAATACAAAATGACAGATCCAATATGACTGACAAAAATTATTTAAATTTACTAGATACGCTTGAAGATTTCCTATCTGTCATCTCAAATTGTTTCATCAACATTGTCACGTTTTAAGTTTGAAAATATTAAGTCTTATGATAGAGCAGTGTTAAAAGAATTTTTCAAAGCTAAGCCAATTGGATTTGGAACAACAATTTTTAGATTGTGTACTTCTGATGGATTTTCTTTGTATTTTGTCTTATTCTGTCTTATTCTGCCTAATAGATGGTCATCATTTTCAAATTTCAGGCGACTAGAATTGATTAAATAAGTTTTGTCCGCTAAATTGGATCCGCCATTTTGTATTTAGAAAATCCAATTGCAAATTCATAATCTGCGACTCCAAAAACTCCTGGAGTAACAAAATTCAAGCAAATCGAGTAAATTGAAAAAAATTTGTCGGCCATATTGTATCCGACATTTTGAATTTTGTAAATCCGATAGCAGATTCATAATCTGCGACCTCAAAAACCCCTGAGTGACAAAAATTAAGCGAATCGAGTAAATTTTAGAAAAATTTGTCGGACATATTGGATCCGCCATTTTGAATTTTAAAAATCCGATTATATATTCGTCATGAGCGACTTCAAAAACATATAGACACTAAGTTCTGTTAGATTTCATAGCCATGGTAAATATCGGTTCACCATGAAAAGAATTGAAACTTTTTTCCTCAAATTAGTGCCATTTTGTTTTTTAATTTCCGCTTTTGCATATTTTGAAAGTTCAGTAAGTTTGTGCCAAATTGTGACACTTGTATTCGTGTGAAACAAATATTTTCAGTAAAAAATAATTATTTAAAAAAAAATGTTTTTATTTTTTTTGCAATCTGATGCACACAATTCGCTATATTTAATTTTCTTTGCGATAAATTTAAAATCTGAGCACAGAATCTGGTTCAGTGACCCCGAAAACATAAAGAAACACTTCAGTTACTTGCAGGGAGTATTATCAGTATATGAAATTAAATCTTTAATTAAACACAAATTTTCAGAGGTTTCAGGCGTTAATGGGTTAAATAAAAAAAGATATCGACAAAATCCTTCGTCAGACGAGATTCAATACTATGTAGATGACAACCATATTTTGTTTTTTTTGGTTTGGATCACCCAGACGTGAGATTTCATGTACACCGTTTGTGCACCTTATAAAAAAAGGCGAAATTGCGCTTGAAGGAGTGCCACCACGGCAATTTTGAATATTTAGACTTAAAATTTTTTTTATTCCTAATGCACAAAAGTGGCAAATTCAGATAGCAGACGACAGGGAGTAAAAGTCATTCACTTGTTCGACTTATATGAAAATGGCGGCCGTTTTCTCCCATGGGCAAAAATAACGCATGGGATCAGCGGATATGTTTGCACATGGGAGAAAATGGACGCCATTTTCATATGGTGGAACAAATGAGTGACTTTACTCCCTGTCGTCAGCTATCTAAAAGCGCCATTTTTGTGCATGTGGGATAAAAAATATCGTAAGTAACATTGGAATAAAGGCAGCCAATTTGTTTACGATGATTTTTGTGACACGAGTTTTTTACAAATACTTGAATATATAATATAGGATGATTTAATTTAATGTCGAAGTCGTATTTTGATAGAAAAAAAATCCGCAAAAATCGGCCTATTCTTTCCCTTGTCACAGTAGACTTCCTCCTTCATCCTGAATGTGTCACCGTTTTAATAAATAATTTTTACTGGGAAGAGATGTCCCGGGGACACTTATCCTGGGTAGACTTGTCCTGCATTTGTCACTGTTTTAATAAACAATTTTTCACTGGGGAGAGATGTCCCGGGGAGACTTGTCCTGAATTTGCCATTGTTTTAATAAATAATTTTTACTGGGGAGTGATGTCCCGGGGAGACTTGTCCTGAATTTGTCACTGTTTTAATAAACATTTTTTAACTGGGGAGTCATGTCCCGGGGAGACTTGTCCTGGGGAAACTTGTCCTGAATTTGCCACTGTTTTAATGAATATTGTTTATTAGGAGTGATGTCCCGGGGAGACTTGTCCTGAATTTGCCATTGTTTTAATAAATAATTTTTACTGGGGAGAGATGTCCCGGGGAGACTTGTCCTGGGGAGGCTTGTCCTGAATTTGTCACTGTTTTAATAAACAATTTTTCACTGGGGAGAGATGTCCACCCATGGCATTATTTACTTTTAATATTTACATTTGGGGAGACTTATCCTGGGTAGACTTGTCCTGCATTTGTCACTGTTTTAATAAACATTTTTTAACTGGAGAGTGATGTCCCGGGGAGACTTGTCCTGAATTTGTCACTGTTTTAATATACATTTTTTAACTGGGGAGTGATGTCCCGGGGAGACTTGTCCTGAATTTGTCACTGTTTTAATTAACAATTTTTCACTGGAGAGAGATGTTCCGGGGAGACTTGTCCACCCATGGCATTATTTACTTTTAATATTTACATTTGGGGAGATATGTCCCTGGGAAGACTTGTCCTCTGGGAGGAGCTGTCCATGGGAAGACTTGTCAATGGGAAGACTTGCCCTGGGACTCTCTAAATCTGAATCAGCGATAAGTATGCCACTATTTCAGTTAGCGTATATGCGCTGTGAATTAGTGAAATTTCACTAAATAATCAGTGAAACTTCACTGATTAATTAGCGCATATACGCTGTTTTAAAATAGTGGCATACTTATCGCTGAGAATCAGTGAAATTTCGCTGATTCAGATTTAGAGAGGAGGACTTGTCCGGGGGAGACTTTCTGGGTGTGACTTGTCTCATATTCAAACATCAAATAACAAAAACCACTATTATTATATACATATATAACATAACTTATAATTATTTACCATTTGATATTAAATAAAATCGAATTCATCAACAATAGTAATAATCAAATTTTAAATACAGTACCGTCCGAAATTGTCAGTCCACCCATTTTCAAAGGAATGAAAAAAATTTTTTAACATAAAATTCATGAAAACTAAAATTTTTTTTGGTTTATATTTTGAAACACGATAAAATTTTGAAAAGAATAAGACCTCACGGAAGTCATTTGGCCAAAATTTGTAGAAGATATTCTTAAAAATCGTCATATCATATATATCATATCATGTTTTATATATGTTCTAGAATAGTTTTTAGTACAAAAAATTTATTTCAAATTTTTCCAATTTTTTTGTCCAACTTTAACGTTATGCTTATTCCAAATAAAAAATTACAGGTTAATGCCTATAAGTAATTCTTATTCCGTAGAAAATGTCCTTTAAAATAAGCCTAAGATTATTAAAAAGCGTTCATTATTTTAGAAGTTATTCAAATTTTTGTAAAACATTGAAAATAACGATTTTTAAGAATATCTTCTACAAATTTTGGCCAAATGACTTCTGTGAGGTCTTATTGTTTTCAAAATTTTATCGTCTTTTAAAATATAAACCAAAAAAATTTTGAGTTTTCATAAATTTTATGTTAAAAAATTTTTTTCATTCCTTCAAAAATGGATGGACTGACAGTTTTGGCCGGTACTGTACTTACTATTAAGAACGGAATGAACGCACCCTTAAATATTTCACTATACCTTGACCCAAAAATCTCCAGAAATTGTAAAGTTACCTTTAATCGAAATGTCATAACAACGTGAATTGAGATTAGTGTATTTCAATACAAGTTTTTCTAAATAATGTGCTCATTTTATATAATTTCTCCTAAGAAAAAATGGAAGATTTAGACGAATTATTATTCGTCTAAATAGAATAGGATTTGTTTATTACTTTGATTGGTCTAAATCATCCATTTTTCCTTAGCGGGTTGGGATTATATGTTTTATTTTTCAAATATTATTAATTAGATTCTCCATTTTGTTTAACTCAACCAACAAATAAAACATTGCATTTTGAAAATAGGAGGAGTTTATTTTTATTGGCCAGAAGTCTTTTTTTAATCGGTTAAAACTAAATGTAACTTTTTAAAAATTAAATATTTACTCCCTTTTTGCACTGTTGAACCAATGAATAAAAAATTTGCTTTCTTTAAGTAGGAGGAGTTTTAATCTTATTTTTATTGGCTAGAAGTCAATTTTTTGTCAAGGGTTGAGCTTAAATTTTATATATTCGCTTCATATTTTGTTCAACTGAAGCAACAAATAGAAAAATTTCTTTCTTTATGTTGGAGAAATTTGATTATTATTTTCATTGGTGTGAAGCATCCATTTTTTCTTTAGGGTTGGGATTATATGTTTTATTTTTAAAATATTATTCTTTTCTCCATTTTGTTTAACTTAATCAACAAATAGAAAAATTGATTTTGAAAATAGGAGGAGTTTATTATTTTGATTGGTCTAAAGCAACCATTTTTTCTTTGGGGGTTAAGGTTGTATGTTTTATTTTTCAAATATTAATTATTTTCTCCATTTTGTTTAACTTAACCAACAAAAAGAAAAATTGATTTTGAAAATAGTAGGAGATTGTTTCTTATTTTTATTCGGCTAAGCATCAATTTTTTCTTTTGGGGTTGGGATTATGTTTCATTTTTTAAAAATTAAATATTTCCTTCTCCTATTTACAAAAAGCAATGTTTTTATTCGTTGCTCCATTGAAAAAAATTGTAAGAATATTAAAAATTTTAAAAAACATAAAGTTTTATTTTAACTTCTAAAGAGAAAAAGGAGACTTTGGGCCAATAAAAATAAGATTGGTAAAGTATAGATATTACTTTAATATCACTTTACCATTTGCATTTAATTAAATTACAAATTTTATTGTGTAATTGATCTTATTCATATACATAATTAATATTTTTACATTCTTTTACCAAGGTAAATTATTTTTTCCTTTATTTACATCGTTTTCATAAGTAATTATGAAAAATAACCTTGCTATAAAATCTCAATGAAATCTGTGCACATTTTAGTTAATTATTAATTATTCAAAGCTTTCTTTGTAAAAATCTTTCCATAATTTCATTCTCCAAATGTTCCTTTTCAATTTCCAATCGTTTTTCTCATCAAATTCTGTCTTTTAACAGAATTATAAAGCCATTTACCAAATGTTTTCCAAATGTATACCCACGTTGGGAGACATTTGGTAGCACAAATCAAAGTTAGTGAAATTCATGGACTTGAAGTGCATAAATTTGTCCCAGTTCTGAACACACTTTGAGTGCATTATTCTCATGCACTTTAACCTCAAAGTGTGTAACTTCAATATAATTTGAAGTGCATAAAATATAAAATGCATAAGAATTACACACTTTGACGTCAAAGTGCATGAGAATAATGCACTTTAAGGTGTGTTCAGAACTGGGACAATCAAAGTGCATGAATTTTACTCACATTAATTTAGAGTACGCTTAATTCATATATAAAATATACTTTACTTAAAATTTTAATCTTATGGAAAATTCTTGAAAAACCCTTTCCTTACATGGGGCCCCCTGTCAAGTAAATTCGGCCCTGCTCGGACGTAAAAGTTTATTCAATATTTGATAAGGTTTTATTCAATATATTTATTTCTCTTTCTGACATTTATTATTATTATTTATTTATACACCCGTCTTAAGCCTACAATCTTAGCTTTACAAGTGTTTTTACAACTGTAGAAATTTTTCTTACAAACATTCTTAATACTTAAATACTCAATTTTTGCGCCTACAGAGCGACTTGAAAATTAGGAGTACTCGCATTTGCCTGGACCACCCGTTTAATGGGTTTTCTCACCAGTGGAGAGGGAAACTGTAGAAATTGTTTAAATTTGTTTCAATTTGAGAGGAATAATTTCAATCAAAGAAGAAAGATTAAAATTCATCTTTTAGTTAAAAAACTTTTAAATATAAACAAAAATTCCTCTTTTTTGTAGATGAATATTCGTATAATGAAAATAAAATGTAAAAATAATTGTTAAGCGGAATTTTCTTCTCACTTTGAGATTTTATTTTTTTCGGTGTACAATCGGTTTATCGACAGTCGAGTTCTAATGGTGTGTACCGGACAATAATCGACAGTGCACATCATTATACCTCGACGTCAAACCTCCCGCTCAAATTATCTCACGTGCCGGAAAAATCCCAGGCCAAATGGTTGCGAACCAAGTACCCTTGGTCGTACAGCGTCCGCCGAGCGAGGCACCCATCCGACCGAGCTAATCTGTCGGTCTCTCACATTTAGTGAATTAAATTTGCAAAATTAGGTCATTTTCCAGGTGAACTTTAAAATAATCTTTCATTTAATATTTCTTATAAATTATTTTTTTTATTAGTGTATAATAATAAACTAAGTCATTCTTAATAAATTCTAATTATTTTTTTTCATAGTAAATTATGTGTTTTCTTTAATATTCCCCAATAGATGAAAAAGTGACAGTTTTTACGACTTCATATACTTTAGGTGCTTATTTTGCAATAAATATTAAAAATATTTTAAAAATTCTTTTTGTTCACCTTTTGTTCCTGCAAAATATTATAATTTTTTAAAATTATTCGGCAACATATAATAATGAAGCAATATAATAATGAAATATAAGCAATATATAATGAAATGACTCCACAATATATTTTAATTTCGAAGAATTTAAAAACAGCGAAAACTATTTTTCAGGTTCATTGATGTTTTTATTCACAATGTTTTTCATGGACGGTCCCGTGAAAGACGATAAAACAATCGACACTGCAGAATCGGGTCACGATAACAGAACATACATTGACGATGAGGGTAAAGCATCAACTTTAGAATTACCACGATTACCAGCAAGGATACCCGATCCAGATCATTCAAGATTGTAAAATATAAAAGAAAAGTTATTTTAATATCCAAAGAAATATCACTGTGATTATTATAATTGCAATGAGAGTATATAAAAAAGGAGTCTGTTAATAAAGTTCTATTACGACAAAAAGAGATAACTGCAAAAAAAGAAGTAGTAAATAAAAATGAAGAAAAAGAAGAAAAAACATTAGTAGTTCTAGTTCTACATTCACAGCATCTGAAGAAGCTGGATCAAAATACCCGCGGGGAAAAGATTTGAAAAATCTCTTTTGGTGTGTTAAAACCTACAGAAAAGTTATTTTTAAAGTTTGCGACTTGGAAAAAAATCTCTCTTTAACAAAAAAAGAAGTGTGCGTGACTGTATAATCAAATTTCATGAACGACTTTTCTTTATGTATTTTTAAAAAGTATTTAAGATTATGAATATTTTATAATATATATTATAAGACTTAGACTTTATAAATTTTTCTCTTTAATAGAAATTAAATCTCCTTCTTAATAAAAAGAATTTCCAACCAATTTTTTCTTTCTAATAAAGTTCGGAATGTAAATTAAATTCAATCTTTTGCGAAAGTCTCTGAAATAAAGAGATCTTATTAAATTTTGATTAATTTTTCTCCCTTTTATTAACTCAATTTTCTCGTACCGCTGGTTGATTCTCTTTATTCGAACTTTTTCTATTATTATTAGATTTATATTCTGAAAGTATTATAATTCAGGGAAATTATAATATTTAGAGATTAAAAATAGTTTAAAAGAAAAATATATTCGAACAACTAATTTTATAAATATTACTTAACCCTTTAACGCCCAAATGTGTTGATTTTTAATTTCAGTTTCAAGCTTATAATATTAAAAGAAAAAAATTATTAAAAATTCTACAAGGACATGTCCATGTTTTTTGGGTCGCTCTTTCGAATGGCAAAGTCAAAATTTCCAAAAAGTGACGTTTAACCCTTATTTTTTTCAAAAATACTCAAAAAATATAAAATTTTGGGAAGTAATTTTTCTTAAAATCCAATTTTAGTTGTGATATTGATTTTTTCAAGTCATCTAAAGTTTAAAAAACGAATTCCCGATAGTTTTAGTTTAAAAATATGCTTTGCGTTTAAAGATTTTTGGTATTTTTTTATTTAAAATGGCGGCTGAAATTAAAAAATTTTCAAAAATTTAACACAGGATGGATACAATTTTTAAAAGTTCTTGAAATCGCTTGAAATTTGTTACTCGGAGGTTTTCGGATTCGCTAATTACGAATTTGAAGTCAGATTTAAAAAATTAAAATTGGCGGATTCAATATGGCGCACCACAAAATTAAAAATGCAATGTATTCGCTTAAAATTTGTTACTAGGGAGTTTTTGGGCTTGCTGATTACGCATCTAAAGACATATTTTAAAAATTCATAATACAATGATATTTTTTCTAAGGCAAATCATGATTTTGATTCCTTTTTAAAGGGACATGAGCAGTTGTAAAATCCCATTGAAATATGCCTATTTTTAGGAACCATTTTCTTATTTCCAAATAATTTTTTATCACACACTTTTTTTCTGCTGATTTTATATACAAAGGACTAAATTCTGATCGTTCGATTATGCCAAATATTTATTTTTGAATTTTCTGTGCGATTTTGAAAAAACAATTACCCGTTTTCATGGTCTTTTTGGTTAAATAATCAAATAACTTTAAATATACTAATTATTTGTCCATTGTATATCAAATCAGCAGAGAAAAAGTTTGATGAAAAATAATCAGAGCTGAGAAAATGGTACATAAAGATAGGCATATTTCAAAGAGATTTGACAACTGCTCATGCCCTGTTAAATATTCTAACATACGATAACGTCTTTGTAGCCAATAGGATAAAGTTTTAATTTTATCATCAGCTATATTAAATCTGTCATTTTGAATTTTTAAAATCTGATTTCAGATTCATAATCAGCGACCCCGAAAACCCCCGAGTAACAAATTTGAAGCCAATATATGAAGTTTCAATATTGTCGTCCGCCATATTAAATCCACCATTTTGAATGTTTTTAATTTGATTCCAGATTCGTAATCAGCGACCCTAAAAACCCCCGAGTAAGAAATCTTAAGCGAATACGATGGATTTTTAAGTTTGTCGTCCGCCATATTGGATCCGCCATTTTGAATTTTTTAAATATGACTTCAGATTCGTAATCAGCAACCCCAAAAAAGTCCGTGTAACAAATTTGAAGCGATTTCAAGAACTTTTGAAAATTGTATCCATCCTATGTTAAATTTCGGAAAATTTTTTACTTTAAGGCGCCATTCTAAATAAAAAAATACCAAAAATCTTAAAACGCAAAGCATATCTTTAAACTAAAACTATCGGGAACACGTTTTTTAAACTTTAGATGACTTGGAAAAATCGATATCACAACTAAAATTGGATTTGAAAAAAAATTGGTTCCCAAAATCTTGTATCTTTTAGTATTTTTGAAAAAATAAGGGGTAAACGTCAATTTTTGGAAATTTTGACCTTACCATTCGAAAAAGCGACCCCAAAAACGTAGGGATATGTCCTTGTAGAATTTTAAATAATTTTTTTCTTTCAATATTATGAGCTTGAAACTAAAGTTAAAAATCAGTACATTTGGGCGTTAAAGGGTTAAGGAAAAGAATTGTTATACTAAAAAAAACAGGTGAACAATTTATTGTTAACAAAATGAAATTGAAAAAAATTATTTTATTTAAAATTTAAATTGAAATTATATTGAAATTTTATTTTAAAAGTATGTAAATAATATGTAATTTGATTTAAAAAATTATTTAACTCAAAAGCATAAATTTCTGATTGAAATAATAATTATTTGATTAAAACAAAAATTTGATTTCAATAAAAATTATTATTTGACCCGAAAAAAATAAATTGATATAAAAATATTTTTTTGACTCGAATAATAATTATTAGACTCAAACATCAACTATTCGTCTTAAAAAATAATTATTTGACTTAAAAAATAATTATTTGACTCAAACAATAACTATTCGACTTGAATAATAATTATTTGACTCCAACAATAATTACTTGATTTTAATAAAATTATTTGACTTGAACAAACATTTTTTGACTTAAATTACAATTATTTTATACACAAAGACAATTTTTTGACTCAACTAATAATTATTAATCTAAAAAATTATTATTTGATTTAAATCAAATAATAATTTTCAAATAGTTAATTGTTTAACAATTACTAGTCTAGTTAAAAAAATTTTTTTTTTTCAAATTCTGATATTACATATTAGTCTAAAAAATGATTATTTGTACTTAATAATGATTGTTTGACTCAAACATTGTAAATTGAATCAAAATTTAATTCAATTGACTTAAAAGATAATTTTTTTACAAAAATTATAATTATTAGACTAAAAGCAATAATTGTTTAACTACAATAATAATTATTTAACTCGAATAATAATTATTTGTTTCAACTAATAATTATTTGCTTTGTAGAATATTCACATATGACATATAAATTATTTGACTCGAATAATTTTATAATAATAATTTATAATAATATTTATTTTTTAATAAGTTTATACTAATTTAACAAAATATAATTATTTGACTCAAGAAAATATTCACTCAAATAAAAAATATTTTGCTAAAATAATAACTACTCTTAAAATAATGTCATGATAAAAAATAAAAACTGTGTGACAATTTTAGTAAAATATAGAATATATTTTTACCGATTTTGACAGTTTTAAATTTGTAAAGAAAATTTTACAAAATAATTCTATCTGTAATAGTAAATAAATGTAGATTTATCTCAAATTATTATGTATTTTACATATACCTAACTATATTTTTAAGACAAAATAAAGATTTGAAGTAAAAAAAATTCGATATAGTTTAATTTTTATTTGAAACATTATTTTCTTTCACTTTTTCTAAATATTTTAATTGATATACACGGAAAAAAAAGTTCACGAATCTCTCGTGAACTAGTATATCACTTTTGGATGGGACACAAAATTTCAAAATTTTCATTCACTTTTGATTAGAAATGGCGAACGTCAACGAAAAACTGAAACAAAGTTAATGAATTTTTGATGAACTGTTAATGAAGAGTAGTTCGTCAAAAGTAGAGGTACCAGTTCACGAAAAAATCGTGAACTCGCGAGTGTCAGTAGTATGCGCAGTTCGTAATGCGCATCAAATATGGCTGATCAAGCATTCATCATTCAGTCGGTGTCATCGGTGTTTACATTCGGGAAAATTCTTTGATGAAAGTTATTATTTAGAATCAGTGTTTTTTATTACTTAGTGAATATTTTTGTTTGCTAATTTCCTTTGTGAAACAAATAATTCATAAAATGAATTAAAAGTTACGATAAGGGACTTTTTCTACTTTGCACGGTCCTGAGTTTTACAGCAGACAAAGCTAATCGTTTCGTTTGTCGAAGGACAGTGTATCTAGATTTAGCCGTGGCGGTTAGTTGTTAAAAATATTATGTTATAGGGTATAGGTACTAGGTTCGAATCCCGTGAAGCGAATTACGAATTTTAATGGCGATAAAATTGTGTATTCTGTGTAGTTGGATGCGTAATAGGCGTCAAGTTATCAAATAAAGTGAAATACTATAAAAAAGTAGTGTCTGGAAACTATTTTTTCTTGTGTTTAGCATTTTTTAAAAGTTCACGAATTTTTCGTTAACTTTGACGAAAAGTTCGGAAACCGTACTATGTTTCTAGTGAAGGAGTTGATGAAATTTTGACGAACTGTGTTTGTTGATTTTCAAGAATTTTGTGTCCCATCCAAAAGTGATATACTAGTTCACGAGAGATTCGTGAACTTTTTTTTTCCGTGTAATAATAGTATTCTAATATTATTAGTGTTAAAAATATTTCTTATAGTAGGGTAGTAGCACCAGTGATAGAACATTTAAGGAAATGTATACCTTTGATAAGTTTTACTTTTAAGGTATTAGTCGCGCAGCTGGCTCTGGCTAAAAGTTTACCGGGCCGCTTACAAGAGTGGGGCAGTCAGAGTGAGAAAGACAGTTTAACTCCCCACTCTATTCGTTCGTATAAAAGTTCATGTAATTTAACTATTTTTTTACCTTTTTGTCAATATATTTATAGTTTGGTGCGGTCAAAAAATGTCATGTTTTTTTATTCATTTGTTTCATCTAATTTGAATACTTTGGTAGTTTTATTTCAAAATCTGACGATTAGTTATCATATAAATAATTGAGGTGACGGATTCTAAAAGGGGATACGCGTGGATTCACGCGTTTAAGTTTTGTACACTAGGTCCATTTTTAAAACTATTACAAATTGCAATTTGAATTACTGAAGTTTGTAGAGAATGAAAATGCGCATCTTTTTTCTTTAAGAAATAAATTTATATCTTTTTTAGTTTATGAAATAATGAGAAAAAACTAAATTTTTGAAAACCAAAAAATTTTAATGTTTTACGTCTTCAACTCGTGATGGCGTTTTTGATTTTTCATATTTTGTAATCAAACAAAAACGAACTTACAGATTAAGACTTTCTGAAACCAACTATACTTTTGAAACTACAAAATCTTAATTAATAAAAAGTTTATTAATTTTTTCGAAAGACGTTGCAAAAAATGTGTTTTTCCAACTTTCAACGCTTCGTTTATCGAGGAAATTTCAAGGTACAAAAAACTTCCAGTGACAAAGTTTTTCATTACTATACGGACAAGTTTTCTGTAAAATTTTATTAACATGATATGAATGCTTACAAAGTTATAAATGTTTAAAGAGTATGGTGCGTCAGATTTCTCGCGCCTCGAACACATTGAGTCCCAAGGTGTGCGTTTGTAACAGATTAAGACTATTTTAGTTTATTCATTTGTTTACTTAAAAAAATACAATTTTTAATGAAGTCACAGATAACTTTTTGGAATCGCAGTTTAGTTAAAAACGATTATTTTTTATTAAAAAGTAACTAATAATAATTAGCCAAAATCGTCTGAAGATAGTTAAAATTGACTGACATATAAATAATTAATGCATAGTTATTTTGATATAAATTTAATGTTAATTAAACTAATAATTGTTGATTAAGAATAATAAAAATATTATTATTTTAAATATTGACTAGTTTTTTGCTATCAAAGTAATTATTTTTAAATAATATTTAACTATGAGATTATGACGATTCGTCTAACTTTATAGAAAAGTAGCATTAGTTTATTTATTTTAACATGTGTTCCTAAGTAAAAAACATAAGAAATATATTACATTCTCATCACATGAGAAGGTATTAGTTTTGGTCGAATTTTGACTTTTGCTAATTTTATGAAATCTTTACGTTTTGAGGTGCCCTGAGTCCAAAAAACATGGTCCGGCGAGTGCGTCTGTCTGTGTGTCTGTCTGTCTGTCCGTCTGTAGACGGTAATATGTTGTTCCCACGATAACTTTTGAAAAACTTATCGGATCGATTTTAAATTCAACACACTTAAAGTTGGTGTAAAAATGAAGGCTAAGTTCGTTAACCAGCCATTTTCGTTAAAAACTACAAAAACTACGGTAGTTTCGAAATTTTAAAAAATCAATTTTTTCAAATTTCAGAATTTTTAACTTTATTTTATTTTAGATTAGAAAAATACAAACAACTTTTCTCTATAACATTTTTTCATAAAAACTCAATTTTCGAAGTTATAGTCTCTTAAATGGTCAAAAAAACTTTAAAAATCCTAAAATAACACTAAAAATCTAATTTTTTTAAAGGAATAAAAATCAGTCAATTGATTTTGACATATTCTCACCCTAAAATACTTGAAAAACATACTTGAACACAAAAAACTCGTAATTTCCAGAAAAATCACTCTCTATATATATTTTTTGTGCACTTTTTTGATAAAAAATCAATATTCCGACTTCATTATCTCCGACGTTCTTGCATATGCGATTTTGCTACCACAGACTTTTTTTCTCGGCTTTGCATCAGCTACAACTTTACTGTTGACAACTTTTTGCCCAACGCAAAACTTTTCGAGTTATTTTTTAAAAACTGTCAAAAAACTAAATTTTTTACATTCTCATCACATGAGAAGGTATTAGTTTTGGTCGAATTTTGACTTTTGCTAATTTTACGAAATCTTTACGTTTTGAGGTGCCCTGAGTCCGAAAAACATGGTCCGGCGAGTGCGTCTGTCTGTGTGTCTGTCTGTCTGTCCGTCTGTAGACGGTAATATGTTGTTCCCACGATAACTTTTAAAAAACTTATCGGATCGATTTTAAATTCAACACACTTAAAGTTGGTGTAAAAATGAAGGCTAAGTTCGTTAACCAGCCATTTTCGTTAAAAACTACAAAAACTACGGTAGTTTCAAAATTTTGAAAAATCAATTTTTTCAAATTTCAGAATTTTTAACTTTATTTTATTTTAGATTAGAAAAATACAAACAACTTTTCTCTATAACATTTTTTCATAAAAACTCAATTTTCGAAGTTATAGTCTCTTAAATGGTCAAAAAAAACTTTAAAAATCCTAAAATAACACTAAAAATCGAATTTTTTTAAAGGAATAAAAATCAGTCAATTGATTTTGACATATTCTCACCCTAAAATACTTGAAAAACATACTTGAACACAAAAAACTCGTAATTTCCAGAAAAATCACTCTCTATATATATTTTTTGTGCACTTTTTTGATAAAAAATCAATATTCCGACTTCATTATCTCCGACGTTCTTGCATATGCGATTTTGCTACCACAGAATTTTTTTCTCGGCTTTGCATCAGCTACAACTTTACTGTTGACAACTTTTTGCCCAACGCAAAACTTTTCGAGTTATTTTTTAAAAACTGTCAAAAAACTAAATTTTTTACATTCTCATCACATGAGAAGGTATTAGTTTTGGTCGAATTTTGACTTTTGCTAATTTTACGAAATCTTTACGTTTTGAGGTGCCCTGAGTCCGAAATACATGGTCCGGCGAGTGCGTCTGTCTGTGTGTCTGTCTGTCTGTCCGTCTGTAGACGGTAATATGTTGTTCCCACGATAACTTTTGAAAAACTTATCGGATCGATTTTAAATTCAACACACTTAAAGTTGGTGTAAAAATGAAGGCTAAGTTCGTTAACCAGCCATTTTCGTTAAAAACTACAAAAACTACGGTAGTTTCAAAATTTTGAAAAATCAATTTTTTCAAATTTCAGAACTTTTAACTTTATTTTATTTTAGATTAGAAAAATACAAACAACTTTTCTTTATAACATTTTTTCATAAAAACTCAATTTTCGAAGTTATAGTCTCTTAAATGGTCAAAAAAAACTTTAAAAATCCTAAAATAACACTAAAAATCGAATTTTTTTAAAGGAATAAAAATCAGTCAATTGATTTTGACATATTCTCACCCTAAAATACTTGAAAAACATACTTGAACACAAAAAACTCGTAATTTCCAGAAAAATCACTCTCTATATATATTTTTTGTGCACTTTTTTGATAAAAAATCAATATTCCGACTTCATTATCTCCGACGTTCTTGCATATGCGATTTTGCTACCACAGACTTTTTTTCTCGGCTTTGCATCAGCTACAACTTTACTGTTGACAACTTTTTGCCCAACGCAAAACTTTTCGAGTTATTTTTTAAAAACTGTCAAAAAACTAAATTTTTTACATTCTCATCACATGAGAAGGTATTAGTTTTGGTCGAATTTTGACTTTTGCTAATTTTACGAAATCTTTACGTTTTGAGGTGCCCTGAGTCCGAAAAACATGGTCCAGCGAGTGCGTCTGTCTGTGTGTCTGTCTGTCTGTCCGTCTGTAGACGGTAATATGTTGTTCCCACGATAACTTTTGAAAAACTTATCGGATCGATTTTAAATTCAACACACTTAAAGTTGGTGTAAAAATGAAGGCTAAGTTCGTTAACCAGCCATTTTCGTTAAAAACTACAAAAACTACGGTAGTTTCAAAATTTTGAAAAATCAATTTTTTCAAATTTCAGATTTTTTAACTTTATTTTATTTTAGATTAGAAAAATACAAACAACTTTTCTCTATAACATTTTTTCATAAAAACTCAATTTTCGAAGTTATAGTCTCTTAAATGGTCAAAAAAAACTTTAAAAATCCTAAAATAACACTAAAAATCGAATTTTTTTAAAGGAATAAAAATCAGTCAATTGATTTTGACATATTCTCACCCTAAAATACTTGAAAAACATACTTGAACACAAAAAACTCGTAATTTCCAGAAAAATCACTCTCTATATATATTTTTTGTGCACTTTTTTGATAAAAAATCAATATTCCGACTTCATTATCTCCGACGTTCTTGCATATGCGATTTTGCTACCACAGACTTTTTTTCTCGGCTTTGCATCAGCTACAACTTTACTGTTGACAACTTTTTGCCCAACGCAAAACTTTTCGAGTTATTTTTTAAAAACTGTCAAAAAACTAAATTTTTTACATTCTCATCACATGAGAAGGTATTAGTTTTGGTCGAATTTTGACTTTTGCTAATTTTACGAAATCTTTACGTTTTGAGGTGCCCTGAGTCCGAAAAACATGGTCCGGCGAGTGCGTCTGTCTGTGTGTCTGTCTGTCTGTCCGTCTGTAGACGGTAATATGTTGTTCCCACGATAACTTTTGAAAAACTTATCGGATCGATTTTAAATTCAACACACTTAAAGTTGGTGTAAAAATGAAGGCTAAGTTCGTTAACCAGCCATTTTCGTTAAAAACTACAAAAACTACGGTAGTTTCAAAATTTTGAAAAATCAATTTTTTCAAATTTCAGAATTTTTAACTTTATTTTATTTTAGATTAGAAAAATACAAACAACTTTTCTCTATAACATTTTTTCATAAAAACTTAATTTTCGAAGTTATAGTCTCTTAAATGGTCAAAAAATACTTTAAAAATCCTAAAATAACACTAAAAATCGAATTTTTTAAAGGAATAAAAATCAGTCAATTGATTTTGACATATTCTCACCCTAAAATACTTGAAAAACATACTTGAACACAAAAAACTCGTAATTTTCAGAAAAATCACTCTCTATATATATTTTTTGTGCACTTTTTTGATAAAAAATCAATATTCCGACTTCATTATCTCCGACGTTCTTGCATATGCGATTTTGCTACCACAGAATTTTTTTCTCGGCTTTGCATCAGCTACAACTTTACTGTTGACAACTTTTTGCCCAACGCAAAACTTTTCGAGTTATTTTTTAAAAACTGTCAAAAAACTAAATTTTTTACATTCTCATCACATGAGAAGGTATTAGTTTTGGTCGAATTTTGACTTTTGCTAATTTTACGAAATCTTTACGTTTTGAGGTGCCCTGAGTCCGAAATACATGGTCCGGCAAGTGCGTCTGTCTGTGTGTCTGTCTGTCTGTCCGTCTGTAGACGGTAATATGTTGTTCCCACGATAACTTTTGAAAAACTTATCGGATCGATTTTAAATTCAACACACTTAAAGTTGGTGTAAAAATGAAGGCTAAGTTCGTTAACCAGCCATTTTCGTTAAAAACTACAAAAACTACGGTAGTTTCAAAATTTTGAAAAATTAATTTTTTAAAATTTCAGAACTTTTAACTTTATTTTATTTTAGATTAGAAAAATACAAACAACTTTTCTCTATAACATTTTTTCATAAAAACTCAATTTTCGAAGTTATAGTCTCTTAAATGGTCAAAAAAAACTTTAAAAATCCTAAAATAACACTAAAAATCGAATTTTTTTAAAGGAATAAAAATCAGTCAATTGATTTTGACATATTCTCACCCTAAAATACTTGAAAAACATACTTGAACACAAAAAACTCGTAATTTCCAGAAAAATCACTCTCTATATATATTTTTTGTGCACTTTTTTGATAAAAAATCAATATTCCGACTTCATTATCTCCGACGTTCTTGCATATGCGATTTTGCTACCACAGACTTTTTTTCTCGGCTTTGCATCAGCTACAACTTTACTGTTGACAACTTTTTGCCCAACGCAAAACTTTTCGAGTTATTTTTTAAAAACTGTCAAAAAACTAAATTTTTTACATTCTCATCACATGAGAAGGTATTAGTTTTGGTCGAATTTTGACTTTTGCTAATTTTACGAAATCTTTACGTTTTGAGGTGCCCTGAGTCCGAAAAACATGGTCCGGCGAGTGCGTCTGTCTGTGTGTCTGTCTGTCTGTCCGTCTGTAGACGGTAATATGTTGTTCCCACGATAACTTTTGAAAAACTTATCGGATCGATTTTAAATTCAACACACTTAAAGTTGGTGTAAAAATGAAGGCTAAGTTCGTTAACCAGCCATTTTCGTTAAAAACTACAAAAACTACGGTAGTTTCAAAATTTTGAAAAATCCATTTTTTCAAATTTCAGATTTTTTAACTTTATTTTATTTTAGATTAGAAAAATACAAACAACTTTTCTCTATAACATTTTTTCATAAAAACTCAATTTTCGAAGTTATAGTCTCTTAAATGGTCAAAAAAAACTTTAAAAATCCTAAAATAACACTAAAAATCGAATTTTTTTAAAGGAATAAAAATCAGTCAATTGATTTTGACATATTCTCACCCTAAAATACTTGAAAAACATACTTGAACACAAAAAACTCGTAATTTCCAGAAAAATCACTCTCTATATATATTTTTTGTGCACTTTTTTGATAAAAAATCAATATTCCGACTTCATTATCTCCGACGTTCTTGCATATGCGATTTTGCTACCACAGAATTTTTTTCTCGGCTTTGCATCAGCTACAACTTTACTGTTGACAACTTTTTGCCCAACGCAAAACTTTTCGAGTTATTTTTTAAAAACTGTCAAAAAACTAAATTTTTTACATTCTCATCACATGAGAAGGTATTAGTTTTGGTCGAATTTTGACTTTTGCTAATTTTACGAAATCTTTACGTTTTGAGGTGCCCTGAGTCCGAAATACATGGTCCGGCGAGTGCGTCTGTCTGTGTGTCTGTCTGTCTGTCCGTCTGTAGACGGTAATATGTTGTTCCCACGATAACTTTTGAAAAACTTATCGGATCGATTTTAAATTCAACACACTTAAAGTTGGTGTAAAAATGAAGGCTAAGTTCGTTAACCAGCCATTTTCGTTAAAAACTACAAAAACTACGGTAGTTTCAAAATTTTGAAAAATCAATTTTTTCAAATTTCAGAACTTTTAACTTTATTTTATTTTAGATTAGAAAAATACAAACAACTTTTCTTTATAACATTTTTTCATAAAAACTCAATTTTCGAAGTTATAGTCTCTTAAATGGTCAAAAAAAACTTTAAAAATCCTAAAATAACACTAAAAATCGAATTTTTTTAAAGGAATAAAAATCAGTCAATTGATTTTGACATATTCTCACCCTAAAATACTTGAAAAACATACTTGAACACAAAAAACTCGTAATTTCCAGAAAAATCACTCTCTATATATATTTTTTGTGCACTTTTTTGATAAAAAATCAATATTCCGACTTCATTATCTCCGACGTTCTTGCATATGCGATTTTGCTACCACAGACTTTTTATCTCGGCTTTGCATCAGCTACAACTTTACTGTTGACAACTTTTTGCCCAACGCAAAACTTTTCGAGTTATTTTTTAAAAACTGTCAAAAAACTAAATTTTTTACATTCTCATCACATGAGAAGGTATTAGTTTTGGTCGAATTTTGACTTTTGCTAATTTTACGAAATCTTTACGTTTTGAGGTGCCCTGAGTCCGAAAAACATGGTCCGGCGAGTGCGTCTGTCTGTGTGTCTGTCTGTCTGTCCGTCTGTAGACGGTAATATGTTGTTCCCACGATAACTTTTGAAAAACTTATCGGATCGATTTTAAATTTAACACACTTAAAGTTGGTGTAAAAATGAAGGCTAAGTTCGTTAACCAGCCATTTTCGTTAAAAACTACAAAAACTACGGTAGTTTCAAAATTTTGAAAAATCAATTTTTTCAAATTTCAGAATTTTTAACTTTATTTTATTTTAGATTAGAAAAATACAAACAACTTTTCTCTATAACATTTTTTCATAAAAACTCAATTTTCGAAGTTATAGTCTCTTAAATGGTCAAAAAAAACTTTAAAAATCCTAAAATAACACTAAAAATCGAATTTTTTTAAAGGAATAAAAATCAGTCAATTGATTTTGACATATTCTCACCCTAAAATACTTGAAAAACATACTTGAACACAAAAAACTCGTAATTTCCAGAAAAATCACTCTCTATATATATTTTTTGTGCACTTTTTTGATAAAAAATCAATATTCCGACTTCATTATCTCCGACGTTCTTGCATATGCGATTTTGCTACCACAGACTTTTTTTCTCGGCTTTGCATCAGCTACAACTTTACTGTTGACAACTTTTTGCCCAACGCAAAACTTTTCGAGTTATTTTTTAAAAACTGTCAAAAAACTAAATTTTTTACATTCTCATCACATGAGAAGGTATTAGTTTTGGTCGAATTTTGACTTTTGCTAATTTTACGAAATCTTAACGTTTTGAGGTGCCCTGAGTCCGAAAAACATGGTCCGGCGAGTGCGTCTGTCTGTGTGTCTGTCTGTCTGTCCGTCTGTAGACGGTAATATGTTGTTCCCACGATAACTTTTGAAAAACTTATCGGATCGATTTTAAATTCAACACACTTAAAGTTGGTGTAAAAATGAAGGCTAAGTTCGTTAACCAGCCATTTTCGTTAAAAACTACAAAAACTACGGTAGTTTCAAAATTTTGAAAAATCAATTTTTTCAAATTTCAGAATTTTTAACTTTATTTTATTTTAGATTAGAAAAATACAAACAACTTTTCTCTATAACATTTTTTCATAAAAACTCAATTTTCGAAGTTATAGTCTCTTAAATGGTCAAAAAAAACTTTAAAAATCCTAAAATAACACTAAAAATCGAATTTTTTTAAAGGAATAAAAATCGGTCAATTGATTTTGACATATTCTCACCCTAAAATACTTGAAAAACATACTTGAACACAAAAAACTCGTAATTTCCAGAAAAATCACTCTCTATATATATTTTTTGTGCACACGGAGAGAGAATATATATTAAATTTTGTAAAAATATTTTCAAATTGGGGAAAAAGTGCGACAAAGCGAAATTTTGATATGAAAAAATACTAAACTTTAAAAAAACTTATATGAAATTTAGTAAAGTTATATTAGAATTTAATTAATATTCTTGATATTTGATATAATTATACTAAATTTCACATAAGTTTTTTTAAAGTTTAGTATTTTTTGATATCAAAATTTCGCTTTGTCGCACTTTTCCCCCAATTTGAAAATATTTTTACAAAATTTAATATATATTCTCTCTCCGTGCACTTTTTTGATAAAAAATCAATATTCCGACTTCATTATCTCCGACGTTCTTGCATATGCGATTTTGCTACCACAGACTTTTTTTCTCGGCTTTGCATCAGCTACAACTTTACTGTTGACAACTTTTTGCCCAACGCAAAACTTTTCGAGTTATTTTTTAAAAACTGTCAAAAAACTAAATTTTTTACATTCTCATCACATGAGAAGGTATTAGTTTTGGTCGAATTTTGACTTTTGCTAATTTTACGAAATCTTTACGTTTTGAGGTGCCCTGAGTCCGAAAAACATGGTCCGGCGAGTGCGTCTGTCTGTGTGTCCTGTCTGTCTGTCCGTCTGTAGACGGTAATATGTTGTTCCCACGATAACTTTGAAAAACTTATCGGATCGATTTTAAATTCAACACACTTAAAGTTGGTGTAAAAATGAAGGCTAAGTTCGTTAACCAGCCATTTTCGTTAAAAACTACAAAAACTACGGTAGTTTCAAAATTTTGAAAAATCAATTTTTTCAAATTTCAGAATTTTTAACTTTATTTTATTTTAGATTAGAAAAATACAAACAACTTTTCTCTATAACATTTTTTCATAAAAACTCAATTTTCGAAGTTATAGTCTCTTAAATGGTCAAAAAAAACTTTAAAAATCCTAAAATAACACTAAAAATCGAATTTTTTTAAAGGAATAAAAATCAGTCAATTGATTTTGACATATTCTCACCCTAAAATACTTGAAAAACATACTTGAACACAAAAAACTCGTAATTTCCAGAAAAATCACTCTCTATATATATTTTTTGTGCACTTTTTTGATAAAAAATCAATATTCCGACTTCATTATCTCCGACGTTCTTGCATATGCGATTTTGCTACCACAGACTTTTTTTCTCGGCTTTGCATCAGCTACAACTTTACTGTTGACAACTTTTTGCCCAACGCAAAACTTTTCGAGTTATTTTTTAAAAACTGTCAAAAAACTAAATTTTTTACATTCTCATCACATGAGAAGGTATTAGTTTTGGTCGAATTTTGACTTTTGCTAATTTTACGAAATCTTTACGTTTTGAGGTGCCCTGAGTCCGAAAAACATGGTCCGGCGAGTGCGTCTGTCTGTGTGTCTGTCTGTCTGTCCGTCTGTAGACGGTAATATGTTGTTCCCACGATAACTTTTGAAAAACTTATCGGATCGATTTTAAATTCAACACACTTAAAGTTGGTGTAAAAATGAAGGCTAAGTTCGTTAACCAGCCATTTTCGTTAAAAACTACAAAAACTACGGTAGTTTCAAAATTTTGAAAAATCAATTTTTTCAAATTTCAGAACTTTTAACTTTATTTTATTTTAGATTAGAAAAATACAAACAACTTTTCTCTATAACATTTTTTCATAAAAACTCAATTTTCGAAGTTATAGTCTCTTAAATGGTCAAAAAAAACTTTAAAAATCCTAAAATAACACTAAAAATCGAATTTTTTTAAAGGAATAAAAATCAGTCAATTGATTTTGACATATTCTCACCCTAAAATACTTGAAAAACATACTTGAACACAAAAAACTCGTAATTTCCAGAAAAATCACTCTCTATATATATTTTTTGTGCACTTTTTTGATAAAAAATCAATATTCCGACTTCATTATCTCCGACGTTCTTGCATATGCGATTTTGCTACCACAGACTTTTTTTCTCGGCTTTGCATCAGCTACAACTTTACTGTTGACAACTTTTTGCCCAACGCAAAACTTTTCGAGTTATTTTTTAAAAACTGTCAAAAAACTAAATTTTTTACATTCTCATCACATGAGAAGGTATTAGTTTTGGTCGAATTTTGACTTTTGCTAATTTTACGAAATCTTTACGTTTTGAGGTGCCCTGAGTCCGAAAAACATGGTCCGGCGAGTGCGTCTGTCTGTGTGTCTGTCTGTCTGTCCGTCTGTAGACGGTAATATGTTGTTCCCACGATAACTTTTGAAAAACTTATCGGATCGATTTTAAATTCAACACACTTAAAGTTGGTGTAGAAATAAAGGCTAAGTTCGTTAACCATCCATTTTCGTTAAAAACTACAAAAACTACGGTAGTTTCAAAATTTTGAAAAATCAATTTTTTCAAATTTCAGAATTTTTAACTTTATTTTATTTTAGATTAGAAAAATACAAACAACTTTTCTCTATAACATTTTTTCATAAAAACTCAATTTTCGAAGTTATAGTCTCTTAAATGGTCAAAAAAAACTTTAAAAATCCTAAAATAACACTAAAAATCGAATTTTTTTAAAGGAATAAAAATCAGTCAATTGATTTTGACATATTCTCACCCTAAAATACTTGAAAAACATACTTGAACACAAAAAACTCGTAATTTCCAGAAAAATCACTCTCTATATATATTTTTTGTGCA
Source organism: Leptopilina heterotoma (assembly GCF_015476425.1). NCBI lineage: Eukaryota > Metazoa > Arthropoda > Insecta > Hymenoptera > Figitidae > Leptopilina > Leptopilina heterotoma. The sequence goes on along the minus strand of NW_025111128.1, from coordinate 4,886 downwards.
CTTTTTTGATAAAAAATCAATATTCCGACTTCATTATCTCCGACGTTCTTGCATATGCGATTTTGCTACCACAGACTTTTTTTCTCGGCTTTGCATCAGCTACAACTTTACTGTTGACAACTTTTTGCCCAACGCAAAACTTTTCGAGTTATTTTTTAAAAACTGTCAAAAAACTAAATTTTTTACATTCTCATCACATGAGAAGGTATTAGTTTTGGTCGAATTTTGACTTTTGCTAATTTTACGAAATCTTTACGTTTTGAGGTGCCCTGAGTCCGAAAAACATGGTCCGGCGAGTGCGTCTGTCTGTGTGTCTGTCTGTCTGTCCGTCTGTAGACGGTAATATGTTGTTCCCACGATAACTTTTGAAAAACTTATCGGATCGATTTTAAATTCAACACACTTAAAGTTGGTGTAAAAATGAAGGCTAAGTTCGTTAACCAGCCATTTTCGTTAAAAACTACAAAAACTACGGTAGTTTCAAAATTTTGAAAAATCAATTTTTTCAAATTTCAGAATTTTTAACTTTATTTTATTTTAGATTAGAAAAATACAAACAACTTTTCTCTATAACATTTTTCATAAAAACTCAATTTTCGAAGTTATAGTCTCTTAAATGGTCAAAAAAAACTTTAAAAATCCTAAAATAACACTAAAAATCGAATTTTTTTAAAGGAATAAAAATCAGTCAATTGATTTTGACATATTCTCACCCTAAAATACTTGAAAAACATACTTGAACACAAAAAACTCGTAATTTCCAGAAAAATCACTCTCTATATATATTTTTTGTGCACTTTTTTGATAAAAAATCAATATTCCGACTTCATTATCTCCGACGTTCTTGCATATGCGATTTTGCTACCACAGACTTTTTTTCTCGGCTTTGCATCAGCTACAACTTTACTGTTGACAACTTTTTGCCCAACGCAAAACTTTTCGAGTTATTTTTTAAAAACTGTCAAAAAACTAAATTTTTTACATTCTCATCACATGAGAAGGTATTAGTTTTGGTCGAATTTTGACTTTTGCTAATTTTACGAAATCTTTACGTTTTGAGGTGCCCTGAGTCCGAAAAACATGGTCCGGCGAGTGCGTCTGTCTGTGTGTCTGTCTGTCTGTCCGTCTGTAGACGGTAATATGTTGTTCCCACGATAACTTTTGAAAAACTTATCGGATCGATTTTAAATTCAACACACTTAAAGTTGGTGTAAAAATGAAGGCTAAGTTCGTTAACCAGCCATTTTCGTTAAAAACTACAAAAACTACGGTAGTTTCAAAATTTTGAAAAATCAATTTTTTTCAAATTTCAGAACTTTTAACTTTATTTTATTTTAGATTAGAAAAATACAAACAACTTTTCTCTATAACATTTTTCATAAAAACTCAATTTTCGAAGTTATAGTCTCTTAAATGGTCAAAAAAAAACTTTAAAAATCCTAAAATAACACTAAAAAATCGAATTTTTTTTAAAGGAATAAAATCAGTCAATTGATTTTGACATATTCTCACCCTAAAATACTTGAAAAAACATACTTGAACACAAAAAACTCGTAATTTCCAGAAAAATCACTCTCTATATATATTTTTTGTGCACTTTTTTGATAAAAAATCAATATTCCGACTTCATTATCTCCGACGTTCTTGCATATGCGATTTTGCTACCACAGACTTTTTTTCTCGGCTTTGCATCAGCTACAACTTTACTGTTGACAACTTTTTGCCCAACGCAAAACTTTTCGAGTTATTTTTTAAAAACTGTCAAAAAACTAAATTTTTTACATTCTCATCACATGAGAAGGTATTAGTTTTGGTCGAATTTTGACTTTTGCTAATTTTACGAAATCTTTACGTTTTGAGGTGCCCTGAGTCCGAAAAACATGGTCCGGCGAGTGCGTCTTGTCTGTGTGTCTGTCTGTCTGTCCGTCTGTAGACGGTAATATGTTGTTCCCACGATAACTTTTGAAAAACTTATCGGATCGATTTTAAATTCAACACACTTAAAGTTGGTGTAAAAATGAAGGCTAAGTTCGTTAACCAGCCATTTTCGTTAAAACTACAAAAACTACGGTAGTTTCAAAATTTTGAAAAATCAATTTTTTCAAATTTCAGAACTTTTTAACTTTATTTTATTTTAGATTAGAAAAATACAAACAACTTTTCTCTATAACATTTTTTCATAAAAACTCAATTTTCGAAGTTATAGTCTCTTAAATGGTCAAAAAAAACTTTAAAAATCCTAAAATAACACTAAAAATCGAATTTTTTTTAAAGGAATAAAAATCAGTCAATTGATTTTGACATATTCTCACCCTAAAATACTTGAAAAACATACTTGAACACAAAAAACTCGTAATTTCCAGAAAAATCACTCTCTATATATATTTTTTGTGCACTTTTTTGATAAAAAATCAATATTCCGACTTCATTATCTCCGACGTTCTTGCATATGCGATTTTGCTACCACAGACTTTTTTTCTCGGCTTTGCATCAGCTACAACTTTACTGTTGACAACTTTTTGCCCAACGCAAACCTTTTCGAGTTATTTTTTAAAAACTGTCAAAAAACTAAATTTTTTACATTCTCATCACATGAGAAGGTATTAGTTTTGGTCGAATTTTGACTTTTGCTAATTTTACGAAATCTTTACGTTTGAGGTGCCCTGAGTCCGAAAAACATGGTCCGGCGAGTGCGTCTGTCTGTGTGTCTGTCTGTCTGTCCGTCTGTAGACGGTAATATGTTGTTCCCACGATAACTTTTGAAAAACTTATCGGATCGATTTTAAATTCAACACACTTAAAGTTGGTGTAAAAATGAAGGCTAAGTTCGTTAACCAGCCATTTTCGTTAAAAACTACAAAAACTACGGTAGTTTCAAAATTTTGAAAAATCAATTTTTTCAAATTTCAGAACTTTTAACTTTATTTATTTTAGATTAGAAAAATACAAACAACTTTTCTCTATAACATTTTTTCATAAAACTCAATTTTCGAAGTTATAGTCTCTTAAATGGTCAAAAAAAACTTTAAAAATCCTAAAATAACACTAAAAATCGAATTTTTTTTAAAGGAATAAAAATCAGTCAATTGATTTTTGACATATTCTCACCCTAAAATACTTGAAAAACATACTTGAACACAAAAAACTCGTAATTTCCAGAAAAATCACTCCTCTATATATATTTTTTGTGCACTTTTTTGATAAAAAATCAATATTCCGACTTCATTATCTCCGACGTTCTTGCATATGCGATTTTGCTACCACAGACTTTTTTCTCGGCTTTGCATCAGCTACAACTTTACTGTTGACAACTTTTTGCCCAACGCAAAACTTTTCGAGTTATTTTTTAAAAACCTGTCAAAAAACTAAATTTTTTACATTCTCATCACATGAGAAGGTATTAGTTTTGGTCGAATTTTGACTTTTGCTAATTTACGAAATCTTTACGTTTTGAGGTGCCCTAAGTCCGAAAAACATGGTCCGGCGAGTGCGTCTGTCTGGGTGTCTGTCTGTCTGTCCGTCTGTAGACGGTAATATGTTGTTCCCACGATAACTTTTGAAAAACTATCGGATCGATTTTAAATTCAACACACTTAAAGTTGGTGTAAAAATGAAGGCTAAGTTCGTAACCAGCCATTTTCGTTAAAAACTACAAAACTACGGTAGTTCAAAATTTGAAAACTCAATTTTCAAATTTCAGATTTTTTTAACTTTATTTTATTTTAGATTAGAAAAATACAAACAACTTTTCTCTATAACATTGTTTCATAAAAAACTCAATTTTCGAAGTTATAGTCTCTTAAATGGTCAAAAAAAACTTTAAAAAACCTAAATAACACTAAAAATCGAACTTTTTTAAAGGAATAAAAATCAGTCAATTTGACATATTCTCACCCTAAAATACTTGAAAAAACATACTTGAACACAAAAAACTCGTATTTCCAGAAAAAATCACTCTCTATATATATTTTTGTGCACTTTTTTGATAAAAAAAATATTCCGACTATCATTATCTCGACGTTCTTGCATATGCGATTTGCTACCACAGACTTTTTTCTTGGCTTTGCATCAGCTACAACTTTACTGTTGACAACTTTTTGCCCAACGCAAAACTTTTCGAGTTATTTTTTAAAAAACTGTCAAAAAAACTAAAATTTTTTACATTCTCATCACATGAGAAGGTATTAGTTTGGTCGAATTTTGATTTGCTAATTTTACGAAATCTTACGTTTTGAGGTGCCTGAGTCCGAAAAACATGGTCCGGCGAGTGTGGCGCTGTCTGTGTGTCTGTGTCTGTCCGTCTGTAGACGGTAATATGTGTTCCCACGAAAACTTTGAAAAACTTATCGGATCGATTTAAATTCAACACACTTAAAGTTGGTGTAAAAAATGAAGGCTAAGTTGTAAACAGCATTTTGTTAAAAACTACAAAAAAACTAGGTAGTTTCAAAATTTTGAAAAAATCAATTTTTTCAAATTTCAATTTTTAACTTTATTTTATTTTAGATTAGAAAAAGACAAACAATCTCTATAAACTTTTTCATAAAAACTCAATTTTCGAAGTATAGTCTCTTAAATGGTCAAAAAAAAACTTTAAAAATCCTAAAATAACACTAAAAATCGAATTTTTTAAGGAATAAAAATCAGTCAATTGATTTTGAAGTATTCTCACCCCTAAGTACTTAAAAACATACTTGAAAACACAAAAATCGTAATTCCAGAAAAATCACTCTATATATAATTTTTGTGCACTTTTGATAAAAAATCAATATTCCGAATTCATTGATCCCGACGTTTTGCATGATGCGATTTTGCTACCACCGAACTTTTTTCTCGCTTTGCATCAGATTACAGAATTTTATGTTGACAATTTGTTTGACCAACGC